>NW_024749657.1:10097990-10153867 GCF_018991925.1 Homarus americanus
CACACCTGAGACACTGTACCACACCTGACACACTGTGCCACACCTGAGACACTGTGCCACACCTGAGACACTGCACCACACCTGAAACACTGTGCCACACCTGAGACACTGTACCACACCTGACACACTGTATTCCTTCTGTGGTGGTGATTGTGATATTAGTGATGCATAATTCTGATTGTATCTGATGACTGTATGTTACATGTAGACAGATAGACAGACAGACAGACAGACAGACAGACAGACAGACACAGAACAGTTGGGCATGGTGGTGCGGAAGGTGACCTTGTAGAGTTTACATGGGAGTGGTGATTGTGTGAATGTTAGAGTGGTGATTGTGTGAATGTTAGGGTGGTGATTGTGTGAAAGTTAGTGTGGTGATTGTGTGAATGTTAGGGTGGTGATTGTGTGAATGTTAGTGTGGTGATTGTGTGAATGTTATTGTGGTGATTATGTGAATGTTCGTGTGGTGATTGTTTGAATGTTAGTGTGGTGATTGTGTGAATGTTAGTGTGGTGATTGTGTGACTGTTAGTGTGGTGATTGTGTGAATGTTAGTGTGGTGATTGTGTGAATGTTAGTGTGGTGATTGTGTGAACGTTAGTGTGGTGTTTGTGTGAATGTTAGTGTGGTGATTGTGTGAATATTAATGTGGTGATTGTGTGATTGTTAGCGTGGTGATTGTGTGAATGTTAGGGTGGTGATTGTGTGAATGTTAGTGTGGTGATTGTGTGAATGTTAGTGTGGTGATTGTGTGAATGTTAGTGTGGTGATTGTGTGAATGTTAGTGTGGTGATTGTGTGAATGTTAGTGTGGTGATTGTGTGAATGTTAGTGTGGTGATTGTGTGAAGTTAGTGTGGTGATTGTGTGAATGTTAGGGTGGTGATTGTGTGAATGTTAGTGTGGTGATTGTGTGAATGTTAGTGTGGTGATTGTGTGAATGTTAGTGTGGTGATTGTGTGAATGTTAGTGTGGTGATTATGTGAATGTTCGTGTGGTGATTGTGTGAATGTTAGTGTGGTGATTGTGTGAATGTTAGTGTGGTGATTGTGTGACTGTTAGTGTGGTGATTGTGTGAATGTTAGTGTGGTGATTGTGTGAATGTTAGTGTGGTGATTGTGTGAACGTTAGCGTGGTGTTTGTGTGAATGTTAGTGTGGTGATTGTGTGAATGTTAGTGTGGTGATTGTGTGAATGTTAGGGTGGTGATTGTGTGATTGTCAGACTAGTAAGAAAGAGAGGAAAAACGTAACCAAATAATAGAAAGTGGAGGAAGCAAATGGTGTGAGAGAAGAGATAAATATAAAGAGAAAGAGAGAAAGAAGGAGAGAGAGAGAGACAGGTAGATAATCAGGAAGAGAGAAAATAGAAAATGAGATTGGTTGAAATGCGTTTATTGATATCAAATAATTCACCTCCAAGTGTTGAATTACCATAAGTCATCTCCACCATTACATTACATTACATTACCAGTTATATTCTAAATACGAAATCTCTATATCCCTTTCCTATTTCATATATTTTCCCTATATGCATTATTTATCAGGGTAACTCAATATTCATTAGATAGTGGACATCCCAGTGTATAATGTGACAGTCTGTGGGATGTGGATATTTTACACACTACATTCCTTACCCTGTTCACTTCTCTCGGCTCCATGTTACTAGTTACATTATATCCCTATCTTAACCTCTTAATCTTTCCACCTGCTTCTAGCTTTCCCATATGTATTTTTTTTATTGTTTCATTCTTATGTACGTATTTTATTTAATTATCTTCTGTTGATTGTATTTTCTGTAATTTGCTCCTAATTAGGTTTAAAAAAAAAAAAAAAAAAAAAAAATATATATATATATATATATATATATATATATATATATATATATATATATATATATATATATATATATATATATATATATATATATATATATATATATATATATATATATAATTTTTTTTTTTTTTTTTTAATGGGGATTAGCCCACCGGCACTGGTCACTGACCCACATCGGGACTGCAGGGGCGAAAATATATAATAATAATAATAATAATAATAATAATAATAATAATAATAATGATAATAATAATAATAATAATAATAATAATAATAATAATAATAATAATAATAATAATAATAATAATAATAATATTAATAATAATAATAATAATAATAATAATAATAATAATATTAATAATAATAATAATAATAATAATAACAATAATAATAATAATAATAATAATAATAATAATAATAATAATAATAATAATAATAAAATTAATTATTATATAATAATAATTATTACAAATAATAAAAACAATAAAACAAAAATAATATAATAATAATAATAATAATAATAATAATAATAATAATAATAATAATAATAATAATAATAATAATAACCATAAATAAATACAAAAACGAAAAAATAAATATAGAGTGAGAAACAATATATATGTATGTTGTGTTGTCAAAGTTAAGAGAAACAATTGAGACCCTGCAATTGTGTGTAAATGAGGCAGAAAGTTCAGATCAACAACCTGGGACTTGGTCACAAACGGCACCAGGGTCTACCATTTGACAATACATTATGCTTCCAAAATCTTCCCAGGCGGGAGTACCTCCCTGTTTGGTAGCTGCCTACTGCCTACTACCTCGGCCTTTCCAGTGGCTCTTTCGGTTGTCATATTCACTGCTTTATTAAGACCAATGCCCACGTGTGAAGGGACTCACACAAAGCAAACATTATGTGACGAAGAGAGATATGTATACAGAGAAAGTGAGATAATAGAGACAGGCAGAGTGTGTGTGTGTGTGTGTGTGTGTGTGTGTGTGTGGGTGTGTGTGTGTGTGAGTGAGAGAGAGAGAGATTTTCATGTCATTCATATGAGCTGCAGTTTTTCACTCCTCCACCATCGTATAATCTGACACTTGGGATATTCTGAATAGTCTCCTCCAGATAAATTGACTTGCTCGAGTGCCCAACGTTTAGTGATGCTTATTAAATTCCAGGCCTTAAAAGTCGAGGCCAGCAGTTCAGTGTCCTAGACGTCGAGTGCCAGCATCACCTAAGACTCAGAACCCTAAAGGTTGAGTATTGGCAGTAACTAAACTAAACCTCAGTCCTTTACTATACCTAAAACATTAAAAGTTGAGTGTTGGCCCGACCTAAGACTCAAGACGTATCGCTTCGCATGCCATAATACCTAAGACTTTAAACATTAAAGGTGGAATGCTAACACTACGTAATATCTTAAATCTTGGAAGTTGAGTGTTTGAATTACTTTAAACCAAAAGCCGTAATTCAGAATACCTTTACTAACATACGTCAAACATAAAACCATGAACGTCGACATCTAACACTGTCAGGGAATTACTGTTATAAACTTAGAAATCATTCGTGAACCTGTTTAGTGTTGTTACCCTGGCGGCTGGCTTGGGTCTTCGGTATACTTGGTAGTCACTTTACAGGGACCTGTCCTGAAGGTCGGGTCACTCTCAGTTTCATTCTGTAAGCATTCTCTTCATTCTATTATTTGACTTTATCTTTAATGTGAAAATGTTCAATATAATATTATGTACACGTCAGAGTATGTGTTGCTAGACTATTATTTGTTTACGTAACTGTTGTGTTTCACTGTTCAACGGCTCTTCTGTTATTACCGGTACCTACTGACAACATTGTAAGCTGTCCCTCCATGGCCCAGCTGATTATGTGGAAGAGTTGTGTGGTATACCATGTACTGTACTACAGTTCTGTCTGGGTAGTGTGTGTGTGTGTGTGTGTGTGGAAGACAGGAGATCCTCTCTCCAACTTGTAGTGTAACACGCTGTACCGGTCTTCAGTGTGTGAGGACCGTGCTCAGGTTCCCTCATTATATCTGTGTCTGTAAGTCTGTCTTGATGTTTATCTAACTATTGTTTTATTATATGTTTGTTGTGTCCTCTTAACTATTATGTGTAGCTATTATTCTTTGTTATTATTATTTTTTTTTCTATCTACACTTTACTTTCTCTTAGTTACATTACTATATCATTGTGGAAATATGAAGAAGGGAATAAAATATATGAGTAATAACCACAAACACCTTAAACTTATATTATATTAACCTAAACTCGATTCTGACAATGGATAAAACTCTGAAGGTCTACTGTAGGTCACTTTAAGACATCAAGTGGAGGCAAAACTAAAAATGTCGAATTTCATCAATACCTAAAATTATAATACAATGATTACAATACTCAAGACCTCGAACACTGCTAAACCTTAAAACTAAAAAAAATGCTTGACTCCGAAAGCTAAAAATAACCTAAAAATTAAAACCATCGATTAATACTACAATAAAATCCTAAATCACCGACGGCTGGTCATTTACAAACGACAGTATGTAATTTCGAAAAAAGAACACCGATATTTTCTGAAATATCATTAAGGCAGTGTTTACATTACTGACTTACTTCTTTATAAAGGTAATATTTACTCGTCTGACTCATCGTCTCTTACCCGAGATGAGCTCTGAATATTGAATGATGTGTGTGTGTGTGTGTGTGTGTGTGTGTGTGTGTGTGTGTGTGTGTGAATTATTATTTTGGGGAATTTCTCTGTCTGTCTGTCTGTCTCTCAAGAATATAAGGCGTAGAACTACTATCGTTGCTATAAATTCCATAAAAGTATAAATGACGGAATCTCCTTCACCTTCAAATGTTAATGAACGACTTAGAATTATTGGAATCGAATACAATCTGTTGAAAGTTTAAGCCTCTTTACATAATTGTAATAGATGGGTGAATTCCTATTATAAATATCGGAGACGAAGTCATTTATAAAAAGCATAAAAATTCGTATTTGTCACAACACTAAGACACATTATTTCATGGTATTACATCACTACACCTTTTCTCTCGAGCTAGGCACTGCCCTATTCTTGGGGGTCTCTGGGTCAGAGATTAAGGTCACTTTTATGTATTAGACGGAAGGATCTTCCTCGAATTTCACGGTTGTTTTGATTCTGCCGACAGTGAAGCTTCAGAGGGTTGTCACCATAGTGTCGACTCTCCACTCATCTCTCCATGAACAAGAACAAGTTTTTTTTAAGCTTGCGTGAGAGAAGTTCAACCGTACTTCATTCGGATGACGTTAAGATTAGGCACCCCAGATTATTTCACCTGATGATTAAACACCCTAACGCCAACCTAACCTAACCTAACTTAACCTAACCTAACCTAACCTTACCTTACCTAACCTAACCTAACCTTACCTAACCTAACTTAACCTTACCTAACCTAACCTAACCTAACCTAACCTAACCTAACCTTACCTAACCTTACCTAACCTAACCTAACCTAACCTAACCTAACCTAACCTTACCTAACCTTACCTAACCTAACCTAACCTAAGCTAACCTATTCCCCAAGAGTATAGCGTTATGATGTTCAATCATCAGGTGAAATCAGATGCGTGTCTCATCTTCCCGTGATCCTCTCATACCTCGCCCATACCTGCCATTAGTGTGACATTTTCCTTTGTCCTGATTATCGTAAAATATTAGATGGACATTAAGAAGATTCACATTTTTGGGGGAAATAGATGACTTAATGCTCATACAGGATTTAGGACCTGTTCATAATCCCACAAAGTTCATACAAGGTCACTCACTGCCAAACACATTGACCTCACTAACACGGACACGCTTAACGTGTTTTAATTTATAAGTGATAATCTATCGTGATCAAAAAAATATATATGACGATAAGCAGACAGAAAGCAAAACTAACTAACCAACCACCCACTAACTAACTAACTAACTAACTAACTAACTAACTAACTAATTCACTCACTCACTCACTCACTCACTCACTCTCTCACGCACGTACGCACGCACGCACTCACTCACTCACTCACTCTACTACTACTTTGCTGTCACTCGGAATCGAGTATGACGATTATCCCGCTATGATATAATGATATGAGTTATTAAGGATATCACCTCGGTTGCTCAGTTCTGAGGTGACTAAAGAGGCCGAAACAGGACTGGCATAGTCGATCACAGAAGTTGCATTTGTGGAGGCTACATCGAGTGAGGGAGGGGCGGTGGCAGCGTCTTTCCAGGGTTGGCGCTTGTCTGCGTCGTTATGCAGTCGGGCTAACTCGAAAGCATTGACACCTTCTTGTATGATGCTCCTCCAAGTGTTACGGTTAAGCTGCATAGTTGATGTAGGTGTGGCTGAACCAGGGGCAGGCTGAAAGACAATCTGAGTTTTACGTACATTCACCACAAGTTCGAAGTGTGCATACGAATCTGCGTAGGTGTCCAGGATCTCCTGTAATTCGCGTTCAGTGTGAGCAACAAGGGTGAGGTCGTCTGCATACTGAAGTTCAGTAATGGAAGCTGCCAACACCTTTATTCTTGCCTGTATTCTTCGTATGTTGAAAAGACCCTTCATACGGTCCCGGATGTCCACCCCGCCGATTAAAATTGCGCTGGCACAAGTAAGGAAGGCAGTCAAGAAAGTGGAAAAGAGAGTTGGTGCCAGTATGCACCCTTGCTTAACCCCCGTTTGGATGGGGAATAACTCAGACTGGGTGCCATTGTGAAGAACACTGCCGTTCATGCTATCTTGGAGTTGCCTCATAATGGCGATGAATTTTGGTGGGCAGCTAAAACGGCTGAGGGCCCACCAGAGAGCTTCCCTGTTGACTGAGTCGAAATCCTTGGTTAGATCGATGAAAGCCATGTACAGGGCACGACGCTGTTCTCTGCACTTTTCCTGTATCTGACGGGCAGCAAAGATTATGTCAGTGGTGCCACGTGATGGTCTAAAGCCACATTGAGATTCTGGGAGGAAGTTTCCCGTCTCAGGAAGAAGTCTGTTTAAGAGGAATCGAGCGATGATCTTGCCAGCTACGGACAGCAGCGAGATCCCACTGTAGTTGCCACAGTCTGACCGGTCTCCCTTGTTCTTATAAAGGTGACTTTAAGAACTTGGGGGATTTCCTCCTTTTCCCATATATTCACCGGGAGAGAGTGGAGACGGTTGGTAAGCTGAGGTCGTCCTGCCTTATACACCTCGGCCGGGATTCCATCAGGCCCTGAGGCTTTGTTATTTTTCACCTGTTTGATAGCAGTAGCCACCTCATCCAGGGATGGAGGTGGGTCAGCTCTGGATGCTGAGGCACCTGCTGGGTAGTCAGGACATCCACATCGGTGTTTCGGTTGAGCAATGAATGGTAGTGCTCTTTCCAGCGCTGAAGGAGGCCTTTATTATCTTTAATTATGGAGTTACCATCGGATGAGCGGAGGGGGGCGCCACGAATGATCGGCCTAAAAAATGGTTGGGTGGAATCGTAAAATACATGCATCTTGAGCAGATCTGCAAAATTTTGTGTTTTGCATGCTTTATTTTTAAGCCAGTCATTCTTTAGACTGAGAAGAACCCGCTGGGCCACAGCTTCTCCTTTCGGAAGGTATCAGCTTTGGTCTGAGACTGAGGGTTGTTTTGCTTGTCAGTTAAAGCAGTACTTTTATCATTGATGAGTACATTGATTGCAGGGTCACTTTCATCAAACCAGTCCTGGTGTATTCTTTCGATCTGGCCGAGGGTCTCTCTGCTCGTTGTCGGGTTGTTTAACAGCCAATGTTCGAACTGCTCTCTGAAAGCATGTGCTACCGCTGGATGCTCCAGACGCTTAGTGTTAAAACCTCTTCTAGAGGCTCGCTGCCTTCGCCGTTTTGGGGCGACATGAAGTGATATCTTGGCTCTGACGAGCCGATGATCTGTATCGCAGTGGTCTGAGCCATGCATGGCAAGGGTGATGAGGACATGTCGGCGATCTCTTTCTCTAACAATGACGTAGTCAATGAGATGCAATTGTTTGGATCGTAGGTGTTGCCACGAACCCTTAAACTTGTCGGCCTGCTTAAACAAGGTATTGGTGATAGTGAGGTTGTGTGCAGCACACTTGCTGAAGAGGAGTAAGCTGTTGGGATTACACTTGCCTAGTCCATTTCTCCCTATGGTTCCCTGCCAAATGTCAGCATCTCTGCCAACTCTGGCATTGAAGACACCAAGGGGCACAACCTTATCTTCTCTGGGGATAGAGGTTAGCACTCTGTCGAGGTCGGTGTAAAAGGCTTCCTTGATGTCATCCTGTGCATCCAGTGTTGGGGCATATGCACTGATGAAAAGGGCATGGCGTGAGTGATTCAGTGAGACTCGCAGCGTCATGAGGCGCTCGTTGATCCCAATAGACATTTCAGTTAGCGTGTGTAGGATGCGTTGGCGGATGGCAAAACCAACTCCATAAAAATCGGTTTCTCTCGGCAGCAGGCTTACCCTTCCAGAAGAATGTATAACCAGACCCCTGTTCTCTGAGTTGACCCTTTTCTGAGAGCCGGGACTCGCTAATGGCTGCTATGTAGAAGTTATACCTAGCCAGCTCTTTTGCCATAAGGGCAGTTCTTCTTTCAGAATGCTAGTTTGTGCCAGTACCCAGAAGGGCTCTGACATTCCATGCAGCGACCATAAGAGGTTGTATAGTTTTTTGGGGGGAGATCTGTGATTTTGATTGTTTTTTTGGCTGCATAAGGATGATCTTACTGGGTGCAGTTGCCCAGTCAGGTTTTTTTTGGGGGGCAGGCTATGTTTAGGGTACCTTTTCTAGCCCCCTCCGCAGGTGGGGTGAGTAGAGTGGTTCCTCGAAAGGGCTGCTCAGTCGCACAGACTTGACCGGATTGTACTGCTGCCTAGAACTCAGTGCATAAACTACCATCTTACCTGTGCCGCCCATGTGCAGAGTTGTGACAAGAGACTGGCGGCAGTCATATCTGTTTGTCTCCGTTGTCACTCGCCCGTCGCTATCAGTTTTTTGGGGGTATAGGGGTTTTTATGATGATGAGAGGTATGATGAGCTGGATGATGGCTGTGCGTGAGTTGATTTATGTGGTGAGGGAAGGAGCGCAGGCTGCAACCACACATCTTGGCTCCACCCTTTCCTAATCCAGTGGTGCAAGTGTTGCAACGGCTGGGGAGAGGGAGTGTTGCAATGGACTGCCGATAGCCCAGTTTGCTGAGTTTCGCCTTAATAGCCTGTCCATCATGCATTGCCTTCGTCCGCCGGTGTAGTCGTTGGGTTCCCATGGTGGTCACCTCTTCCGCCTATACCGTAGTGGGGTCTTGTTGGAGCTCTGTAAGCATGTCTGCCTGATGCGGGGCTCCACCGCAGATTTTTCGTTCGGGTGTTTACTCCCGTAACCTTATACCTGCCAAGGTTAATCAGCAAGGCACCGGAGCAATAGTTGGTAGCGGCAGAACGTGTCCACATGTCAATGGGCTTATGCACTGTCCCTCTGGGACCACTCCTACTCCGAGATCCCCTGCTGGTCTAGCCTGGGCCCACGAGGCACCCAGTTACCGTGTGTCTCCACGAGGAGGCACAGCAGGAGTAATGATGGTAAAGAGGCTGTGTACTGGCATGGAAAGACATATGCAAGTTGCTTTCCTGTTCACCACGAGGGCCAGCCAGCGGTGGTAGCTGAAAGCGAGAGGGAGCAAGCAATGCCTGCACCTTAACACTATCATTATGCTGCTACAGTAGATGCATTTCATCATCCTGTGTGCTCCACACACACACACACACACACACACTGGTCTTATTACTTCGCGTTAAAGCGAAAACAAAAATCATAAGTACCAGGAAAATCATAGACGACAGAATACCCTTATCCACTCAACATTCCTGGACTCCTTGACGAAACATGTCACCGAACACTTAAAAGCCTCTCTCAGATCTGATTAGCAATTATAAATGCCAGAAAATCATAGACGGTAGAACCTCCCTTGATCCTCTTTACAGAAAAAATAGAGGTCAGGGTTAACTGCATCAATAGGAGAGGTAGAGGGAATTGAATTATAAGCGGGTAGGGGAATCGAGTGCGACTTGAATCCTCACTAATGATATCACAACCGACCCTCGATGCTCTTGTGTTTATCTATGAGCGGGTCTAAGTCTCACGGGAGGGGAGAAAGGGAGGGATGAGGGAAGGGAATGAAAGAAGAGGCGCAAAGGGAAGAGAAGAGGGAAGTTTAGGGGGGGGGGATAAAACGGGTGCTCAAGGGGGTATAGGAAGAGAATTAGAAAAGGAATAGTGAAATGGAGAGAGGGACAGAAAAGAAAAAATGATGGATACAAAAGGGAAGGGAGGGAAAGAAGTAGAGGGGAGAGACGTAAGAGAATAAATAAATAAAATAGGGAGAAGGATCCAAAAAAATGGAGAGGAGGAAATATAGAGTAAAAGGAAGGAAGGACACGAAGAGAATCTGAGAGAATGCAAAAGATCAGGAGAAGAGGCAAAACAAAACGATAAATAAAGAAAAAGCGAAATACAGAGGATGGGAAGGAGAGAATGAAGTGAAATAGAGACGAACAAAATATTACATTGATATTCTTGTATCTACCAAACCTCTCCACCACCACCATACCTCTCCACCACCACCATACCTCTCCACCACCACCATACCTCTCCACCACCACCATACCTCTCCACCACCACCATACCTCCTCCACACCACCACCTCTCCATACCTCTCCAACACCACCATACCTCTCAACACCACCATACCTCCAACACCACCATACCACCACCATACCTCTCCACCACCACCATACCTCTCACCACCACCATACCTCTCCAACACCACCATACCTCTCCACCACCACCACCTCCACCACCACCACCATGCCTCTCCACCACCACCATACCTCCCACCACCACCATACCTCTCACCACCGCCATACCTTCCAACACCACCATACCTCCAACACCACCATGCCTCTCCAGCACCACCAACCTCTCCAGCACCAACCTCAACACCATGCCTCTCAACACCTCTCCACCACCACCATGTCTCCAACATCACCATACCTCTCCAACACTACCATACCTCTCCAACACCACCATACCTCTCCACCACCACCATACCTTCCCAAGACCACCATACCTCCCCAACACCACCATACCTCCCCAACACCACCATACCTTCCCAACACCACCATACCTTCCCAACACCACCATGCCTTCCTAACACCACCATACCTCCCCAACACCACCATAAGTCTCCAACATCACCATACCTCTCCACCACCACCGTACCTCTCTACCACCACCATACCTCTCCACCACCACCATACCTCTCCTGCCGAGGGTGTCAGGATCAAGCTGCTGTGAATTCCCTCTCACCTATAGGCATTAGTGAACATGATAGAGGTGATGCCTCAGCTAAACTCACTTCCAACAATGACAATGTTGAGTACAACCTGTCAAACAGAACCCTTAAAACTGTAATTGGAAAAGAACTTGTTGATGAATTTGAAGCCCGAAGGCAAGTGCAAACATGCATTAGTCAATCCATTGTTTGCCATGATGAGATGTATCAAGTGAAACATGTATATGGAGCAAGTAACAAGATCATTAGATTACAAGATGTTGTAACAGCTAGACTAAGGTTAGGATGTAAGTACCTTTGGCAGTATGTTCCTCAAGCAGATGTAAACAAAACTATATGTAGTAAGTGTGTGGCCAGACATAAGGCCACACACTCCAACACTACGTCTTAGACTGTGAAAATATAGAACTTTATAGGGACAGATCCAAGCACACTGTGTATACAATGGCGCAGCACTTTATCTCTGATGATAAGATAACTGAAATACTAAGGCTGTATCCACACTTTGCATCCAGTACCTAATCAAAATTCTATGTACCGACTAAAAAAAATGTACTGGGGTCTAATAAACACCCATAGTTGCCTGGTGTCTTCTGCAAAATTTTAAAACAAACTAAATTCCTCCCCAACACTAAAACGCTCACTAACAACAACAAACACTGGTTGTGTGTAATAATAATAATAATAATAATAATAATAATAATAATAATAATAATAATAATAATAATAATAATAATAATAATAATAATAATAATAACAATAATAATAATAATAATAATGATAATAATAATAATAATAATAATAATAATAATAATAATAATAATAATAATAATAATAATAATAATAATAATAATAATGATAATAATAATAATAAATAAGGTTTATTGAAAACGTTCTGCAGCCCGAAGGCTGAAAATGTACATTGGACAAAAATGACTTATTACATACAAAGACATGGGGTAGGTGTGTCGTTAAACAAAAGTTTTCATTTCTGAAAGAAGAAGGAACAAGAATTGAACATACAAATTATTATAGTTTACAGTTGATGGCCCTGGCCTGGACTGGTCATTGAGAAACCAGGTGGTGTGGTGTTCACGTGCTGTAGTAACTCGTCCTCGGATGTTGATATAAGAAAAAAAACATAAGAAAATAAGGAGTCTGCAATAGGCCGGTTGGCCTGTGCATGGCAGCTCCTGTCGAGAGTTACTACCACTCTCTATCATCCATGAATCTATCTAGCCTCCTTTTAAACCTTTCCACCGTTCCAGCACTTACTACAAAGTTGCTAAGCTTGTTCCACTCGTCCACCACCCTATTTGTGAACCAGTTTCTTCCTATCTCCCTCCTAAACCTAAACTTATCCAACTTGAATCAGTTGCTCCGAGTCCTATCCTGCTCGGATATCATAAGAACTTTATCTATATCCCCTTTATTGATTCCTTTCACCCACTTAAATACTTCTATCATATCTCCCCGCACTCTTCGTCTTTCTAGGGAATGCAAGTTAGGTTTCTTTAACCTATCCTGATATGGAAAGTTTCTAAGTCCCGGAATCATTTTTGTCATTCTTCGCTACACCGACTCCAGTGAATTTATATCCATTCTATAATAGGGGCACCAGAACTGAACCGCATAATCGAGGTGCGGCCTGACTAGCGCAAGATATAGTTGCAATAAGACCTCTGCACTCTTGTTACTTAAACTTCTAGATATAAAACCCAATACTCTGTTTGCCTTATTTCGAACATTAACGCACTGTTTTCTAGGCCGTAGGTCCGGGCTTACAAGTACCCCTAGGTCTCTTTCACAAGTCGACTTCTCTAGGTTGATGTTGTTAAGGCTTTATACATTATAAGTATTTGTTCTTCCAATATTAAGTACGCTGCACTTGCTGGTGTTGAATTTCATTTGCCATTTTTCAGACCACCCCTGCAGTTTATTTAGATCCTCCTGTAATGCATTTGCATCCTGCCCTGAATTAATTTGCCGCCCTATTTTGGTGTCATCCGCAAACTTGCTTATGTCACTGCTGATCCCAGTATCTAAATCGTTTATGTAGATTATGAACAAGAGTGGGCCTAGTACTGACCCCTGGGGAACCCCACTGGTTACACGGCCCCACTCAGATTTAACACCATCTACGCTGACCCTCTGCGTTCTATCGGTGAGCCATGATTTTATCCAATTTAAAACTTTCCCCTCGATACCATGAGCCTTAATTTTTCTCAGAAGCCTCTGATGCGGTACTCTGTCAAATGCTTTGCTAAAGTCTAAGTAAATAACATCGTAATTTTCGTCATTATCTACTACCTCGAAGACTTTCCTAAAAAACGTTGGCAGATTTGTTAGACAAGATTTTCCCTTTGTAAACCCATGTTGAGAGTCTTAGATTAATTTGCTTTTCTCTAGATGCGATCGGATGCTATCTGTTATAATTGATTCAAGAAATTTCCCCACTACTGACGTCAAACTGATCGGCCGGTAATTTGATGCTGATGCTCTGCCTCCCTTTTTGAATATGGGTACTACATTTGCCTGTTTCCACAAGTCTGGCACAACTCCAGTGTCTAATGATTTTGTAAATATGTTTACGAGGGGTCTGCTAATCTGTTCCCTACACTCTTTCAAGACTCGAGGGAAAATTTCATCCGGCCCTGGGGATTTTGTTTTCTTTAGTCTATTTATCTTCTTAAGAACATCCTCTTTTCTGATAGTGATATTCTTTAATTTCTCTTCTTCCTTTCCCTTAAATATCAGTTCCACCTCTGGAATTTCATCGCAAATTTCTTCTGTGAAAACTGATAAGAAGTAGCTGTTCAATGCTTTGCTTATTTCTTCACTGCCATTTATCAATTCTCCCCTCCCTGACTTTAAAGGCCCAACTTTGTCCTTGTCCAGGACCACACGTGGTCATGGAGACATCGGGTGGTGTGCTGTTCACGTGGTTCAGGAAATCATCCTCGGGTGTTGATATGAAGGACCTCACGTGGTCATGGAGACATCGGGCTGTGTGATGTTCACATGGTGTAGTGACTCGCCCTCGGGTGTTGATATGAAGGACCCCACGTGTTCATGGAGACATCAGGTGGTGTGGTGTTCACGTGGTGTAGTAACTCGCCCTCAGGTGTTGATATGAAGGACCTCATGTAGTCATGGGGACACCGTGTGGTGTGGAGTGGTTTCACAGTACCTCATTCTGCTGGGTGGTGTTGTGTTATCTCATAGCCAGGTGCATTGTTGTTCCCAGAGGCCCGCTAGACGGTGGTTCAAGGGATGCTTATCTCAGTGTTGGGTCCAGGCTCTCACTGATGCTGTCTAGTACTAAATTCACTGGCTTAAAAACTGTTCATCATTATTCAACACTGATCCCACTTCTTTCCGAAACGAAATTGTCACTTTTGATTATGTAGATATCCCGGTGGTGAGGATGAGTCGGGAGAGGGAATTCAGGAATGGGGCCGAACTTGACTCAGCAGGAGCAGCATCTGAACAGATCTTGACCCTACGGTGGTCAAGGATGTAGTGTGTGTGTGTGTTTATGTGTGTGTTCATAGGATGAGGACGTCGGCGCTGCCCGTGGTCTCTTGACCATGGAGAAAGCTGCCAGCCAGGTTTGTCGGGCACTCCCTTTCCCCATTTCCACCTCCCTATCTGGATTTATCAACATCCTCCTACCAACAGTACAGTGCAAAGATTGACCATCAACCCACAAGTGATATACAAAAGTGAAAATTTCAACTAGAAAGAAAAAAAAACTGTTAGAGCAACAATCAGTGCTTAGCAGTCAATGTTGACCTGACCGGACCAGACACACCCTGTCCACCGTACACTCGCCACCACCAACATGGATGAGAAGCAAAGAAAGACTCCTAACTACATCAGGAGAGAAATGAGGACTCCCTACTCCACCCAGGTGAGGAACTATGAATTCCTAACTTCATCACATAGGGAACAAGAACCTTCTCCAACACCCTGTTTGAGCTGGAGGACCTACCCTGACCACGTGGTGCATCTGCAGCTGTAGTGAGGTAGTGCATTAACACCCAGGTATGACGCAACGGGCATCCAGACAGTGGGCACCAACATCAGGTCACAAGACTGCTTACAAGTCCAGCTCAAACATTACCAGATCTATAGTTAATCTATATGTTGAATCCTTGTTTCTTATATTTTTGTATTGAAAGCTTTTGTCAATCAAGTGACCCACTCCCTGCTTCCACCATATGTAACCTATCACCTCAGTTCATTGTATATGTTCAGCCTTCGGGACAGGCTACTAAGGCGAAACCCAACAAACTGAGCTATCGGCAGTCAATTGCAATTCTCCCTCTCCCCAGGCATTGCAACACTTGCATCACTGGATAAGGTAAAGGGAGAGCCAAGATGCGTGGTTTACACCTACGCTCCTGCCTCACCACATAAATCAACTCAAGTGCAGCTATCATCCAGCTCATCATAAATCTCGTCATCATCAAATCACTTATACCCCCAAAAGTCCTATGGCAACGGACGAGTGGCGACGGGGACAGGCAGAGATGACTGCCAGGAGTCTCTAGTCACAACTCTGCACACGGGCAGCAAAGAGAAGATGGTCATTTATGCACTGGGGTCTAAGCAGCAGTGCAATCAGGTCCTATCTGTGTAACTGAGGAACCCTTTCGAGGAGCCACTCTGCTCACCCCACATGGGGAGGGGGCTAGAAAAGGTTCCCTAAACATAGCCTGCCTAAAAACAACAACCTGACTGGGCAACCACACCCAGTAAGGTCATCCTTATACGGTCGAAAACAGTATCATAATCACAGATCCAAACAAAAACAAACTATGCAACCTCTTATGGTCACTGCATGGAATGTCTGGACCTTTCTGGATACTTGCACAAATGAGCATCCTGAAAGAAGAACAGCCCTTGTGCCAGCAATTAGTGAGTCTCAGCACCCAGACGAGGGTCAACTCACAAAACGTGGGTCTGGCTATACCTTCTTCTGGAAGGGTAAGCCTGCTGCGGAGAGAAACGGCATTTGTGGAGTTGGTTTTGCCATCCACCAACACATTCTACACAGGCTAACTGAAATGCCTATTGGGATCAACGAGCGCCTCATTACGCTCCGAATCCCACTGAATCACTCACATCATGCCTTTTTCATCAGTGCATATAACCCACACTGGATTCAGAGGATGACATCAAGGAGGCCTTTTATGCCGACCTCGACAGAGTGCAAACTTCTATTCCCGGAGAAGATAGAGTTGTGCTCCTTGATGATTTCAATGTCAGAGTTGGCAAAGATGCTGACATTTAGCAAGGAACCATAGGGAGAAATGGACTAGGCAAGTATAATCCCAATGGCCCACTCCTCCTCAGCAATTGTGCTGCACACAACCTCACTATCACCAATACCTTGTTTAGGTAGGCCTACAAGTTCAAGGGTTCATGGCAAACCCAAGATCTCATTGACTACATCATTCTCTGAGAAAAGGATTACCGAGATGTCCTAAACACCCGTGCAATGCAAGGCTCAGAAACTGCAACACTGAACATCGGCTCGTCAGAGCCAACCTATTATTGGAGAGCAGCTCGAACATGGGCTGATAAACAACCTGACTACAAACAATCCAAATCCCAGTGCCGAATGGAATATTCTCAATACTGTCAAGACAAAAAAACCTACGAAGAGACACTCTGCCTGATCGAAAGATTACACCAGGACTGGTTTCATGAAAATGACCCGGCAATCAATGTACCCTACGATGATAAACGTGCTGCTTTAACTGACTGGCTATACAACCCTCAGTCATGTACCAAAGCTGATTCCTTTCACAAGAAGAAAGCAGCGGCTCAGCATGAAATTCGCAATCTAAAGAACGACTGGTTTAAAATAAAGCATGTAATACACAAATATTTGCAGATCAGCACAAAATGAGCGAATTTTTTAATTCCAGTAAAACATTTTATGGGCCATTCACTCGTGGCGCAGACCCCCTCCGCTCATCCGATTGTAACTCCCTAATTATAGACGATGAAGGCATCCTTCAGTGCTGGAAAGAGCACTACCATTCACTTCTCATCAGAAACACCAATGTGGATGTCCTGCCAGCAGGTCCCTCAGCATGCAGAGGTGACCCACCTCAGCTATCATCCATCCCTGGATGAGGTACTTACTGCCATCAAACAGATGAAAAATAACAAATCCTCAGGGCGTGATGAAATCACATTCAAGGCATGTAAAGCAGGAGGACCTCTGCTTACCAGCTGTCTCCACTCTCTCCTGGAGAATATATGGGAAAAGGAGGAAATCCCCCATGCTCTTAAAGACGCCTCCATCGTCAATATTTATAAGAACAAGGAAGACCGGTCAGACTGTGGCAACTACCACGGGATCTCTCCACTGTCCGTAGTTGGCAAGAATATCGCCCTAGTTCTCCTACTAAACAGAATTCTTTCCGATGCGGAAAACTTCCTCTCAGAATCTCAATGTGGCTTTCGACCATCACATGGCAGCCACAGACATCATCTTTGCTGCCCTTCAGATACAGGAAAAGTGCAGAGAACAGCATCGTGACCTGCACATAGCTTTCATCGACCTAACCAAGGCCTTCGACTCGGTCAACAGGGAAGCCCTCTGGTGGACCCTCAACCGTTTTGGCTGCCCACCAAAATTCATCGCCATTGTGAGACAACTCCACGATGGCATGAACGGCAGTGTACTGAACATTGGCACCCAGTCAGAGTTCTTCCCCATCTAAACAGGGGTTAAACAAGGGTGTGTACTGGCACCAACTCTCTTTTCCATTTTCTTGGCTGCCTTCATTACTCGTGCCAGCGCCAATTAAGCCGGTGGGGTGCACATCGAGTACTGGATTATGGGTCTTTTCAACATAAGACGACTCCAGGCAAGAACAAAAGTGTCGGCAGCTTCTATTACTGAACTTCAGTATACAGACGACCTCACCCTTGTCGCTCACAATAAACGCAGCCTACAGGAGATCCTGAACACTTGCGCAGATGCGTATGCACACTTCGGCCTTGAGGTGAATGTACGTAAGTGTAATGAAGGGACTCTCACGTGGAAATAATAGTAATAATCTATAGTTGTAGGATTGCAAAGTGAGGAAGGTTTGGTAGCATGGCCGATTAGTTATTTTAACTCGGTATAATATTCGTAGGGGAAAACTTCCAAACACCAATTCTAAGTACAGCTATTTATTAGTTAACTCAATGGCTGGACACATTAATAGATCATTATATTGACGTTACTAGACAATGACTCTCGGACACAAACATGAAATGGATACACTTTCCACCTTAAGTAACTCACCCTATGGATCTCTCTGACAATGACTCACGTGTGACCTAAGGGAGGCCCAGCGGCTGGGGATTGTCTGCAGGTACTGCTGGACTCTGTCTCCTTTGGAAGAGTCTGCTAGCTGGGGACTCGGTGCTGGGGAGGGAAGTCTCCCTCCTGACCTCGACTAGTGACGAGCGTGACTCCGTCTTCCTCTGAGCACTTTCTCTCCTTGTCTGTTCTTGGGAAGGAGCTGTCGGTCCCTTATATTGGTGGTGTCAGGCCGGCAGATGTCGTCACTAATTAACACTAATCTAGGTGTGTCGAGACAGCTGTGTTTGCCGAGGTAAGTGGTGAGGGCTGGAGGGTAGTTTCTTGAGTTAACACGGTCATGATTGCGTGAAAATGAGAACTTTGGTTTCCTTTGTGACCGCGATCTCCTTTGGGTCAGGTCTTAATCTCACTTTAACTTCTGTAGGGTGTGTCAGCTTACGTAGGTAAACACGTGCTCCTCTACTCACTGTTATATGTGCTGTTCTTCTCTGGACTGTAAGCTAAGGTCTTATAAACAATCATTACGCCTCCCGCCAAGACCAAAGCTTCCATACCAGAGAACTGATTACACATATAGACACGGTTTTGGTGTGGTTGATGGTGACCTTGTTCTCCGTAGTCCATGTCTGTACGCTGTCCAGGGTGCCTTGTACCGATGAGTAGTCTGGTGCGGTGTTGTCCACTGAAACCCCCACAATGCAGTCATCTACGTACTTCCTCCTGTGAGGAGTGTCCGATAGAGCGTCGTTGATCAGGATAAGGAAGCACAGTGGTCCCATCTTGGTCCCCTGGGGAACACCGCAGGTGAGGTGTTGGAACATGGAGACCGAGCTCTGATACCTCATTGCCTGGCGGCGTCCAGTCAAGAAATCAGTGAGCCATGAGACCAGGTTGATCATAGCAAGGTGACTGTGAGTTGCATTGATTGTCAAGATACATTAGCAGGTGATAAATCTGAGTGATTGGTAATGGTGATAATATTTGTAAAAAAAACACGCTTACCCTTCAAGGCTCTGTAATGACTCCACTCATATTTTTCTCGCAATTTCCTTTTTATTGGAACAGTTTCCGGTTATTTTGACGAGTCATGCATTTCGCTATTATTTTCTTAGTGTGTTTTTGCAAAAATATACTACAGTATAATAATTATTTATTATGTCACAACACTGCCAAATATAGTTAGATATGTAGTAAAGAATGTTTTCTTTTTTGTTTTCATTTTTATCATGATAATGAAAAAATCTTATCATTTCAGGCATAATTATGTACGCCTTTACAAAATAAATGAGCATCGAATTAAAATTTTATTTTTTTCCATTTTGTACTCAAAAATTAATAAATAACTGCTACAATGAAATCAATCTGTTCCCTAGTGAGTGAAAGAACATTGTTAAATAGCTACATGGATATATGTTGCAAATTAATAACAAAAAGTGAATTTTCTTTAACGGGGAGTCGCAACATCCCAAGGTACGGAGGAAGTCGGGAAAACCCAGGGTACCGACGTAGGGTTAAGCCAAGTAAACAATGTGTATTTGCTAGAAACAAGGCTAATAAAGTACTTGGGTTCATACAAAGGAGTATTAGTTACAAGACTAGAGAATTGGATTACGCAGTTCAATTCTGGTCACCGTATTACAGAATGGATATAGAATCCCTAGAAAAAATTCAGAGGAGAATGACAAGACTAATCCAGGGCATTAGGAACCTTGAGTACAGAGACAGGTTAAAGCATCTTAATTTGCACTCCCTCGAGAGACGTAGAGTGAGGGGCGATATGATCGAGGTGTATAAATGGAAGTCAGGCCTAAACAAAGGGGACATTACAAAGGTACTCAAACTATCCAACCAGGAGCGAACTCGTAACGATGGTTTTAAATTAGACAAATCTAGATTTAGGCGCGAAATAGGTAAACATTGGTTTGGAAACAGAGTAGTGGATGAATGGAACACGATACCAAACATCATCATAAACTCGAATACGCTGGATAGCTTCAAACATAAGTTGGGTGGATATATGAGCAATAGGGGTTGGGTGTAAATGGGACTGCCCAGTATGGACCAATAGGCCCGCTGCAGTTTCCTCCATTCTTATGTTCTTTTGTTCGTATGTTCTTATAGGCATTAATCTTAACCATAGTGTTAACATTTCCAAGGTAATGTGATTAAAGGTGACCACTTTACTTTAGGATCAGAATGATAAGATAAGTGGCTTGTGACTCGTATTACTTTCTCTTATCGTCTTATCGTCTTGGCCATAATAACCTCTGTTTAACCTTAATAAATTCCATCCCTACGAATTCCCACCCAAAGCCCATGAATCCTTCCGTTCCTTTCCATCTCTAGCAACTAACTCAACTCCCACAATTCTAGTAATCCCCTTCTACAGACACCCATTAATCCCCAGCAATCCCATCAATCCCTACCAATACTATAAACCTCCTCCAATACCCCATCAATCCCCGTCAAGCCTTAATCTCCATAGAAACACTTAATAACTCCCCCATCAAGTCTGCAATTCCAAAATCCTCAATCCACATTATTCTCAGCCTGTACCAACCCTCCAGTACACCCCGCCGAGTCCAACCATAGCCTAAACAATAAGACACTAGAGGTTATGAGGTTAAGGGAGAGGTAGAATGAGCCCAAACAATCAGACACTGGAGGTTATGAGGTTGGGAGAGAGGTTAGACCGAAAGATCTCTCCCGTCAAAAGAAAACGTGCAGAATATTTGAATTCAGGAACCCTTTGATGACAGCAGACGAAGGTTTGACGCAATTACTGAGACGGTGTGTGTTATATTGATATAAAAAGACTGAGAAAGAGAGAATGAGAGAGAAGGGGATAAGAGAAAGTGAGAGAGAGAGAAGGGGAGGAGAGGAGAGAGGGAAAGAAAAAGAAAGAGAGAAAGAGAGAGAGAGCAAGGGGCGATGGATAAGGGTATGAAAGAGAGAAAAATAATAAGGGAGAAAGCGAAAGTTACATAAAGAAATAAAGAGAGGAAGAGAAAATAACAAAATTGGGAAAGTATAACAAGAAAATAAGATCACAGCCAAAATGAAGACATACAAATAGACGGATAAACAGACCAATACAAGAAAAGACAGGAGAGAAAAGGAAAGAAGAAGACAGAGAGCCCAGAAAATAAGCGTTTCCCTTATTGCCAAACCACAGGACGAGCGAGGTTCGTTGAGGCAGATATTATACTATTGGTAAGGGATGTGGTGTGTGTGCTCGAGTAGACTGGTGATGGTAGTGATATATGCAGTATATGTAAGATTCTTTTCAGTATTGCATCTGTTTTCATAATTGGTTTCAGATCCAACATGACATTGAATCGTATTATAAATCATTAGATGATGTAGGATTATTTTGAAGGCAACACTGGGACTTAAGAGACGTTTAAATGAAATAGTAAATTGTATTAGATCTTATTATAAAATATATCATACTGGAGCGTATATTATCGTGGAATATCAAATAACACTAAGTACCACTGAAATGACACTGAAAATTGTGTGAATGTTATTATATCATGTTTAAGTGGTAGTGGATAGTATTCAAGTGTCAATGCTTCGTATCTAAGTGGCATTAGAGAGATTGTAAATGTTACTGAATCGTTTCAAGTCACAGGGTCGTATCTGGATGTCGTTGGGACTTATGATGCTGCACATTATTCAGATAACACTGGATTGCCTTTGAGAGTGGTTTGATCACCTATAAGTGGAGTTGGTTAATATCAAAGTGACTTTCGATCGTATTTAGATCACACTGATTTATAGCTAAAAAAAGCATGGTATTCATTATATATATATATATATATATATATATATATATATATATATATATATATATATATATATATATATATATATATATATATATATATATATATATATATATCTCTTGATAAAATCACACGGGAAAAGGGAAACAACGGAGCACCTTAGCTTGTCTTTATTCAAGACATCTTCAGAGGCAACGTTTTCATTGTGGATCTACATGAAATATATATATATATATATATATATATATATATATATATATATATATATATATATATATATATATATATATATATATAAAATAAAGAAGTACGTCTGTGTGTTTGTGACTGCCATGCTCTTTCAATGAACTGTTAATTATTATTATTATTATTATTATTATTATTATTATTATTATTATTATTACACGTACACACACACACACACACACACACACATACAGTTATTAAATACATTGCTTCAGTATTGTACAGTATATATTCTGTGTACGAGGTGATACTGAGGACGGTTTATCCATTTCACAGTGTTTGATCTGTTAACAGTGTATCATTGACAACACACCGCGCTTTATGAGACTGTTTACTAGTGCACGTATACTGTAGTTCTCAACAAAAATGCTATACAGGACTTATAGCAGATGTTCCATTAAGGAATTTCTCTCCGTTTCGAAACAAAGTACTGAACATGGGATTAAATTGTGGCCTCCATTAATCACGGTAAAGTCAAGAGGTCCACCACAAACGAGATTGTTATCATGGTTTTCCAAGATTGGTCGTGACCTGAGAGGATCACTGGAGCGTGAGACCTGGGTGGGCAGCGAGCCGTATGACCTGCCACTGACCCAGAACTGACCTCCGCGTCGTGTTATACCAATAGTCACACTTTGAGGTGACCTACTTGTGACCGGCCCACCCAGAGTCCCTTGCTGAAAAGAAAAAACTTTGCATAATCACCGGACAGGAAATACTGCACCAGAATATATTCTTTGCCTTAGGATATAACTCAGCTATTATCAGTGGGCCAGAACCTGACATGTTCTCACTTGGTTTACTTAGAAAAGTGTAGCGTTTGACATGACCTCAGGCACTCTTACGTCATAGAGCCAGAGGGCAGCCACAGGGGTGCCTCTGGGTGCCAACCACATCCGCATACTTGTGGTCACCAGGATATATGGGTGCCAGCTAGACTCCGCGGGGAAGTGGGGGAGTGACGTCATTGTACAGGGATGACGTCAGCACAGGGGAGGAACGTCACTACTTGGTGAAAACGTTGACAAAAAGGGAGAGGCGTCACTACTTGATGGTGACATCGACACATGGGGAAGGACGTCACTCCTTGGTGGGGACGTCTCCAGTCGAGTAAGAATTACTCCTCAGAAGGAATTCAACTGTAATAGGATTCTCTGTCTACTATATGAATTTCTATAGAACTGGAATCCATCACAACAGAATAAGAATCATTTATAGTACTGTACCGTAGGATTCCATTAGGCTAAGAATCGATCGGCGCAGAGAAACTCTGGTGTGGAATCTCTCAGAGTAAGAATACATTAGTCTAGAGTATGGTTCCACCAAAGTAAGAACCTACGATTGGAATCCATCAGAATAGGAATCCATTAATCTAGAGTTGGAATCCATTCTCAGTGACATATGTAACGGTGGCAGAGTAGGGAACGGGAACGGGAATGGAAATTCGCTCCTGGCTGTTCCTCATTTGAAATTCCGACCACGTAATGTATTCCCGAAACCTCCCAGTGGCGTGGCAGCAGACTCCTGTATGATTTATTATACAGTGTTGCATGTTGTATGAGGGTTTTTCCTGCATAAGGATATAGAAAATGTGTTTCGGGTGAGATACTAAAGTCGGTGTTGCGTTAGTGTTTGTGTAGGAGGAGGAAGGGGTGGTGTGGAGGGGAGAGAGATGGTGTGGAGGGGAGAGAGATGGTGTGGAGGGGAGAGAGATGGTGTGGAGGGGAGAGAAAAGTTGTAGAGGGGAAAGAGGAGGTGTGGAGGGGAAAGAGGAAGTGTGGAGTAGAAAGAGGAAGTGTGGAGGGGGGGGGAGGAGAAAAGCTGTGGAAGGTAAACGAGAGGTAAGAAAGGGATGAGATATGGAGGGGGATTTTACAAGGGAAGGAAGGTGGTGTGGTGGGGGAATGGCAGGTATGGAGGAAGAGAGATGTAGAAGGGAAAGGAGAAGTATGGAGGAAAAAAGGCGTGGATGGGTGACTGTAGGGGAAGGGAGAGGACATATGGGAGGAAAGAGAGATGGGGGAGAGAAATGTGGAAGGGGAGAAGCTGTAGGTAAAAGGGAATGTGGGGAGAGTAGAGGCGACATTATATTAAGGGAGGAGTATGGGGAGAGGGGAGAAAGGAGGGGTGGAGTCGGGTCAAGGTGGAAATGGGGAGATGTAAAAGTGGACATTATGGGGAGACTAGAATAGGGAGATGGGGTGATAGGAGCTTGGTGGTGGGGACAAACAGGGAGGGACAGATGGAAGGAAAGTGAGAGGGAGTGAGAGGGATGGGAGAGGATGGGGAGAGGAGAAAGTGGGTGTGAGAGGGACAGGAGGGGGTGTAGGGAGTGAGAGGTGAGAGGAGGGGGGAGAGGGAGGGGGGGGGTGTGGGGAGAGGGAGGGAGAGGCGTGAGAGGAGAGGGGGAGAGAGGGGGTGTGTGAGGAGAGGGAGGGGGGGCGTGTGGAGAGGAGGGGGGAGGAGGGGGTGAGAGGAGGGAGAGAGGGGGGAGGTGGGAGAGGGAGGGGGGGAGGGAGGGAGAGAGGAGGGGGGTGTGAGGAGGGGGGCGTGTGAGAGGGAGGGGGGGCAGAGAGGGAGGGAGGGGGGTGTGAGAGGGAGGGGGCGTGTGTGTGGGAGGAGGGGCGTGTGGAGAGGGAGGGGGGGGTGTGGTGAGGGGAGAGAGGGGGGTGTGTGGAGAGGGAGGGGTGTGTGTGTGTGGAGAGGGAGGGGGCGGAGGGAGAGGAGGGGGTGTGTGTGAGGTGAGAGGGAGGGGCGTGTGTGTGTGTGTGGAGAGGAGGGAAAGGGGTGTGTGTGGAGAGAGGGGGGGGGTGGGGAGAGGGAGGGGGGGGCGTGGAGGGAGGGGAGGGTGGGGAGGAGAGGGAGGGGAAGGGAGGGGGGGGGCGGGGGAGAGGAGGGGGGCGTGTGGGGAGAGGGAAAGGGGCGTGGGAGAGGGAAGGGGGTGTGAGGGAGAGGGAGGGGGGGGGAGAGGGAGGGGGGGTGTGAGGAGAGGGGGGCGGGGTGAGAGGAGGGGGGTGGGGAGAGGGAGGGGTGTGTGTGGGGGAGGGGAGGGGGGTGTGAGAGGGGGGGGTGGTGGAGGAGAGGAGTGGGGGGGAGAGGGAGGGGGGGTGGAGAGGGAGGGAGGGAGGGGCGTGGTGGGGAGAGGGAGGGGGGGTGTGTGTGGGAGGAGGGAGGGGGTGTGTGTGAGAGGGAGGGGCGGGGGGAGAGGGAGGGGGGGGGGGAGAGGGAGAGAGGGAGGGGGGGGGGGTGGGGGTGAGAGGGAGGGGGGGTGTGGAGAGGGAGGGGTGTAAAGAGAGGGAGGGGGAGGGGGAGAGGAGGGGGGGGTGTGTGAGAGGAGGGGGGTGTGTGTGTGGGGTGAGAGTGTGGAGAGGGAGGAGGGGGCGGGGAGGAGAGGAGGGGGCGGTGTGAGAGGGAGGGGGGGGGCGTGTGTGAGGAGGAGAGGGAGGGGCGTGTGAGGAGTGAGAGGAGGGGGTGTGAGAGGGGAGGGGAGGTGTGAGAGGGTGGGGCAGGGAGAGAGGGAGGGGGGGTGTGTGTGTGAGAGGAAAAGGTGTGAGAGGGAGGGGGGGGTGTGTGAGAGGGAAGGGGTGTGTGTGAGAAAAGTGTGTGTAAGAGAGGGAGAGAGGAGGGGGGGCGTGTGTGTGAGAGGGAAGGGTGTGTGTATCAATGGAGCGAAAATGTGTGTAAGTATGAAGGTTTGAGGTGGATGTGTGTGTGTGAAGATACACACACACACACACACACACACACACACACACACATTCTTATTATAAATCAAGGTACTGTCAGCACAATATATCCCCGACACACAGACAAAATATAAAATATATATCTCATGCAGATGTATACATAAATATAACCTATTTTCCGAAACATTTATGCTGACCTATCCAACTTTTACACCTCTCCTCCCACCTTACCTTTCTCCCTTCATTCTCCTTCCTTCTTACCCACGCACCTTCCTCCTCCCCCCCTCCCGCCCCTGACTAACGTAAACAAGAGGGAATGAAATAACATGTTGATGCGTCGTCCTATCAACGCTGTAAATAACCTTACCTGTTGAAGCTCCTTAAACAAAAGAGCAACAGTAATCACCTCGCCGTTTATATATTAACTTCCTAACGCCATAAACAGCTTTTATATATTTATTTATTTTTTAACAAAGGGGGAGGTGCAAGAAACTAAGATAAAGGGCAGAGTTATGTACTGTCAAAAACAAGTACTAGGAAACAGTCCTATCAATCAGTTTCCTATACTAGTCACACGAGTAGTGCCACGGTGCCACATGAGTAAGGGCGGCACGGTAGGGCGTGACCTCACACCTGGAGCCCACTGTACACATCGCCCAAACGGATGTTGTATCAGTTTACGGTTGTGTCAAGATTTGATTTCCTTCCACCTGCTCCTGACAGCAGGACATAAGCGTATAACTAAAGTCACGCCACCAATCTAGGTCGTAGTTTCACCACACGTCACTTCCAATCCTGGAGCACTTAAGCGACGGATTAACGATATGGAAGGAGCTGGAACGGCGGTTGACGATTAGCATAAATGCCCTGCTAGTAACCCTGTATAACCAATCCCAGAAGAGAGACTTATTTTTATACACCAAGTGCTTGACTTCTTCTGCACACTTAACAAAAAGGAGGGAAAATAAAGAGGTGTACACAAGGCAAGTAAGAGAACAGCATCTACAGAATCTACCAGATTGCTTGGGGCTGCCAGACAGTTTACACCTCTACGGTATACAACCAACCAGATTACTACACCTCCCAACAGATGGGTGTGAGGTGTAGCGTGCCCGATGATCAATTTTGTGATGCTATATATTTCGTAAACAATATTTCATTAGGAACTTTTCAAGAATATTGCCATTTAAATGACCCAGTCTGGACAACCACCAAGGTATTAAGTTCTTAAATAATCTAAGCACACACACACACACACACACACACACACACACACACACACACAAAGCAAAATAATAAAAGCACAACACAAGAGGAAATAAAAAAAAACGAATTTAGACTCAAAATTCACGCAGGAAAAAATGCATCCATTTAGGCTCAAAATGGCATTGCGATGGTTGCATTAAACGATAATTTATGGGATTTTGCGGCACAATGGCCAACAGGAACCGGAATGTGTAATTACTGAAGTTATTACACAGTGAAACTACGATGAAACTAATTTTGTTGTGGCCCGATCTTTAGTGATAATTTTAATACTGATTATATTACACAAACATACACTCACCATTATTCCACCACTAGATTTCACCTCCCTTCCTTCCTATCTCCCCCTCTCTTTATCTCCCTCCTTCTCCCTCCCCTCTATCTCCCTCACTCCCTACCTCCCTCTCCCTGGACATAGGACATATACTGTACACACATCCCCTCCCCTCCTCCTGCCATCCTTTACCACTGGCCGCCCCTTTTATCTAATACTATATGTTTCACTGGTATTATTTACGCATTAACTCTTGATATGTGAACGTATCAACTTAACTTCCCCAAGAAAAAAGAAATATATCTGAATAACGTCGGAATTATATACTGAGAGGTTTACCTGAGCGAGTTCTGTCTCTGTGTTCAAGAGGAATAGAAATGAACGAGTAAAACAATGAGACGAGAAGACTTGGTTTATGGGGGTCAGTCAAAAACAGTATGTTCGGTGGGAGCTTTACACCGTTGACAATTAACTGGGGGCTATAAAACTCAGTTCTATATGCAGGCTTACATATCTCTCTCTCTCTCTCTCTCTCTCTCTCTCTCTCTCTCTCTCTCGCTCTAGCTGTAGTATTGGTGGTAATAGTAATAGAAATACCAGTGGTAGTAACAGTAGTATTAGTAGCACAGTAATAGTAATAGTAAAAATTATAATATAAATAATAGTTGTCATGGTTGTAGTGATAGTATAGTAGTAGTAATAATAATGATACAAAATAATAATAGTAATAGTACTGGTGATCAGAATAGTACTCATAGTAATATATAAAATGTGTGGAGAAGGTATGGCTATAAAGGAAGGTCGGAATCCATTAAAAAGTTAGCAGTAGTAGTAGTAGTAGTAGTAGTAGTAACACAGATAGGATAGCTTCTTATGTATTAGGATATTTAATATTAAGGTAAATAAATGGTGGCGAAGGTGTGGCTATTGGGGGAGGCTGGAGGCCACGTTTAAAAAAAAAATAAAAAAGTAGTAGTAGTAGTAGTAGTAATAATAGTAGTAGTAGTAGTAGTAGTAGTAGTAGAAGTAGCAGTGGAATGGCATGTCGATGGAAAATGAGGTCATATGAGTTACAGAAACTTACTCAGAAATTGTCAGGTGGTCGCCAGCTAACCTGTTTGAACCACCCAAGTGTGTGGCCACCAAAGAAATGATTCGGGAGATGACTCACCTCATAACCGAGTACACTCAGGACTGCTTCCTTGCCCCTTTAGCTCTTCAAATACTGGCAATAATACCACATCTACCTAAGGGCATAACATATTTTGCGATTTTGGGGGAACCAAGAATACGCCTTAATACACAAATAAACATAATTTCATAACTGCATAACACATGTACACGGACGGTTCACACACAGAAGCACACATACATACATAAGTACACAAAAAAAAAAAAAATTCTCATTTCCTCTGTGTTCCTTATCAATTTCATTGCGCCACGGCTCCACCAATCGTTGTACTCGGGTGATAATCTCTGAACGGGATTTAATTAAATTAACTGAACCTCATGGTAAGTCCATACCACCTGACATATTCACGTTGACAACCGTGTTTACAGAAACAATTTTAACGTGGAGAAACAATTGTTGGTAACCGTGTTTACAACAATGTTGGTATCTTGTATCCCTCATTAAGACCACATTGTTAACACTGTTGTTGCCTTATCGTGTGGACACATTACGTTTAGTGAAATAACTATATTTGGGTACCTAAACTTTAGTAACATTTTTCAGGATCGAGGTTTTATAAACTTTTTATTCTGAACAATTTTTAACTATTTTACGTACATTTTAAGGAGAAATATTGTAATTTAACCTTACTACAAATTTACAAAATCTTTCATTTGCAAAGCACTTTTTCCAAACATTTGGGAAATTTCCATGGATAAAGCAATTAATAACAGAATAAAGATTTACGAGAGATTTGATTACACAAGTACGCTTGTTTTTATCTGCTGGTGAGTGACATCACTCCTGCAGCTCGCGCTACTCTCGGTCCTGTACTGTCACAGTTGTTCATTTTGCTCGACACGGTTATTTGGCCAAACAAATAAGAAAGGAGATAAATAATAATCAATAGACAACGACACTCATCCCAAGTGTCTAATAAAAGATTGTTTACATGAATTAACTTACCTATAACTAACACATACTGAGCCCATTGTATATTGGTGTATTTGCAGCACAGTGAAGCGTAATAGTAACAAAACGTAATAGTGGTCAGGGCCAGGGCAGGAGGGGGTGATGTTTACATTGTCTGCCACTTACCCGATATTGCTTTAAACTCTTCAGCTTCAAACTACAAGTTAATTAACATTTAAGAGTAAAGGATACGTACAGTACATAATTTCCTTGTATTTTGTTTTTCACTGATATCAATAGAGCAAATTTGGGAAAAAAATGTGTTTAGTGAGAGCAACTTGTGGTAGAATGGACGACAATGTTCACATTACTTGGCGCATCGCGGACGACCTTAATCACAGCCATTGCAGTGGATGGACAAGTGTCAGGTTTTTTAGGGAGTCTTCCAAATGATGATACAAGTGTGAAAATTGGCATGAAGATTCAATATGGGTTAATTATCAAATCTATCTCAATGGACTTTCAAAATTCCAAGATGGCCGCCAAATATGGATGTCAGATTTTCCTTTTTGGGCATGAAAATTATTGTGTTCATCAGTTCAGATGATTTCAGTGTTGATTTCCATGTTTTTGAGTGTGTAGAATCTGAATTTTGTGTTGAGAACTCTGAAACGGATAACATTTAAAGGAAACATGCTTATAAAGTTGATAATGTCTCTTCCCTTTCACTTTGCCGAAATGTTGCTTCACTCTCTCTCTTTTACAGGTATTTTAACGGGCAATGTTCAATGGATTCGGCCGTGGGCTCGTAACACTCGTCCTGCCCGTGGTGCCCACCGTTTCTCTGTGGATGTTGGTCACACTAGAAGAACCCGTTATAGTACATCCTTCTTTCCTCACACAGCCAAACTGTGGAATGCTCTGCCTTCTTCTGTGTTTCCATACTCATACAATCTGTTTTCCGACATCTTCGTGGTGTAGATTAATAAAAAAAAAAATATGTTTTTTCTTTTTACACCTATTTCTTCGCCCCGTAGGCTCCGTTGTGAGTCGATGACCTGTTCCCGGGTGGGCTATTCCCCGTAAAAACAAATAATATTAATAATAGAAATAAAGGGTGAATATCAATGTACTACTAAGGCACACTGATCACTGCTGTGAAACTCAGCATGGAGTTCGGTGTCAGCTAAGTACGAGACTCATAATAAAGATGAATACTTATACAAGTACTTAGTGTCCCAAATGTTACTTAATCAGCCCCAAATAAGGTTAGGTAACCGGACCTGAATTGACAGGATGTGTCAAGGCGGAATAGCCGAGCCAAGGATAATGGTGTTTATAGCAAGTTTTGCCAGCTCAAACCAAGCCAGTAGAAAAAGATACATACCAGTACCGATGAGGTTATTGTTTGTAAAATGGGAGAATGCATTATCGCCTCAGGGGCTATATTAGATACTGCACATGATGTTACAGTCTATATGTGTCATCAGTTCTCTGGTATGGAAGCTTTGGTCTTGGCGGGAGGTGTAATGATTGTTTATCAGACCATAGCTTACAGCCCAGAGAAGAACAACACATATAACAGTAAGTAGATGAGCACGTGTTCACCCACGAAAGTTGACACACCCTACAGTGAGACCTGACCCTGGAGAGGTCACGGCCACAAGGTACCGAAGTCAACCCGGCGTTATGACCGTGTTAACGAAACTCACCTGACCAAGACACACCCGAGTGGTAATAATTAGGAAGCATTACTGACCGGCGTTCCACAATAAGTGACATGACCACCCACCTGATCAAACACAGCTGTCCAGACCTACCCAGTTTAGTGTTAATTAGGAGAGGTCATCTGCCGGCTCACAACCTCAATAAAACGAAACTGCAGCTCCTTCCACGAGGCATTATTATTATAACAGGGAAGGGGCTAACAGCTCCTTCTCAGAGTCGGACAGGGCGGGACAGAACTCTGAGTCACACTCGTCACAAGTCGAGGTCGGGAGCGAGACTTCCCTCCCCAGCACCGAGTCTCCAGCTAGCAGAGTCTCTCACAGGAGACAGAGTCCAGCAGCACCTACAGACATCCCCCAGCCGCTGGGCCTTCCTCAGGTCACACGTGAGTCATTGTCAGAGCGATCCTTGGGGTGAGTTACCTATGGTGAGAAGTGTATCCATTTCATGTTTGTGTCCGAGAGTCATTGTCTAGTAACGTCAATATAATGATCTATTAATGTGTCCAGCCATTGAGTTAATTAATAAATAACTGTACTTGAATTGGTGTTTAGAAGATTCCCCCAAAGAGTTTATATTAACAGTGAATAACTAATTGGCCACGCTACCAAAACTTCCCTACTTTATCCTACAAAACAATAACTACTAAATATATATGTTTATTATTGTCACTCATTATCGGTTAAAGTTATCTAGATGGTGTACAGATCGCACGGGGCTTAAATGATACTGGATGAACGATCGGGTCAGGCATAGGGCAAACAATTGCTTGAACCTAGTTGTATCCCATTCAGGAAAGTACATATGATACAGAGTTTTCTCTGTACCACAATGGCGATGAATATTCGTCCTAAAAGTAATCCTGAAAGGAAAACAAACTGGGCCAAGTGCTGTCTATGTCAAGATGATAAGGAGGAAGAACTTAAATCTCCAAAAAATAACCCTACTATAAGAGAGAAAGATGGCTACAGCAAATTAGTCAAGAATATTCCTCTTTTCAACTCAATCAATGCCCTTCCAATAAGGCTTGATATGGAAATACCAGATGGTGGAGATGGTATTGCAGAGATATTGAGGAAAAAAAAGCTAAATATTATGAGAGCTGTAGACTTAGGTTACACAACACAATGTTGCAGAGCTCTATTCACCTCAGAGATATGCTCGCTTTAGAACAACAACACCCATAAGTAGCAAGGGAGTTCCACAAAAGAAATTTTGTTGACCATAAATCAGAAAGGTATTTCTCTTCACTAGCCATTGACCAGGCACATGAACAAAACAATGCAGTCATAAAAGGTGATTGGGGAGCCATTGGCCTGACAAAGGATCCAACAGCCTTGGGAGATGGGTGGAGGCAGGACCTGAAGTTAATCGTTTAGTTGCCGGATATGATACATTGTCAGGAACAAAAGATCCAAGAGCAACTAACAGACATTATGAATAAATTCTAAATACTCGAAGGTTGTTCTTTGAAAAAGTGAAATCACTGTGCACTGTGTTGCAAGAAATGGCAAACCCATTTCTGGAGGAGTCAATTGACCTGATTGTTTTAATCTTAAAGGACATTGCTGATCCTACCCTCACTTAAATGGTTAGTATGCGCTTGCAAAGAGGCAAATAAAATTTTCAGGCAGTCATGCAGGGGCTGGAAATGAATGAAAACAATAATTTTTACCAGCTAATCAAGAGAAACAAGGTAAACTTCTTCAAACATGAACAAGTTGCTGACAGTTCAAAGGAGTAGTTCCTGAAAGATGATTGTCATTTATTTTCATGGTTGTTCATTTCTTGCCAGACCAGATATTATGATGTCACGGCCACTACTGAATAACTTTCCTCTTTCAGCAGTGCTCCAACTCCTAGGCCCATTAATCAGACTCATGTTCTGAAATAACGGCTTTGGTTAACAGACCAGGATCATGTAGACACCCCTTGCTACCTCTGGCTGAAAGTTTAAGATGACTTTTGATATAAATACACTGAGAATACATCCAAGGAAACTAGAATTATAATGTGCAAATTGAGTCAGGACTGAGAAATACTAATTTATAACAATTAACAACTATTATATTTACAATGAAACAGGAGTACAGACATTGACACTGCATGGCCTTGTGGCCCAACTGATTTAGTAAGTTTTCAGTCTTAATCTCACAATAAGGCTCCTCCTCCATTCTTAGAAGTATCACATAGTATTCACCCTAAATGCTAGTGAGCATATCAATAACAAAATGTAGGATATACAATGGATGAAACAAGATTACAATCACTTGCCTGATCTCACATCCACACCCTGTATTCACTCCTGGAGGAAGATAACGTTTCCACATAAACAAACAATACATCTTTTACAATCAGAATATGAACTCTAATGGGTTTACAAAAAGCCAGAATGGGTTTTAATAATTCAGGGGGGATAATTTGATTTGGCTTCTCAACTTTTGACACACAGAACAGGTTCTATGAAAAGCTGCCACATATTTTTCTCAGACCAGGCCAATAAAGTGCATCATCAACCTGCTTGTGGTTTTCCCTAACACCGAAATGTCATGCCACACTAGAATCATGGGATAATGCTATTATATCCTTCCGATACTCTTTCAGAAGAACAATTTGCTTCTTCATTTCCCAATGATCTGAAGCTGGGACCTTTGGGGTCTCCACTTACTCATCAACGCACCACCTTGGTAGTAAAATCCCACAGTTATCATCAAGCTTACCATTCCTCTCAGCCTCACTCAGGATTTCTCTCAAACTGTCATGCCCCAAACTGTGGGTTGATTAATTCACCTTTATCAACAATAAAATCTGGACAAAAATCGACCTCCAACTGTACTTTACCATTGTTGTCACCCTCTTCCACTATTACCTCGACATACTTGTCACGTTCCACGAACAACTGACCAAATCAATGTCATCCTCACATGGGTCTTTCTTAGCCATAGTACCTAGTGACAACACACCCTGGAAAATTAACAAAATTTTCAACTTCCTCTCTCACTGCATCACATTCAGCATTTACATTATTTATGTCACTCATAGATACCACAGTAGTGTCATTCCCATCACAAGTGGAGGATCTTCCACTATCTTAGGGTCCGGAACCACACGGTACCCTGCTAGATCATTACCCAATAACATATCTACTCCGTCAACCGGTAATTCATCCATCACCCCAACCTTAACTTTACCAATAACAAGGTCAGTCTCAAGGTTCACTACATGTACGGGTATGGTCAGTTTTGAGCCTAACACTTTCACTTTCACCTCATCACCTGAACGAGACCCCGCCGTACATTCCAGCTATTTCTTGAGGACTGCATTCTGATCTGCCCAGTGTCCCTTAATGCTGTAATTTTCCTCTTGGGACATTCTTCTACTGAGATTTTCCCTTCAGTTATAAATGCCTCAAAGTCTCTAGCAGGCTTCTTAACCTCACAGTGTCTGACACCTGTCACATCTTTGTGAAAGCTCATAGGTTTTCTTCAAGACACGGTTAACTCTGCTGACTTTTTGGTAGTTCTACACTGAGATTTAAAATGACCACCTGCAACATTTCACTGGTGGTCTTCCTTGCTGACCTTCATTATTATTTCCATGCTGTGACTTTAAAAAATTACCTTGTGACTGCCCTTGAGGATTCCCTGTCATATTTTTGCCTGACCACTGACTGCTTTGTTTCCCAAAGTTACCTGACCCTTGACTGCACCGTTTAGTACCTGGCGACATTTGGTTCTGTTGACCCTTCCCATGATACTGGGTCCTGAACTGCCTATCTCAACCTTGTTTGTGTGAGATATCCTTTATGTACATTTTAAACGCCACTGCTAGCTGCTCCGCCTCCATCAAGTCCTTATTCTGCCCCTTATTTGTTTCATATTTCACATCAGGGTGTACCAAATTTTGAAACTACTCTTAGCATAATTAGCTGACTCAAATCCTCAAAAGTTTTCTCACCCTCTGCCTTGCCCCACCTATCAAATTTCATTCTACATTCCCTACCTAACTCCAAGTAAGTCTGATTTTGCAATTTCTTGATATCCATGAACCTTGTCCTTTACACTTTTGGATTCATCTGAACCGTCTTTAACACAGCCTCTCTCGCAGCCTCATAATCAACATAATCTATCATATCTAAACAAGCATAAGCCCCCCTTGCTTTTCCTAAGAACAGCGTCTCACCAGAAGAGCCCAATCATTTTCATCACAATTCTTTAATTATGCTACTTTTTCAAATTGGATAAATAAATCTTCTGTTTCCTCTTCAACAAACTCTGGCAACTGGCTAACTCTATGATCTTTTTCTCTGTTTACAATTCTTACACCAATCTTTGCCTCTACTACTAATTCTTCAAGTCTTATCTCTTTCTCGGCTTGGGTTCTTTCCTTCTCTGCCTCTGCTCACATTTTCTCCTTCTCTGCCTCTGCTTGGATTCTCTTATACTCAAATTCTAACCTTAACCTTTTCCAATACCAACTTTTCACTCATTTGCATCCTACCATCACGGTTAGCCAACCCCTCAGTTATTTGTAGCCATAGGGCCTGAAAAAGCCACTGGAATCACATTTTTCCATGCACTCAGTGGTTGTGATGTTGAGTCAGCCTTCCCTGATAAAGGTAAAAAAATTGAATGGCAAACATGGAATGTGTTTAACGAGGTCTCCAGGACCTTCACCAAACTCAAACAGTGTCCTACATCAGTTAGTGAAGAAGACCTCCGTGTCTTGGAAAGTTGTGGTGGTGATGCATGACAGGTCTAGTTTAGCTTAATGTTTCATTAGTGCAAGACTACACCCAACGACTACACCTGCGGACGAAGGCAATGCATGGTGGACAGTATACTAAGGCGAAACCCAGCAAATTGGGCTATCGGCAGTCCATTGCAACTCTCCCTCTCCCCAGTTTTTGCAACACTTGCACCACTGGATCTGGAAGAGGGAGAGCCAAAGATGTGTGGTTGCAGCTTCCGCTCCAAACTCACTACAAAAGTCAACTCATGTACAGCCAACATCAAAACCCCTGTGCACCCAAATTCTTATGGCGACAGACGAAAGGCAACGGGGACAGGGAAAGATGACTGAAAGGAGTCTTTAGTAACAACTCTGCACATGGGCGGCACAGATAAGGTGGTCGCTTATGAACTGGGATCTAGGCAGCAGTGCAATCCGGCCCTGTCTGTGCGGCTGAGCAGCCCTTTCGAGGAGCCACTCTGCTCACCCCACATAGCCCGCCTAAAAAAACAACCTAACTGGGCAACCGCGCCCAGTAAGGTCATCCATATGTGGTCGAAAAGATAATCATAATCACAGAAAAAAAACACTATACAACCTCTTGTGGTTTCTGCATGGAATGTCAGGACCCTTTTGGATACTGGCACAAATGAACGTCCTGAAAGAAGAACCGCCCTTGTGGCAAAGGAGCTGGCTAGGTATAACATCGACATAGCAGCCATCAGTGAGTCCCGGTCTCAGACGAGGGTCAACTCATAGAACGGTGGTCTGGGTATACCTTTTTCTGGAAGGGTAAGCCTGCTGCAGAGAGAAACCGCATTTATGGAGTTGGCTTTGCCATCCACTCAAAACATCCTACATAGGCCAATTGAAATGCCTCTCGGGATCAACGAGTGCCTTATGACGCTCCGAGTCCCACAGAATCACTCACTTTATACCTCTTTCATCAGCGCATATGCTCCCAACACTGGATGCACAGGATGACATCAAGGAGGACTTTTACGCTGACCTCGACAGAGTGCTAACCTCTAACCCCAGAGAAGACAAGTTTGTGCTCCTTGGTGACTTCATTGCTAGAGTTGGGAGGGATGCTGACATTTAGCAGGGAACCAATGGGAGAAATGGACTAGGCAAGGGTAATTTCAACGGCCTACTCTTGCTCACCAAGTGTGCTGCACAGAACCTCACTATCACCAATACCTTGTTTAGGCAGGCCGACAAGTTCAAGGGTTCGTTGCAACACCCACGATCCAAACACTGACATCTCAATGACTACATCATTGTCAGAGAAAGATTTGGCCGAAATGTCCTCATCACCCGAGTCATATGTGACTCAGATCACTGCGACACTGATCATCGGCTCGTCAGGGCCAAGCTCTCACTTCACGTCGCCCCAAAACGGCAAAGGCAAAAAGCCCCCAGAAGAGGTTTTAACACTAATCGTCTACTCTAGAGGATCCAGCAGAAGCACAAGCTTTCAGAGAGCAGCTTGAACATGGGCTTATAAGCAACCCAACAACAAACAACCCAAATCCCAGTGCCGACTGGGATATTCTCGAAACTGCCATGACAAAAACCTGCAGAGAGACCCTCGGGCAGACCGAAAGAATACACCAAGACTGGTTTCATGAAAATGAGCCGGAAGCCAATGTGCTTTAACTGACTGACGAACAACCCTCAGATTCGGACCAAAGCTGATACCTTTCGCAAGAACGAAGCAGCTGCCCAGCATGAACTTCTCAATCTAAAGAACGACTACTTTAAAAATAAAGCATGTGAAACACAAAAAAATTCACAGATCAGCACAAGATGCGCGAATTTTTTAATTCCACTAAAATATTTTATGGGCCAATCACTCGTGACGCAGTCCCCCTCAGCTAACCCGACGGTAACTCCCTAATTAAAGATGATGAAGGCATCCTTCAGTACTGAAAAGAGCACTGCCATTCACTGCTCAACCGAAATACCGATGTGGATGTTCTGACTACCATGGAGGTCCCTCAGCATCCAGAGCTGACCCACCTCAACTATCCTCCATCCCTGGATGAGGTAGCTATTGCCGTCAAACAGATGAAAAATAACAAAGCCTTAGGGCCTGTTGGAATCCCAGCCAAGGTGTATAAAGCAGGAGGACATCTGTTTACCAGTAGTCTCCACTCTCTCCTGGAGAATATATGGGAAAAGGAGTAAATGCCTCAATCTCTTAAATACGTCTCCATCGTCAATATTTATAAGAACAAGGGAGACCGGTCACATTGTGGCAACTACCACGGGATCTCGCTGCTGTCGGTAGCTGACAAGATTATCACCCGAGTCCTCCTAAACTGAATTCTTCCTGAGGCGGAAAACTTCCTCCCAGAATCTCAATGTGGCTTTAAACCATCACGTGGCACCACTAATATGATCTTTGCCGTTTTGGCTGCCCACCAAAATTCATCGCCAATGTAAGGCAACTTCCAAATGGCATGAACGGCAGTGTCCTGCACAAAGGCACCCAGTCTGAGTTCTTCCCCATCCAAGGGGGGGTTTAAACAGGGGTGTGTACTGGCACCAACTCTCTTTTTCATTTTCTTGGCTGCCTTCCTTACTCGTGCCAGTGCTAATTTAGCCAGCGGGGTGGACATCGAGTACCAGACAGGAACAAAAGTGTTGGCAGCTTCCATTACTGAACTTCAGTAATATTAACATGGCTGAGCCAGTTGAGAACCTGAGCTCCCATTGAGGCACCTGATATATACTATATATAGATCCTGAACACCTATGCAGATGCGTATGCACACTTCGGCCTTAAGGTGAATGTAAGTAAGACTCTCATTCTCTTTTAGCCTGACCCTGGTTGAGACACACCTGCACCATCCATCCAGCTTAATGGTACTACTCTCTCTAATGTTACCCACTTCCAGTACCTTGGTTCTCATCTGTCCACCACCGCAGACATCAATGAAGTGATTCAACATTGGATCAGATGTGCATCTCAAGCCTTTGGCAGACACAGAAACCGTGTCTTCGGCTGTAGGGAGCTAAAATTATCTACAGAGTTACACGCATATCGAGCAGTGGTACCCCCCACCCTGCTATATGGCACATACAGGAGGCACCTCAAGACACTTGAAATCTTTCACCAGCGTAGTCTACGTTCCATCCTTCGAGTTCGCTGGGAAGACAAGAGAACAAATGCCAGTATTCTTGCTGACACCAACTGTAGGAGCATCGAGACTACCATTATCCATGAACAATTACTTTGGACCGGCCATGTTACCAGCATGGACGACAGTAGATTGCCAAAGCAGTTACTTTACAATCACCTAACGAATAGTAAACGTAACGCTGGCGGGCAACTGAAAAGTATACTGTTAGTGCCAAATCGACCCCCTCACCTTGGAGACGATTACTCCACACCGTAACGCTTGTATGATCACCATTCAAGAAGGTGTCAATACTTTCGATTTAGCCCGACTGCAAAACGAGGCAGACAAACGCCAAAGCTGAAAAGACGCTGCCGCCCCCCCTCCCGCACTAGATGTAGCCCCCACATGTGCAACTTCTGTTAATAACCCTCTCGGTCCCGTATCGGCCTCTTTCGTCACCTCAGAAGGTGACATCCTTATTAACTCATGCTACTGTATCATACCTGGATGATCGACAAAGTAGTAGTGTATGTGTGTGTATATATATATATTCAGACAACAGTTTGGGGCACTAAATACAGCACTGTATTTGGTTATATAACTTAATTTCCAAGAACCACGACACAGCCATGGCTACCTGTCTTTGGGGCCATTTTTTGCACATTTGACAAATTAAATGTGCCGCAGTCTTCTTCCCAAATGTAAACAAACAGCCAACACGAAGCACACTGCTCGGTCGGATCATCGCCCTCTACGTCTAGTGTGGCATACTCTATGTTCCTCGGCTTAAATGACAAAACACTATACAATTATTGATTTAGAAGGTAAGCTCAATTAAGATAAACAATCTTCTTGCATTTTAATGAGCGTAGCCTTCAGAGCTGCGCTCCCAACCTTATTTAGATCTATTTAGTGTAACACACACACACACACACACACACACACACTACTACTACTACTTTGCTGTCACTCGGAATCGAGTATGACGATCATCCTCTCTGAGGTAACTCGGTAGGCCGATACGGGACCGACAGGGCCGTCCACAGATGTTGCACCTCTAGTGCGGGAGGGACGACGGCAGCGTCTTTCCAGCGCTAGCGCTTGTCTCACGGTATGCAGTCGGGATAACTTGAAAGTATTGACATCATCTCTTGTGGTGTTCCTCCAAGCGTTAAGGTACGGAGTAATCGTCTCCCAGGTGAGGGGGTCGATTTGGCACTTTTCAGGTTTGTCTTAAGACTATACTGTACTTATACTTTTTCAGTTGCCCGCCAGCGTTACGTTTACTATTCGTTAGGTGACTGTAAAGTAGGTGCTTTGACAATCTACTGTCGTCCATGCGGGTTACATGACCAGTCCAACGTAGCTGTTCGTGGATAATGGTAGCCTCGATGCTCCAACACACACACACACACACACACACACACACACACACACACACACACACACACACACTTATGCCTATGCTAGACTTGTTTACGTAACCCCAGGAAGCCTGACTGACTTGTTAAGTGATTAACTACGCATTGTTTTTCTCAACAAATTTTTTTAGCGGAGATGAGTATTATGATTATGATGAACCTTTGACACCATTCCCACTGTACCATCGTCATCACCTCCATCCATCACCATCGCCAATACAATCACTATCACTATCACCATCTCCTAAACTACGAAACATCACTTCCTCCCTCACTTCCACCCCTCCTCTATCACCACCACCATCATCACCATCACACCACCATCACCATCACAACCCCTACCGGCACATTAATATTCCACAAGCGTTCTGCAAACCTATCCAACTTTAATTTCATTTGGCTTATTTATTTCTGGGTGGAGGAGGGAATGACTGGGTGCCCCTCCATTTGGCAGGGGAAGGAGGAGGAGGAGATGGACGCCCCCATGATAGGCTCCCCCACCCCATAAATCATAAGGGAGAAGAATAGATTATTGTAGATCATAAAACAAACAATACTTGATGTTTTTCATAGTTGGTGAGGTGACGTTAAAGGGGGGGAAGAAGAGGGTAGAGGAAGGGTGGGAGGGAGGGATGAGGAATGTGTGGGGAGAGAGAGAGAGAGAGGGGGGTAGATATCTCTTCTTCATCACCATCCAGAGCCCTGTTACCATCCTAAACAACCACAACTACCACAATTAACCCCGACTACCACAATTACTGCCATCAAACCATCCGTCCGGGGTCATCTATCACTTCTCTCCCTGTTTCCCTCAAGCACTCACCACAACTAATACATTTTCTCCCCATCTTCCTTATCATAGTCTCCCCTCCCCCCCACCCTTTCTAACAACACCCCTTCACAGTTCTTTCTCCTTTCTTTTTCCTCCTCTCTCATTCTCCCTTCTTTCTTCCCCTTTTCTATCCCTTTTCCTCCCTTCCATACCCTTCCCCTCTTCTATTCTTCGTAATTTCTCCCCTTCATCTTTATCCCTTCCCCTCTCCCTTCTCCCTCCTCCTACTCTTCCCCTTCCCCTCTCTTCTCCTTCTAAATTCTTTTTCCCCTCCCTCTCCCTCCTCTCTCCCTTTCCCCTCACCTCCCTCAGGTCTCTAGTTCCCCTTAACTAATACCACAAGTTCCTGCTTCCTTCCATTTCACTTTCTCTCCACTTCCCATTCTCTCTCTTCACTCTCTCCTTCCTCTCTCTTTCCCCTCTTTCCCATTCCCGTCAACTTATTCGATAAACCACACCCTCCTCTCAAGCCACGCCCTTTTCCTGAAGCCACGCCCCTTTTCTTGAGCCACGCCCCTTCTTTCATTGAGCCACACCCTCCTCTTCTTGAGCCACACTCCTTCCGTGACTCGTCCCAGTGTAGCCACCTCATGACCCCCCCCCCCACTAATCATGTGGGTTGAGTTTGTTCCTTGTGTTATGTATCATTACCAGGCGTTGAGTGGGCGCTGGAGTGGCCAGTGAGAGGGATGAGAGAGAGAGGGAAAGAATGAATGGGGATGAAATGGAAGGGAGGAAGAGAATGAATGGGGTAAAATATGAAGGATGAGAGAGAGAGAGAGAGAGGACAAAATATAAATAGGACTTATGGAGAGAATGGGGATAAAGAGGGAAGAACAGAAAGAGAGAGTGAGGATGATACGGCGATAGGATGCTCTAAAGGAAGGAGACAGACAGACAGAGGGTGAACGGAGGAAGATAACAACAGAAGGGAAAAGAAGAACGATTAGAAGGAAGGAAAGTGAGAAGACGTAGAAATCGACAATGAAGGAGGAAAGAAGAAGGCAGACTGATTAATTACATTTAACAAGATAGACAAATAAATAATTCAACTTAGATAAAATATTAAACAAAACAGATTTGTTGTTTTATGTTCTTAAATTAAATCTGTAAAGGATATCAGTATCATGTTTGGGGAGGTAAGATGATCGTTGTGTGTATGATAATGATACAGACACGACAATTCAATTATAAAGAAGGTAATGATTCCTGTTTTAATTATTTAGGAAATGTGGAAATCTCTCTCTCTCTCTCTCTCTCTCTCTCTCTCTCTCTCTCTCTCTCTCTCAGCTCAATATCGTCAACACACACAGCCATTTTGACCATCTCCTGACCTTAGCCAATAAATCAAAATTCAATTACTGTAGGCAGACGATGGCTCCCCGCGGGGCACGGCCGGCTGTGTGTGTGTGGGGGAGAGGGAGAGAGGAGGGTTGCTCATAGCTCTCTCGCGGCGGCTCGACGAAGTTCTGTGGGGTTATTTAGATCTCAGTGAATAAGGCTCTGGTCCTGCCTGTAAGCCCCTATATGAGGCAGTAAGGTTCAATGGGACACTAAGGGTTTTAAAAGAGAATGTGGGTTTCAATATGAGACATGAGGGTTTTAATATGTTAAATTGTGGAGTTCAAGAGACATGGGGTTTTCAGTACGAGACACTATGGGGTTCAGTAAAAGTTACTGAAGTTCAAAATAAAGGTTCTGTTTAATACTGTGTAGCACTACGAGGTATATTGGGTTATGAAACAATATGAGATACGTAAGGTTCAGTATGAAACAATATGGGTTGTATTCGACTTTATAGGGTTCAGTACGAAACACCATTACGCTCAATATTTTCACATCAAGAGGTGATCGCCAGGGGTTCAGGTCGACTACAATAAGCAGGAAACGCTCTGTAATGGTCGGTGGGGCGTCACTCACCCCCACTGTCTTGTACACGGCTGAACGTCCACTGCTGGCTAATGTACCACTGAAAACGATAAATGAAATCAAATGTTTATACCACCAATAGGGATAAGTTTTTGATCCTATTACTACAACTGAACATAAAATTAATTCGTATACCGGGTATGGTAAAATTTGCTATGATTCATTTAAGACGTAAGGTTAAGTTAGGTTAGGTTAGGTTAGGTTAGGTTAGGATTTTCTGTCAGAAGTCTCCATAAAAAAAGAAAAACATAGAATTTTTGGCTATTAGGTAATTATCCTTGTTTAGTATAACGTGTGTGTGTGTGTGTGTGTGTGTGTGTGTGTGTGTGTGTGTGTGTGTGTGTGTTAAAGTTATCCGGTATATTTTCCAGCAACAATAACATTTGCTGATATATTTTACTTCTCTCATGCTACCACCCTTTCCCACAGCTCTTCCATTTCCCCCCTTTCCCTCTCCCTCTTCCTCTCCCTTTCCTTCTTTCCTCCTCCCTTCCATTACCCCCTCCCTCCCCGAGATTCAGCGAGGTCATCTGCATATCATAGTAGCATCAAACACCATCTGTGTGAGCCAGCTGTTTCCTGCCTCCCTCACCCTTATTGTATGTTTCTTGTGCCGCCCCTGTGCCGCCCACTTCTGTCTATCCCTGTGCCACTTCTGTCTGTTCACCCCTGTGCCCCTTCTGTCCAACCCCTGTGCCGCCCACCTCTGCCCAACCCTGCGCCGCCCACCTCTGTCCAACCCTGTGCCGCCCACCTCTGTCCAACCCACCTTTGTTCAACCCTGTGCGGCCCACTTCTATCCCACCTCTGCCCAACCCTGTGCCGCCCTCTGTCCAACTCCTGTGCCGCCCACCTCTGCCCAACCCTGTGCCGCCCACCTGTCCAACCCCTGCCGCCCACCTTTGTTCACCCCCAGTACCGCCCACATCTGCCCACCCTGTGCCGCCCACCTCTGTCCAGCCCTGTGCCGCCCACCTTTGTTCACCCCCTGTGCCGCCCACCTCTGTCCAACCCTGTGCCGCCCACCTCTGTCCAGCCCTGTGCCGCCCACCTTTGTTCACCCCCTGTGCCGCCCACCTCTGTCCAACCCTGTGCCGCCCACCTCTGTCCAGCCCTGTGCCGCCCACCTCTGTCCACCCTTTCTCACTCCTCACTCCTGCCCATGCTTGCCCTGGGTTAAAGGACGCATGAGCGGGAAGAATGAAATAGAGGTTCTGAATGCTACAGTGTGCGTGAATGAGAGGATAGCTTCAATTTACTTGAGTTTGGAAGTTCGGTTCGATGCTTCAAGAATTTGTAAGCATGTATAGATGTCATGCAGGTCATTTCATCAGTCAGTAAAGCTTCTAACTTTGTAATAATTAGGGAACATCCAGAGATTCTAGAACATCAATTAAACGTGGAAGATCTTCATATAATCAACAAAAGTCGTAATTTGATATACAGTATGTGAGAGTATTAGATTCACTACACATCAGAGTCGAAGCCTGTATGAAGAGTTACTGTACCACTCCTTCACTCCTCCTGTCTTAATGCCATACGTATTATTGTATTATCATTTTAACATTAAATTGGTTATCGTATATTGTACAAATGATTTCTTTTTTTCAATAGTTTATTTAAAATGGTACAGCAGTGTATTTTTTAGGAGTTAACATTGACGTTATAATGTTTGTACTCCACTACAACATCTTAAGTCTTAAAGTATGTAATAAGTTAAATAATAACACTGGTGCATCAACAATAAAAGATAACAAAAGACAGACCTCACTATGTCCAAGAGTTATTCACGTTACTATGAAACTTTTGATATAATCGTACTCAAGATTTATACATCGTCTCGTGTTGAGGACATATTGACAAGCGATTTCTTTAACTGTTTCATAAGTTATTAAAATAGGTCAATGTCAAGCAAACTACAAAAAATATAAGAGCAGTTTATTTATTCTTACTTGTTGTATTATATTTTCGTCAGTATCCAGATGACTAGCTCAGAGAAACCCGAAATATTGAGGTTAATGAGAAATAACGATGCTTCGTATTTACACTTGGGGAAATACAATTGTTATTAGCCATCATGTGCGTTGGAGGAACAAATATCCCTCACCAGTTCTCTCCCTTGGTAACATAATGGTCTTTATGGTCTCCGATGAACTGAGGAGCTGTAGTAAAATTTAATGTCAGTGCTACATTTTTTTCTTCATTTAAACCACAATAAAACTCATAAATTTCTTGTGAAATAAATGTTGTAAATGTTGGTAATTTTATTGTTTTTTTTTATTATATGTCATGTGTTGGTCCACGGTGGCCACAAGATGGACATTTTTTTCTAATTTCTATGAAGTCGGATCTTCGTCCATTTATATATTTTTTCTTTTCGTCCCTTGTCTCTTCTCGATAGTTTCCTCTTCACTGTGTCATCCGCCCTTCTTCCCTCTCTGCCGGTTCCTAAGCCATGGAGTATATCTCACAAAGCCACTTCGCTCCTCTAGTGTCAAGATTGAATTGGTTTCGCTTAAGCTTCGAAAGACTGTCTTATATTGGATACAAATCCTTTTTATATATACACAGGATCAATGTCAGAGACAGAGAGTACACTTGAAAACTGGACGAAACAGAAAGTGTTTAGTTTTTACACAACATTCCGCTAATGTTTATCCTTCTTAGCTTTAATAATTAATATGCTCAATTACCAATGAAACTCTCGAACCCTTTCTTGTTCATTGTCTTCCCGGAGAATTCCAGGAATTTTTTCTGCCACTCTTCCCGCTCGTATTACTGTGGACCCTGAATGAAGACATCTTACAGCACATCGCCAGTCGTAAGGTGAGATCCAAGAGAAAGTCCGGGATCACAGTAAGAATAAAAATACAATTTTATTCTATTTGCATCTTTATTTTTAGCTTAAAAAAAGTTGGAGAGTACGATGAAAACAAAAATACATGCCCCCCCCAGCAGTTTTCATTTCATATCATCTTTCAGTCCAGCGAGCGACTTGATTCCATAAAAACTGTCTTACTCTCATACCAAAACAGGTTCGGTCACACACCGCATACAGTTATTACTCACTATTAAACAATACAATGTTACCTGTTACATTATAAGTCAAAGGGTAGTTTTTTGTCGGCGGACCCATACTGACAGGCGAAAAATATCAGCGAAACAGGTCATAAACACAGTCGTTGAAGTAACCAACAGGAGGGAAATGTTCGTCGGAAACAATAATGAAGAGCTGCCGTTTAGTATGAACGGACTTGATTAAAACCTAGAAAGTGAAAATTGTTGAGAGATAACACTGTAGAGAAAACGAGATACAATAGCATGAATACGACGGACTCAAAGTAATTGGCCAATCGTAGTTAAACTCAGAAAACACCTGTCGCTAATTTGGCACTAACTACAGGTATTTATCATTTATGTATACCTGCACTGTCTATGTACAGACGCCTCCACATGGACGTATCACAGCCTAGGTGTGTATGGCATAACATTTACAAGATGTGACAACGCAGCACCATAGTCATGGGTGCAAAACAGTGGATTACCTTGTTTGTCGGTTCCCCGTAGTTCAGGGCTAGTCACTCGGTCGTGGCTACAAATATGCTGCATAACACGTATTATAAAATTCGTTTATCTGTTTACTTCCGATATTGTTTATATATTATTGTCAACAGGGTAATTTCTGTTTCACGCCCAATCACTCATCCCTGACTATGGCGCCGCCACATCTCGTACCCGAGACCTTGAACGCTTCCAGGCTGTGGTATCATATACTGTAATATTCCATTTCCAGGTGAATTTTGTCAGTGGCACGGGTGATCGAGAACACTAGATTACTAAAGATTACTAAATGTCTCTGAATATAATGAATAATATAGTATGTACTGTATGGGTGTTTTATAGAATATTATGACTCAAACAAAAAAAAGAATGAGAGATGTATTATTGTGAGTAAATACAAACAGTGCCAGAGAGGGGGTGGAGACAGTACACGAGCGGACTTTGCCAAGATCAGAATACTTATACTGAAAGTTTCAACGTAACGGGAAATGTAAATGCAGCAGTGGGGGAATATAAAGTACGAGGAATGAATGGAAATGGATAGAAAGTGATAAGAGACGGTTATATCGGGAGAACACAGGATTGAAAAAGGAAAATATTCATTGTTGTACTGCAAGGTCAGGATAGAGAGTGATCGCCTGAAGATTAGGCACTGTACCCCAGCTTACTTCACATGATGTTCAGCTACCTGCCGCTAGCCTAACCTAACCTAACCTTTTCTAATCCAACCCAAACCCCCCAGGTAGCATGAGGGGGTTCAATTATCAGGTAAAATAACCCCGGTGGCTAATCTTCAGGTGATCTAAATTGAGATTATTAAAGACTACAAAGAATTGGCTTTTTTTTTAACAAAGTCGATGAGCTGAAAAGAAGGAATGGATTGAGAGATATTGTTATTGTTGTGTTTATAAATATGAGAAAAGTGGGAGAGGTTCAAGAAGAATGGAAGCAGTTCAGATACAGTACACCGTGCCAGAGAGGGGAGTGCGGGAGACTCGGAGGGAAACAGAAGAGAAGAAAGGCTGAAGGTAAGAGGTTGACAGCGCTAATGAAGGTGAATTAAAAAGCTTTGAGACCAACCAAACAAAATGACTGAATAACAAAAGAAGTACACATACTTATTAACACATTAATTTAGTAGTGTGATGCAAGTGGTAGCACTAAAGGCGAGTACTTACTGACTTCCTTAGTTAAAGACATGAGGTACTGACGGCAACCCTCACTGAGCCCCTAATGTAATGAAAACTGACCAGACAATGAATATATGCAATAAATTCCTTGACTATTTAGATATAAGAGGATATTGATTTTAAATAGATATAAGACATGACTGGTAGGTAACATGAACTCAGGCAGCGAATTCCACTTAAGATCAGTTGAATTTATAATGAATGTGTTGACAAGCATTTGTATTCGATACCTGTAGAGTTTTATGTTGTGACCAAGGGGAGCCTGTTGACTCACTCTGGCCAGGTGGGTCTTCAGGTCGTGCTGTACAACATCACATTTATGAAGCCGTCAGATGAAGTTGTTTAAATTGATTGAATGAATAAAAACTGAAGAATTTATAATATTATCAATATCACAAACAAATAACACATCAAAAATCACCAGTAAATTAAATATCTCTTCAATAATAAGTTTGTAAATAACCAGTTTATTTATGGCACATTATCATCAATTGGGGTCGTTCATATTAATAATTTATTAATATATTAAGTTTTCTAATCTTGCTAAAGCTCTTAAAAGCTTACGTCTATTTACTTTTATTTTTTATTTAATATTAATAATTTCAAAATAGTTTTCATATATGATCAAAGAACAAAATATATTTCGTCCAACACTTAACAAATTTGATTCTAATCCCGCTATAAATCTCTTGGCGAAATATAATTGAGATCGGTGATGACCGTGGAAGGATGTGTCGGCGATAAATCATTTGCCCCGTCATTGTGCAGTGACCCGTGACCCAGGTCAGGGATCATCGCTGCTCCTGACCCTTCAGTTCTGACTGCTGGCTGGCCCATTAACAAGTATAGTTACAGACAGCTAACTTAAATAGATTATATTATTGTTAGGGAAAATTGGTAATTTGAAAGTTGTTTCTCTCTGTGAATCTTCTAAGGTGAACAGTTTAATTGTATGTCTTGCTTGGAGATTTTATATGATAACTTCATTAATTTATTATGACTTAGAAATTCGTCAGCAAGACATATTATCATATAGTAAACACAAGAACAATAATTACAAAGATGGAACCTGATTTGTGACCACCATATTATTACTCTTCATAAGACAAGAGAAGGGCAACAACATATGATTGTGAATGCTATTCTGCACTTATTACCTCAGTGCCATTTAATGTCGTATTCCAGTTACAAGACTTAATTTATATCATCGTATCTATTACATATAGGATCTCTGACAGACCAAGTTATTTAAGTTTCGGTGCGCACTGCCTCCTCTAACATGTACAAGAAACACTTCTGTATTAAACCCGTGAGAGCAAAGACAATTATAATGAGCCGGAACACAGTATAACATGTCACCATAACAACTATTACTACTACTTTGCTGTCACTCGGAATCGAGTATGGCGGTCATCCAGCTATGATACAATGATATGAGTTATTATAGATGTCACCCTGGTTGGTTAGCTCTGAGGTGACTCGAGAATCCGATACGGGACCGGCAGAACCGTCCACAGATGTTGCACATGTGGAGGGCTACATCTAGTGCGGGAGGGGCGGCGGCAGCGTTTTTCCGACGCTGGCGCTTTTCTGCCTCGGTATGCAGTCGGGCTAACTAGAAAATATTGATACGTTGTGTGGTGCTCCTCCAAACGTTACGGTGTGGAGTGATCGTCTCAAAGGTGATGGGGTCGGTTTGGCACTTTTACAGGTTTGTCTTAAGACTATCCTTATACTTTTTCCGTTGTCCGCCAGCGTTATGTTTACCATACGTTAGGCGACTATAAAGTAGCTGCTTTGGCAGTCTACTTCAGTCCATGCGGGTAACATGGCCAGTCCAATGTAGTTGTGCATGGATAATGGTAGCCTCGTTGCTCTTACAGTTGGTGTCAACGAGAATACTGGCATTTGTTCTCTTGTCTTCCCAGCAAACTCGGAGGATGGAACGTAGACTACGTTGGTGAAAGATTTTGAGTGCCTTGAGGTGCCTCCTGTATGTGACCCATGTCTCGCTGTCATACAGCAGGGTGGGGAGGACCACTACTCAATACACGTGTAGCTTTGTAGATAATTTTAGCTCCCTACAGTTGAAGACACGGGTATGGAGTCTGCCAAAGGCTTGAGATGCTCATCTGATCCGATGTTGAATCTCTTCATTGATGTCTGCGGTGGTGGACAGATGAGAACCAAGGTACTGGAAGTGGGTAACATTAGAGAGAGTAGTACCATTAAGCTGGATGGATGGTGGAGGTGTAGCTGAACCAGGAGCAGACTGAAAGAGAATTTGAGTCTTACGTACAATCACCTCAAGGCCGAAGTGTGCATACGCATCTGTGTACGTGTTCATGATCTCCTGTAGGTCGCATTCAGTGTGAGCGACGAGGGTGATGTCGTCTGCATAATGAAGATCAGTGATGAAAGTGGCCGACACCTTTGTTCCTGGCTGGAGTCCCTTCATTCGATACTGGATGTCCACCCCGCCGGGAAAATTGGCACTGGCACAAGCAAGGAAGGCAGCCAAGAAGAACTCAGACTGGGTGCCATTGTGTAGGACACTGCCGTTCATGTCATCGTGGAGTTGTCTCTTGATGGTAATGAATTTTGGTGGGCAGCCAAAACGACTGAGGGCTTCTCTGGTGACTAAATCAACGACCTTAGCAAGGTCAATGGAGGCCATGTACAGTACAAGTCACGACGCTGTTCTCTGCACTTTTCCTGTATCTGGCAGGCAGTGAAGATCATCTCAGTGGTGTCACGTGATGGTATAAAGCCGCATTGAGATTCTGGGAGGAATTTTCCGCCTCAAGAAGAAGTCTGTTTAAGAGGACTCAGGTGATAATCTTGCTAACTATGGTCAGCTGTGAGATCCCGAGGTGGATGCCACAATCTGATCGGTCTCCCATATATTCTCCAGGAGTAACTGGAGACGGCTCGTGGAAGGTATCAGCTTTGGTCTGAGACTTAGGGTTGTTCTGCCAGACAGTGAGAGCAGCACATTTACTATTGTTGAGTACTTCGATTTCCGGGTGTTTCCTCTTGATCAAGCCGATGGTCTCGTTGCAGGTTATTGTAATGACATGTTTGATGGGACCCCATTCGGCACTGGGATTTTGGTTGTTTTTTTGTGATGTTTATCAGCCCATGTTCGAGCTGCTCTCTGAAAGCACGTGCCACCGCTGGATCCTCCAGGCGCTTGGTGTTAAAACCTCTTCTGGAGGCTTGTTGCCTTCGCCGTTTTGGGGCGACGTGAAGGAAGAGTTTAGTTCTAACGAGCCGATGACCTGTGTCAGGGTGGTCGAACCACACATGGCTCGGGTGATGAAGACATCTCGGTGATCTCATTCTCTGACAATGATGTAGTCAATGAGAGGCCATTGTTTGGATCGTGGGTGTTGCCCAAAACCATTGAACTTGTCGGCCTGCCTAAACAAGGCGTTGGTGATAGTGGGGTTGTGTTCAGCAAACTTGTTGAAGAGGAGTTGGCCGTTGGGATTACACTTGCCTACTTCGTTTCTCCCTATGATCCCCTGTCATATGTCAGTATCTCTTCCTACTCTGGCATTGGAGTTACCTAGAAGCACAACCTTATCTTCTCTGAGGATTGAGGTTAGCACTCTGTCAAGGTCGTCATAAAAGGCCTCATTGATGTCATCCCCTGCATCCAGTGTTGGAGCGTATGAACTGATGAAAAAGGCATGACGTGAGTGATTCAGTGGGACTCAGGGCGTCATAAGGCGCTCGTTGATCCCAACAGGCATTTTAGTTAGCCTATGTTGGATGGATTGGTGAATGGGAAAGCCAACTCCATAAATGCGGTTTCTCTCTGCAGTAGGCTTACCCTTCCAAAGGTGTAGCCGGACCCCCGTTCTGTGAGTCGATCCTCGTCCGGAAGCCGGGACTCATTAATGTTCTGCTATGTCGATGTTATACCTAGCCAGCTCTTTTACCACAAAGGCGGTTCTTCTTTCAGGATGCTCATTTGTGCCAGTATCCAGAAGGGTCCTGACATTCCATGCAGCGACCATAAGAGGTTGTTTAATTTGTGTGTACTTTGATCTGTGATTGTGAAAGTGTTTTCGACCGCATAAGGATGACCTTACTGGGTGCAGTTGCCCAGTCGGGTTGTTTCTTTAGGCAGGCTATGTTTCAGGCACTTTTTCTAGCCCTTTCCCCATGTGGGTCAACTAAAGGTTCGCCACTCAGGTTCTATCACCTGAAGATTATATTTACCCTGGCTAACACTAAATGAGGATTTGGGATAGGTTAGGTTAGGTTAGGTTAGGTCCAGGCTTGGATTCAAATACTTGTAAGTGGTTCTTGGTACACAAGCACCACTTCTTAGGTACTTGTACTTGAAATTGTAAAGCAAAAAATACAAACATTTTTACAGCAATAACAGTATTTATGTTCCGACTATTTATAACAATAATGAGCGATGGTTATTAATAAGAATCAGTTTTAATGATCAGAGTGAGGAGACTTTAATAATTATCATTTTTATTGTTACATCATTTCCTTCTTTAGGCCAGCGTATAGATAGCATAGACAGTAATGGGGAAAACACATAAAGGCTATGATAGACCCTGATATTTATAGTGGTGATCAGTCCAGATGTTGCCCAGTGTTCTCACTACAAACACATGCATAATCCTCACCCGTCTGTGACACACATAAAACACAAGACAAAATTGTACATAAAGGCTTAAATAACAAGAAATAAATAAGATGTAATAATAATAATAATAATAATGATGATAATAATAATAATAATAATACATCATGTCATTAAGTACACACATTAACTCGTTGTTATAATGCTATTACTAAGATCTTTAAGTGTATCAAAGTTAGTACTTACTGTACACTATCACATCAACATTTACAAATTGTGAAAGTCACCTTGTCATAAAATGACGCCAGAATCGCATAAATAATAACTAAATAGATAAATAAATGCGCATATATTTCTCATCCCTGTAGCACAAGCTGGGAACACCACCCTAACGCGCGGTAATACATTCTATGGATAAAATAATTTGTGTTTTGTCCTATATATATATATATATATATATATATATATATATATATATATATATATATATATATATATATATATATATATATATATATATATATATATATATATATATATATATATATATATATATACTTGCTGGGTACTGGATACTCTAGTAGCCCTCGAACACGTCTCTTCAACCCCATAACCCACAACCCGTTCACACACCGCCCCTCTCTTCCCCTTTGGATTCACGAGTTGATACTCTCGGGGTTCACACCTCACGAAGGGGATGGATTGACTATACTAAGTTAAGCAGTCACAAAAGTCCCCATCTTTATATAAGGACAAGTTATAGTGAGAGACTCTCCACCCACCTAAACCCTTCTTGTCAGAACTTGCCATAAAGTCTTTCACATTGTTTCTCTTCTGACAAATCACACCCGCTGTTTTTGAATACACTCGATAGCCAATTACCTACCTGAAATAGAATTAATTATCAGTCAACATAAAATGAGTAAAATACCTAAGAACACGACAAAAACATTATTTAACAATAAGTAAGGTGTTCTTCGAATTTCCTACCGTAAAACCTATATAATTGTATTACAGTAAGTATCAGTATAACCGAGGATATGGTTCATCTCTTTTGTCCGCCATTATTAATTGTGAACTTGTCGCTAAAAATCAAGATCGACAACAGCAATTTTCGTGATGAGCGGCGTCGAAATACACCAAAAAGTTTATTTACGACTTTAAACGTGACTTGCCGCTTATATCGCTTTTTTTAATGACTTTACAGTACCTCTCAGTGTTCCGGGACTAATACAATGTTTTCCCGAATCATTGCTGCTGAGAGATACTTTAGTACGTTAGGTCGTGTTGAAAGATAGCAGTGAACTGGTCGAGCTGTGTTGTTTTATCCACCTCCCTTGACCCACCCCTCCGTCAATCCTCCCTCCGACCTCCCCCTCCAACCAGAGAAGTATAGACCCCAGCCTCTCCCATTAGTACATGGATAGAATGTAATCTGTTTAGTTATAGTTCAACTGCTGCCCTTTAATTAATGTTAGGCAGGAGGAAACACTCGCACACCAGCCTAAAATACGACCGCTTTTATATCGTGTATGCGGAAGCTTTTGTGGCATATTTCACACTCTGACAGGCTCATACAAAGGATTCATTTAACACGTATTTTGTGGCCTCTACCGTGGATCTATTTTTGTAGTAGGTATATTGAAGATTATAAAACAACACTAGTATGGTGTATTTCACAGTGTATTTACGAATCATTTTTCTCTTAAACTTTGGTGTAAATATTTGTAAAGCAATTTATTACCCAATTTATTGAAGGTTAAAATGAAATGTCGATATACGTCTCCTATCCCCTCACTCTGCCGCATTTACACACACGGTGCTATACAAACGGATTACCTACTCGATTGCATTTGTTTACATGGTATACTGTGGTGTTGTAGAGTCCTCCCCGAGTACCTGTACCAGTTAAACGCCGCCACCTTGTTTTATTGTCGTCTGTAAAATAATAAATGCAAACCTGACCAACTTCTATGTGTGTATCAGAGTAAACAATGCCTAATATTATCTTCACTTTGTAACAAACGAAATTAATCCTTATTCTAAAATATATGGTGAGATTTTAATTACAAAAAACTATATTAATTGAACTTCAAAACAGAGGACAATATTACCTTCACTTCAAAACAGAGGACAATATTTCCTTCACTCCATTTTTTTTAATGATCTCCCCCTCAGACCAGGATAACACTGTCCATCTGCCAATAATAGTACGTACAAGGTAATATTGTCTCCAACCCTCAAACATATGGCGATAATGTCAACCTAAAACCATGAAAAAAACTTAAATTATTTTGCGTCATTCCAAAAACATAAACATTTTGTTCCACCCCAAAACTCAACATCCAACACGACCATAAATGAGACACAATCTCCCTATTCCACGGGCTACGTCGGGCGGGTTTTAATAGCGATTAAAAGCGTACAACACCGCCGCGGTCGATGGTGTTTCATTAATTCCGATTTGCATACGCGGCTCACTTGGCCCCCGCTATGGCCATCTCTCGCTCATTACGCCTCGGCCAACCCTTCCTTCATTTTACTGTTTATGATTTATGTGAATATTTTGTAGATTCCGTCTCCCTTCGTCTTCTCCCTTCGATGCAATTAATTTTAATCTGTTTATTTATGTATATAATTAATAATGTTTCTCTCTCATACCTCACACTTTATCTCCCTCTCTCTATCTCGTTTTTGTCTACCTCCTCACCTCACTCACATCCCTCATTCTCCCTCCCTCACTCCCTCACTCACTCACTAGCTCCCTCACTCACTCACTCACTCACTCACTCACTAACTCCCTCACTCACCCCCTCACGCACTCACTCACTCACTAACTCCC
>NW_024749657.1:10153967-10211487 GCF_018991925.1 Homarus americanus
CTCACACAACTCCCTCAGTCAACACCCTCACTAACTCCCTCACACAACTCCCTCAGTCAACACCCTCACTAACTCCCTCACTCACCGCCACAGCCCACTCCCTCACTCAACACCCTCACTAACTCCCACTAACTCCCTCATTAACTCCCTCACTCACCACCACAGTCCACTCCCTCACTAACTCCCTCACACAACTCCCTCATTCAACACCCTCACTAACTCCCTCACACAACTCCCTCACTAACTCCCTCACTAACTCCCTCACTCATCACCACAGTCCACTCCCTCATTCCTCACCTCCTCTTCCTCTCCAACATGGCGCTGTTCCCTCATGTAAGGGTTCATCTCTGATAGTCTATACGGGTTGATATTACCTCATTAAATCCCTATTCTCACACTTATGGGTGTAGAGTATAACACTGTACACCAGCTTAGATGTTGTCTTGAAGAGCACGTGGTGATGGACGAACAATATTGACAATTCTTTTGCTTAAATGACCGATCATTTTTTTTTTTTTTTGGTCCTGTCAAAGTGTTATGAAAAATTGATTCCCTTCTCAGTAAATAGAGTAATGGTTGATTTAATTTAGTCTTAAATATACAGAAACTGGCTTAGGTTTTATATTTCTGGAGAATTTGGGTCAATTATAATATTTAACTAAAATTTATGGAATGTACGAAGCAAAAAGAATCATCGGTACTGAAATATGAGTAGCCAGGTGACATAATGACGTCACAAAGCGGCACGTTTGAATGCCCTTTTGTGTCCAATTGACCGTAACTCGAATACCATTTTGTATTCTGCTCTACAAGGAAGGAGGGGAGACTCTAAAGTCCTCGCCATTCAATAATATTTCTAAATTGTGGTGCATTAAATTCTTCTGCCTTTCCCCTTTCCTCTTCCTCCCTTCGCCCCTCTTCCTTTCCTTTGCGTCCCTCCCTCTCCTTTCCTCTCACTCCCTCCCTCTCTCCTCCCTCCCTTTCCCATTACCCCCACTCCTCCCCCTCCATTGGTCCATTCTGTCCCCCTAAACTAGCTACAGTGATTGACCTACAGCATCCTCACCCCCTGAATCCTGAAATTCTGTGTACCTAATTCATAAGAGTCTGTGGGGTAAATTATCGGCCACGTAGCATCCAACTGACCTCAGCAGGAACGACCAGTCTGTAGCGAGCGAGAATCTACTGTTATGACGCGGGTCCCCATGATCACGGTTACGGAGACACAATAAACGGAGGAATTTGGACGGGAATTTCCAGGGGGAATTTTGATGTGCACGCAAAAGACGAAGTACACACAACATTATTAGGTAAAGCAGCGCGGCGTTCCCGAATTCCCATAAACAAAACTCGATTATGTTTGGCAGAGAACGTTACAATAGCGAGGAAGGGAAAAATATTGCTGGGATAAAAAAGGAAAAAATACGATTTTTTCTGTATTTTTTTCTCTCCAAGTTCTTTCTCGTTTTAGTGTGATTGTAAGGCAACACCGCCTGGCCCTGAGGGACGGAGGGAGGGCGGGTGATGGTAGGGGGAAAGGTGAAGTGTTGGCGTGTTGAAGCGCAGTTGGAGAAGAACAGGCGGATGTACTTTAAGAGTGTGTGTGTGTGTGTGTGTGTGTGTGTGTGTGTGTTTCATAGCAATAATTTCAACATCATTCCTTTTAATCGGAAATGGCATGTACAAAGGAGGAGTGAAGCTATTTTCTTTTTTTCTTTTTTTACGGGGATTAACCCACCCAGGCACAGGTTACCAAACCACATCGGAGCCTGGGAACCCAAAATAAATTTTAGAAATGGAAAAAATTTAACAAATCAAGAGTGAGAAACAACGCATATGTTGTGTTGTAAAAGAAAGATAAAAAAATTCAGACCCTGCAATTGTGTGTAAATGAGGCAGAAAGTCAGATCATCAACCTGGGACTTTAGAACATAAGAATGGAGGAGACTGCAGCGGGCCAATTGGCCCATACTGGGCAGTCCAGTTTACACCCAACCCCTATCGTTCATATATCCATCCAACCTATATTTAAAGCTCTCCAGCGTGTTCGAGTTAATGATGACATTTGGTAACTTGTCCACTCATCCACTACTCTATTTCCAAACCAATGTTTACCTATCTCGCGCCTAAATCTAAATTTGTCTAATTTAAAACCGTTGTTACGAGTTGCTCCTGGTTGGATAGTTTGAGTACCTTTGTTTAACCCTGATTTCCATTTATACACCTCAATTACATCGCCCCTCACTCTACGTCTCTCGAGGGAGTGTAAATTCAGATGCTTTAATCTGTTTCTTTACTCAAGATTCCTAATGCCCTGGACTCGTCTCTTCATCCTCCTTTGTATTAGGCGGGTCAATTTATGAAGAAAAAACCCACCCTAACCCTCAAAATGTTCTAACAAAAGGTTTCTCAGTGTTTGTTTGACCAACTGGGTGTTGTAAACGACACAAAAATGTCTACAAATATCTGACCCCCGGAAGTGGGTTAAAACTGGGTCAGTTCCAAGGTTGCTGCCGCTGACCCTGAAAATCAGGAAGGCGGCTGTAACTTTCTTATTATTAGGTGTAGAAAAATAATTTTTGTATCTAACCCAGGGTTTTAAGGGTCAAGGAATTCATTGGTGCCGATGGATATATGACTTGGTCCATCAAATCCGTAAATCCAAGATGGCGGCCAACACTCCCAAACGATTTGATATAGGCCAGTGGTTTTTGCTTCATTTTTTTCTTTATGGGACCAAGAAAATGTATTCGTCCTTGTTGAAGGGTGACACCACTCTTGAAAGTCTTGTAACATCCACTACAGTCTCTAGGATTAGTGAGGAACTTGACAAGAAGAAAGCTGAACTAAGTGCTGAATCTAAAACGAGTCAGTTGTGGCTAGGATATCAGCAGATGCTTCGTACTGCACGAGCGCTGATCAAAGCAGATCGCACTGGGTCTTGGCCGCATCACTTGTGTGCTGTTTCCGACGCCTTGCCAATATTTGCTGCAGCAGGACACTACAACTACCTGATGTCTGCCTCTCTCTACATCCAAGAAATGAGTGAACTGGAGAGCAAACACCCAGGTGTCTACAGGAAGTTTCAAGAAGGCTTCCATGTCATTCGTCGAACAAATCAGTTTGGGGCAGGCCCCGGTTGCGATCTAGTCACCGAGCAAGCACTTATGAAGTCATTAAAAAGCACAAGCGGCTTGACTCATGGCAGTAAGATGACGTAAGAACAGCGAGCATTGTGGACAATGTCAGCCCTCATAATGTCTGAGTTCAACACTGCCATGCAGGAGTTCAATGATCTCACAACAAGTGAACAACACAAAGATTCAACTGACGCCAGAATTGGAAGAGACGCATCAGACCTTTCGAAGATAAGCACAAAGCTGCTTTCATGTTCACTTTTGTCCTCTGACCCCTCATTGAGAAATATCAATGGTATGGTGGCGAAAGAAGACGTCAATGTGCATGAATACGAATCCGTTGGAAGGAACATCATCGACAGAATGATTGGACAGCCTGCATTTTCCTTCTCTTTCAAGAGGAAAGACAAAGCCAAGACCCTGGGAAATTCATCTGCTGTCAAGGTTGCTCCTAACAGAACCATTGATCCTGGCCTACTGTTCCAACGATTCCTTGTAGTGTCCAGGACAGGACATCTGTCTCTAGAGGAGGTGATGAGATATGAGCTGAGTTCATACCCGTCATCCCTTTTTTAGGACAACAAATCTTGAGAAAGGCCGACAAGCCTCAACTCGCCCAAGCCATTGATGACCACTGTAACAAGATACCATCAAGTGAAGCGACATCAGATGCTATCCCGAAGACTGAAAGATATGTGCTTGACTGAGGCTACTTACTACGCAAGCTGAAGTGGAGGAGGGAAGATACCTATATCAAAATAGCCAAGGTATATGTTGACTTTACAGGTAAGCACTATGGGGCAGCAACTGTTGTGTTTGACGGATATGGGGCAGGTCCCTCGATAAAGGATAACGCACACCAGAGACGGGAACAAACCATCAATTATCCGGTTGTGAACTTCACCGGTGAAACCGAATTTGAAGGGAAGCAGGAAGAATTCCTTACAAGGGGAACTACTAAGCAACAACTAATTAGCTTAATAAGTGATGAACTGAGGAGAATGGACTGAACAGTCATACAGGCAGAAGGGGACGCTGATGTGGACATCACTAAGGCCGCAGTTAACACTGCATATGCACATTCCACCACGCTGATTAGAGAGGACACTGACTTGTTAATTCTTCCTCTCCATTACGCCACAGCTGTTGGCAAACCACTGTATTTTAGATCGGACAGTCAGTCAAGAGGCATTCCAAAAGTTTACAACATCAATTGCATAAAGCGTCTTCTTGGCTGTGATTTGTGTACACAATTGTTATTTCTTCATGCTTTCACAGGATGCGATTCAAGGTCCCGTGTTTATGGTGTTGGAAAGAAATCAACCTTCTAAAAACTCGTAAAAGGTGATTCAGTCCTCCAATCCTGTGCAAACGTATTCACTTTACCAGGCAAGAACCGCACTGACATAGACAACCTCAGCAGTCAAGCGATGGTTGGATGGCTGTTATGTTTGGTGGGAAAAGCACATGTTCTCTGGCAGCCTTGCATTATGATATACTCAATAAGAAATTCGTCTCTGCAAAATCATTTGTTATGCCCGAACGTCCTCTTCCAACTGAGTCTTCCACCAAATTCCATTCTCTCAGTGTGTACTTTCAGACCAAGACATGGAAGGGGATGGAGAGTGATATTGTTCCTTTGAACTGAGTTTGGAGACTTGAAGACAATCAACTTGTGCCCATAATGTCCGATATAAATGATGCACTTGACACTCTATTGAAAATGGTATATTCCAATTGCGAAACTGGTTGCAGTCATGGAGGTCTACCTCAATAGTTGCAGTGACACCCGTTGTAGTTGCAGAAGATATGGGCTTCCATGTACTTCTGTAAATAGTTCATGCCAACTTACGTCCTGTGGCAATCCGCACAACCAGCTTTCAGAGGAACTTGAGGACAGTTTTGAGGACTAAACTGGAACGGTGAAAGAGTGATTTTTTTTTACTGTTGCATTTAGTATGTACAAGATTTTTCACTGAATCTTTCAGTGTACTCTCTGAAATACATTATTCTGAAACATGTCAATAAAATTTACTCTAAAAAGACGGATATTTGCATTCTTTGGCCCTTAAACTGTTTTTCATGATTGTTGGCCGCAATCTTTGATTTAAGGGTCTGAGTACTCGGATTGGAATTTTATTGGCACCAATGAATTCCTTAAAACCCAGCTTTAACCTACTTCCGGTGGACGGATTTTGGTAGACTTTTTTCTGTCGTTCACTACACTATAACAAGTCAAAACTCGTACATAAGATATAGGTAGAATATTTATAGTTGTAGCAATATAAAGTGAGGAAGTTTGGTAGCGTGGCCGGTTAGTTATTTAACTGTATATTATATTCGGAAGGAGAATCTTTCTAAACACCACTTTCAATAAAACTATTTATTAGTTAACTCAATGGCTGGACACATTAATAGATCAATATATTGAAGTTACTAGACAATGACTCTCGGACACAAACATGAAATGGATACACTTTCCACCATAGGTAACTCACCCCAAGGATCGCTCTGACAATGACTCACGTGTGACCTGAGGGAGGCCCAGCAGGTGCTGTTGAAGGGAGTGCTGGACTATGTCTCCTGTGGGAGACTCTGCTAGCTGGAGATGCGGTGCTAGGGAGGGAAGTCTTCCTCTGGGGAGGAGCTGTCGGCCCCCTCCTTGTTACAATGATGTTCCAAATGCTACTGTGCTTGGAGGGAGCTGCAGGGCCTATATAATAACGATCTCCAGCCGGAAGGTGTCGTCACAAATCTGGGCGTATCTGATCAGGTGACAGGTGTACTCGCTGGAGGGTAGTTTCTCGAGTAACACGGTCATAACGCCGGGTTAACTCAGGAAGCATGTCCGTGACCTCTCCTGGGTCAGGTCTTACTGTCACTGTAGGGTGTGTCAACCTATGTGGGTTACCACGTGGGCATCTACTTACTGCTACTTGTGTTGTATTTCTCTGGGCTGTAAGCTGTGGTCTAATAAACAATCATTACAACACCCAGCAGGGTCAAAAACCGTTGACAGATCATTAGTTAGATTTTTTGGGGGTCTGTTGGTACATTGACCCGTCTATATGCTTTCTAAGGTCTTAGTTGCATTTATAATACAAGCTATAGGGAAATAGTGTCAATACCTAACCTCCCGTACTTAACTAACTGTAGGTTGTTCAAGTTCTACTTGGTTACTGACGGTTCAATGAAACAGTCTTCACAGATGCAGTTTACTGGGAGAGTTCTGTACAGTGGTGCAGCAGGAAACAATCTGTCTCACAGGGAAATACACATGATCACGAAACCTCGTGCTATGTCATCTAACTACTCAGACATCCAACTTCATTCACACCACGAGGTGGCAGCACTCATGCACACGTCAATCACGCCACTAGAGGACAGCACTCGTGCACACGTCAATCACGCCACTAGAGGACAGCACTCGTGCACACGTCAATCACGCCAGTAGAGGACAGCACTCGTGCACACGCTCATTCACGCCACACAGTGGTTCTCTCGCTCGGCTCGTTCACATTACATAAATACCACAGACCTCCCCCAAGACAATGGGGCCGACTTGAAGATCTACGATGTCTGGATTCATCTTTTCATCTCATCTCCGTAAGTCTGAGAATCCCATAGCATCTCCAGGCGCTGTGGCGCTCGCCGGTGGCGGCCACTACGGCTTGGCGGGAGCTGCAGGCTTGAATGCTCCTCTGAAGCTATGCACGGCGGTGGGCGCGGTGCAGGACTCTGGATGCTGTCTGGTTCAGGTGAAGCCCTCGCCTCGGATGTAGATTCCAGGACGCTCTCTGGCACCAACGGACGATGAGGAAGAAGGAACTTCCTGTTCCTCCACAGGATGCGGTCACTAACTATTTTGACAAGGTAGTCCCGACGAGATCCTATGCCCGCAACAACACCTATGCGGTCACATCGACTGCTCATGTGGTCCTGCCCGTCGACGTAGGCGCCAAAGTGCAGCCGAGGGAGCTGTCGCGCCGTGGAGTCGTATCGTGATTCACCTTTCTTCCTAGGTCCTCAGCCCTGGAGTCACATTCATCAGCTGTGCGTTGCCACTCTGGAGCAAACGAGCGATGGTGTGCAGGTACTGCTGACCTCATGGAGTGACCAAACAGTACTTGCGCTAGTGACCTCCCCTCAGCGCGAGGCGTGTTCCTTAGCTTCAATAGTCCCCGGGCAAATTCGTCCTCGTCCAGGTGGCCCTTCCATGTTGTCGACATTATGAGCTTCTTCACCGTCTTGACTGCAGCTTCTGTGTGTCCATTTGCCCGAGGGTTGTATGGCGAAGTCACCCCGGTGCTCCACCCCCCACCGAGACAGGAAGCGGCGTAATGCAGACGACATGAACTGGTGACCTCCATCAGTCCTCAGGACGACGGGGACGCCCGTGTCTGCGAAGACAGACAGTCGGACACTGACAAGATGAGCCGCTGATGCTGTCCGCGGACACGATGACGCATATGGCCACCCGGACATACGGTCGACATACACCACATAGGTACGGCCAGCCACATGAAAGTAATCAGCAGAAACTGACTCGAACACTATACTTAGCGGGTTGTCGTCCTGACACAAGGGCTCGCTCTGCTGTTTAGGGAGAAGGGGACGGCATCGTGAACAACTACAAACGACATTCTCGGTGTCCTGGTCGATCCCTGGTCAGTAGGTAGTCTGCCGAGCCCGACGTTTGGTGCGCTCCACCCCGTGATGACCGTCATGCAGGTGTGACAGTCTCCCGTCGAAAGCTACAGGGTATAAGCAGCAGCGGCCAGTACACAATGAGGACGTCGTCCAGGGCCAGTTGGCTACGGACAGCCCAATACAGCCATTTGAGTGGTTCCAACTCGTGGCGGTTCTCAGGGAAGCCGGTACTGATTACTTCCCTCAGGGCAGCGTACTACGCGTCCCGTGTCGCAGCAGCACGCACATTCTCCAAGGTCTGGTCCTTGAGCGGTACCAAACGACTGCCCTCCTCACAGACAGCATTGAGGGCAGACACCACAGAGGCAAGGAGGAGATCCAAGTCATCACAGTCTGATGCGTTGCCACAGTCTGCAGGATCTTGAACTGGCGCACGGGACAGTGCGCTGTGAAGGTGTAACCACAAAGCTTTACACATATGCGCTGCAGGCGAGGATTCTCAATTTCGCTGAACAACTTCGAGTTGAGGATTGGAACCAAGGGTCGGTGATCAACCACCAAATCAAAGTGAGGGAGGCCTGTGAGGTAGGTACCGCATTTCTGACTGCCCAGAAAACGGCGGCCAGTTCCAACTCAATGACAGCATACCGTGACTCCGTGTCAGTGAGGAATCTTTATCCGCACTGGACGAGCTTCCACAACTCGCCATGTCTCTGGAGGAGAACGAAGCCGAATCAATACATCCTGGCTGCGTCGGTCTGCAGCATAGTTGGTAACGACGGGTCAAAAAATGCCATGACAGGTGGCGCTACCAAACATCCTTTCACCTTCTCGAAGGCTGCATCATGTTGTGAGGACCAGTGCCATTCATTCCGGTGCTTCAGGAGATCTTTAAGGGGCTGCGCGGCATCTGCTATCGCCGAGGAGAAACCACCCAGTTGATTTGTGAGCCCCATGAATGACCTTAGGTCCGTGATGTTCTGTGGCCTAGGGAAGTCTAAGATTGCTTTGACCTTCCGAGTGTCTGCGGTGTAACCTTGGGGCGAGATGGTGTAGCTACAGAAATCAACCTTGCTCCTTCCGAAGCATGAACTTTTCAGCATTCAGGGTGGTGCCAAACCGGTCACAACGTTGTATTATGGAGATAACGTGGGTGAGATGGTCTTTGTACGAGGTGTCGTAAGCCAAGATGTCGTCCACGATCTTGATCGTTCGAGGGATGTCCCTGACAGCGCGCTTAAACTTGAAGTGGCCCCAGGGAATTATGAAGCACAAGAGGTTCTGGTCCTCGTCTGCAATCTTTACTCGGAAGTACCCCATTTTGGCGTCCATGGTGGTGATCCAACATGCTCCCGATCCTATGAAAACTACAGCGTCATGAGGACCACCACACAGGGTACGTTGGCCTTCGGATGTAGCGATTAAGGCGAGTGAGGTCTACACACAGCCTCACTCCAGATGGTTTCTTCACTACCGGGACGATAGGGTGTCACCAGGCTGTCGGGTAGTACACCCCAACGATGATGTCCTTAGCGAGCAGGTCATCCAGCTGTGCTTTGATCTCTGCCCGGCAGCTGTAGGGAATCGTGCGGGACGCTGTCACAGCAAAGGGACGAGCATCGTCGGTGAGCTGGATACGCATGGGGCCTCCATCCATTTCCCCTAGCATTTGCGAAGCACGGAAGACCATCGGAAAGGCTTCAACTATAGTGGCGGCGTGCTCTGCGCGCTGTACTGGCGTGGGGCCATGTCCGTGCGACCACCTGGGCAGCACCACCGGCGGAGTAGGCGATGACACCCGAATCGCTCCAGGAGGTTCACAGCTGCTTCGACCCACCCTCAACTTACTCTGCTTAACCGGCTGGATCTGAGCAGGAAAATCCTCTAGCAGGATACCAAGGGCAATGGAGTCGTACCAGCTTAATAGGGTTCCTTTCACCTCCTTGACGACTGATACTACTGTTTTGGTGCGTTTGTTTCCCAGCTCCAGGTGTGACGGGAAGGTTCCCAAGCAGATGAGCGGATGGTGACCCGCTGCGAAGAGACCTGCACTGTCTGGGGGTTCAGGTTAGACTGAGAAATACCCAGGGACTTAACCATGTCGAGCTCCATGACCGTCGCCTCGGCACCGGAGTCGGGTGTCCAAACGATGGTGTCGCGCCCTGCCGGGTGGATAGCGTCAACTATCATCTGTGGAGCCGGACACACTGACACTCTGTTAGTGTAAACCCCCACCAGGAGCCGGTGGCTCTATCATCATGCTTAGCCCCTGGGCCTCGTTTCGAGAACTGCTTCAGAGGATGCTTCGAAGCCTTGTCACGTGAGACTCGAGCGGGTTTCTGACACACAATAGCAAAATGGCCTCGCTTGCCGTAGTTCAAACAGTCTTTATCCACTGACTTGCACCCTTGCTTGTCCCTACGACAGTCTTTGCCACACCTAAAGCATAAACCGTCTTATCTTCTGCACTGGCACTCCGGTTTTGCTTGTACCGAGACACTTTGGCTAATGTATGACTCGCCGAGCCTCGAATCACTGCACTGCTCACATTAGCATTTTCTGAAGCCCGGCATATTTTGATAGCACTTTGCAATTTCAGGTCTTTTTCCTCAAGCATACGTTTCAATGGTTCCTCATCACGAGTACCGACAGCAATCCGGTCTCTAAGGGGATTGTCTATACAAGACTCACAAAATTCACAGAAATTTGCTACTTCCTTCACAGCACACAGGAAGTCGTCAAACGTTTCACCCGGTTTTTGAACTCTTGAGTAGAAGTCCCTCCGGTCCACGATGACGTTACGCTGTCCTCGAAGACACACCTCCATCGCATCAAGGACAGGCTCCAACTCTGTGTCGTCAGCTCCACCAATTCCGTAGCGAAGATTTCGACTCCACTCGCCGTCCAGCACAGACACAAGTGCTGCTCTCTGCTCGGCTGCGGGCCGGGAGGAGATCTTCGTCAACGTCACGTACCCCTTAAACTTGTGGCGCCAGGTATCAAGCTCCCATAGTGAAGCCGAGGAGGACAGGTGCGGGGCGGGTGCAGCGTCGACGGGAAACTTGGCCTGCCGTGGCGCACCATTGCTGGCGGCGGCGTCGCCACTTGTAAGTCGTTGTGCTGTGGTGATTTGGCGCCTGTTGAGAGATCACATGCTCCAGGATTTGGCTCATGCGTTCTACCCTACGCTGGGATTCTCCCTGGGCTTGCTAAGGCATCTCTGCCTGCTGCAGCAGGAGCGCCATTAGCTGTACCAGTTGCTTCTCCATCTCGAATACGTAGAAACAAGCCGCGCCGCGCCATGTTCAAGTTTTACTTGGTTACTGACGGCTCAATGAAACACAGTCTTCACTTTTGCTGTTTACTGAGAAAGGTCTGTTCAGTGGTGCTGCAGGTAACAATCTGTCTCACAGGGAAATACACATGATCACGAAACCTCGTGCTATACCATCTAACTACTCAGACATCCAACTTCATTCACAACGCTAGGTGGCAGCACTCATGCACACGTCATTCACAACGCTAGGTGGCAGCACTCATGCACACGTCATTCACAACGCTAGGTGGCAGCACTCATGCACACGTCATTCACAACGCTAGGTGGCAGCACTCATGCACACGTCATTCACAACGCTAGGTGGCAGCACTCATGCACACGTCATTCACAACGCTAGGTGGCAGCACTCATGCACACGTCATTCACAACGCTAGGTGGCAGCACTCATGCACACGTCATTCACAACGCTAGGTGGCAGCACTCATGCACACGTAATTCACAACGCTAGGTGGCAGCACTCATGCACACGTAATTCACAACGCTAGGTGGCAGCACTCATGCACACGTCATTCACAACGCTAGGTGGCAGCACTCATGCACACGTCATTCACAACGCTAGGTGGCAGAACTCAAGCACACGTCAATCACGTCACTAGAGGAGAGCATTCGTGAACACGCTCATTCACGCCATATAGTGGTTCACTCGCTCGGCTCGTTCGCATTACATAAACACCACACATAGGTAGAGAACACTTTACTGTATGATAAGTAATGAGGGACAAATATATGCTGTAGCCACTTTTTTTTTCAATACATACGTTAATATCCATGTCGTTATAACAATAACAGCAAAAGTTTCAGGTTTTCTGACCTCTGTCTCTCTTTCTCTCATCCACACACACACACATATACAGTATATATATATATATATATATATATATATATATATATATATATATATATATATATATATATATATATATATATATATATATATAAAACAAAGCAGTATGTCTGTGTGTTTGTTTGTGTGTTTGAGTGTGTGTGTCCGCACGAGAATCTCAGAAACTACTTTACCGATCTGTAGTGATGGTGGATGGTGTTATAGGTAGTGATGATGTTATATGCAGTGATGATGGATGGTATTATATGTAGTGATGATGGATGGTGTTATATGTAGTAATGATGGACGGTGTTATATCTAGCGATGAAGTTATATGTAGTGATGATGGATGGTGTTATATGTAGTGATGATGGGTGGTGTTATATGTAGTAATGATGGATGGTGTTATATGTAGTGATGATGCTATATGCAGTGATGATGGATGGTGTTATATCTAGCGATGAAGTTATATGTAGTGATGATGGATGGTGTTATATGTAGTGATGATGGGTGGTGTTATATGTACTGATGATGGGTGGTGTTATATGTAGTGATGATGGATGGTGTTATATGAAGTGATGACGGATGGTGTTATATGTAGTGATGATGGATGATGTTATATGTAGTGATGATGGATGGTGTTATATGTAGTGATGATGGATGGTGTTATATCTAGTGATGATGTTATATGTAGTGATGATGGATGTTGTTATATATAGGGATAATGGATGGTGTTATATGTAGTGATGATGGATGGTGTTATATGAAGTGATGATGGATGGTGTTATATGAAGTGATGATGGATGGTGTTATATGTAGTGATGATGGATGGTGTTATATGTAGTGATGATGGTTGGTGTTATATCTAGTGATGATGGATGATGTTATATGTAGTGATGATGGATGGTGTTATATGTAATGATGATGGATGGTGTTATATCTAGTGATGATGGATGATGTTATATGTAGTGATGACGGATGGTGTTATATGTAGTGATGATGGATGGTGTTATATCTAGTGATGATGGATGGTGTTATATGTAGTGATGATGTTATATGCAGTGATGATGGATGGTATTATATGTAGTGATGATGGATGGTGTTATATGTAGTGGTGATGGTTGGTGTTATATCTAGTGATGATGGATGATGTTATATGTAGTGATGATGGATGGTGTTATATCTAGTGATGATGGATGGTGTTATATGTAGTGATGATGTTATATGTAGTGATGATGGATGGTGTTATATCTAGTGATGATGGATGGTGTTATATGTAGTGATGATGGATGGCGTTATATGTAGTGATGATGGGTGGTGTTATATGTAGTGATGATGGATGTTGTTATATGTAGTGATGATGGATGGTGTTATATGTAGTGATGATGGGTGGTGTTATATGTAGTGATGATGGATGGTGTTATATCTAGTGATGATGGATGGTGTTATATGTAGTGATGATGTTATATGCAGTGATGATGGATGGTATTATATGTAGTGATGATGGATGGTGTTATATGTAGTGGTGATGGTTGGTGTTATATCTAGTGATGATGGATGATGTTATATGTAGTGATGATGGATGGTGTTATATCTAGTGATGATGGATGGTGTTATATGTAGTGATGATGTTATATGTAGTGATGATGGATGGTGTTATATCTAGTGATGATGGATGGTGTTATATGTAGTGATGATGGATGGCGTTATATGTAGTGATGATGGATGGTGTTATATGTAGTGATGATGGATGGTGTTATATCTAGTGGTGATGTTATATGTAGTGATGATGGATGTTGTTATATGTAGGGATAATGGATGGTGTTATATGTAGTGATGATGGATGGTGTTATATCTAGTGATGATGGATGATGTTATATGTAGTGATGATGGATGGTGTTATATGTAGTGATGATGTTATATGCAGTGATGATGGATGGTATTATATGTAGTGATGATGGATGGTGATATATGTAGTGATGATGTTATATGTAGTGATGATGGATGGTGTTATATGTAGTGATGATGGATGGTGTTATATGTAGTGATGATGGATGGTGTTATATGTAGTGATGATGGATGATGTTATATGTAGTGATGATGGATGGTGTTATATGTAGTGATGATGGATGGTGTTATATCTAGTGATGATGTTATATGTAGTGATGGTGGATGTTGTTATATGTAGGGATAATGGATGGTGTTATATGTAGTGATGATGGATGGTGTTATATGAAGTGATGATGGATGGTGTTATATGTAGTGATGATGGACGGTGTTATATGTAGTGATGATGGATGGTGTTATATCTAGTGATGATGGATGATGTTATATGTAGTGATGATGGATGGTGTTATATGTAGTGATGATGGGTGGTGTTATATGTAGTGATGATGGATGGTGTTATATGTAGTGATGATGGATGGTGCTATATGTAGTGATGATGGATGGTGTTATATGTAGTGATGATGGGCGGTGTTATATGTAGTGATGATGGATGTTGTTATATGTAGTAATGATGGATGGTGTTATATGTAGTGGTGGTGGTGACGGTGGTAGTGACAGTGGTAGTGGTGGTGATGATGATAGCGGCATGTTTGTGGTGATAGTGGTGGTGGTAGAGACTGGTTGATAGTAGTGGTAATGATGATGGTGGTAGTAGTGGTGGTAGTGATGATGGTGGTAGTAGTGATGGCAGTGATGGTGGTGCTATATGTAGTGATGATGGATGGTATTATATGTAGTGATGATGGATGGTGTTATATGTAGTGATGATGGATGTTGTTATATGTAGTGATGATGGATGGTGCTATATGTAGTGATGATGGATGGTGTTATATGTAGTGATGATGGGCGGTGTTATATGTAGTGATGATGGATGTTGTTATATGTAGTAATGATGGATGGTGTTATATGTAGTGGTGGTGGTGACGGTGGTAGTGACAGTGGTAGTGGTGGTGATGATGATAGCGGCATGTTTGTGGTGATAGTGGTGGTGGTAGAGACTGGTTGATAGTAGTGGTAATGATGATGGTGGTAGTAGTGGTGGTAGTAGTGATGGCAGTGATGGTGGTGCTATATGTAGTGATGATGGATGGTATTATATGTAGTGATGATGGATGGTGTTATATGTAGTGATGATGGATGTTGTTATATGTAGTGATGATTGGCGGTGTTATATGTAGTAATGATGGATGGTGTTATACGTAGTGATGGTGGATGGTGTTATATGTAGTGATGATGGATGCTGTTATATGTAGTGATGATGGGTGGTGTTATATGTAGTGATGATTAGACAATAAAATAATAACAGTTTAATGTTAAAAAAATATACCTTGCTGTAACGTTGTAGTGAAAAACATGGTGGAACTTACATACACCGTTAATGAGCTATTGATGGAAGAAGCTTTGGGGACTGAACAGTGAGACAATGTGGAGCTCCCGGAGGGTGGCGTCCTACTGTGTCCTAGCGGATGAGCCGCCCAGAGGGCGGCGATTCTGGTAGTGTATATATATATATATATATATATATATATATATATATATATATATATATATATATATATATATATATATATATATATATATTGTTACACCGTCTCTTAATTTACTTAAATATCCAGGTTCTAGGCGTAACCAAACAAAAAAAGTGAAGTAAATTAAAAGGGAATAAAAATAAATAAAGTAAACCCTTAAGAATTTAATTAAATTAAATATTAACACAATAAAGAGCCTCGTAGGCTGTCACAACAAATTGATTCACTATCGAAACCTTTAAGACACAAATGATACCAAACCTCGAAACATCAAAAGAATAAAAATAAAGCATTGGATTACGTTAACACTGCATAAACATATAAAAACTAACACTGAAATTAACTAACGTGAAACAACACTGAATTACTTAAATGTAACTAAGCAAATACTGATGGACACATAAGAGACATAAATAGGTACTCACATAGATATACCACATTGGTGGTGACAGGAACAATCACAGAAATAAAATGAAGTATAAGTAACAGGTAACAAGTGTCACTCAAAAGAACATGAACTCAATGCCAAGGAGGACTGGACTGAACTCCATCAGTTGGTGGACTACTATATATAGGGTCTTTTCCTGCCAGTGCGACCCGCCGGTGGGTCGTTTAACGATGCAGATGGTCGTTAGAGAACAAAGAATGCTTGTTACAATACTAAATGAAGAAATAAGATGGGCTTGAACAAGTAATAACAGTTAAAACCTTAACAGCACAGGGTAAGGTGACTAGATTATATAATGGTAAATATAACACATCATTACAGGAATAATATGGAACAACATGGAAGCATGTTATATAAAATAAAATAAAAATTTAAAAATACGACACGGTCGTAACAATATATATATATATATATATATATATATATATATATATATATATATATATATATATATATATATATATATATATATATATATATATATATATATATATATATATATATATATATATATATATATATATATATATATATATATATATATATATATATATATATATATATATATATATATATATATATATATATATATATATATACTGTATATATCACCCAAATCAGCATGGTATACTATGGACAGCTTACGAATACCTCCAGAAATTACTTTACACTAGTGCCCACCCCACCCCCTCCGACTATGAAAGCTGCCATTTCCATGTCAATTTCAAATGAATTCCGGAATTGCATGTTTTGAAGGGCTCACTATCCTTCTGCATCAGTTGCATTCCTGAAATTCTCTGTTGTGTTACAAAATCTGACTTTGAAATGTAAACTTTTCTTTTCACGCTTTTCACATGACATCCAGTGAGGTAGCAAGACAGAGTTAGTGAATGTTGTTTACTAACAGTGCCGAGAGGATGAGCAGTGATAAGCTAACATTGACGTGCAGTATGTGTGCCTCCATCACCTCCTGACTTTACTGTTCATATCCACATTACAGTCGCGTCTCTTAATTCTGCTAATAGACAGTTATAGCCTTAGTGAAGTACCGGTATAAATACCATTTACGTACTGGCATAAGTACCGGTATCAGTATAAGTACCGTTATCAGTACCGGTATCAGTATCATGAATGTACCGGTACCAACATAGGTACCGGTACTAGTATAAGGACCAGTATCAGTATAAGTACCGCTATTATTATAAATACCGGTATTAGTAAAAGTACCGGTACCAGTATACGTACCAGTATCAGTATAACTACCAGCATTAGTCTAAGTACCGGAATCAGTATAAGTACCAGTATCAGTACCAGAATCATTAAGTACCGGTAAAAGTATGATGTGAGTACCGGTATCTATAAGTACCGGTATCATTATCAAGTACCGGTAACAGTACCATAAAATTCCGGTATATTAAAATATTGCTCCATTTTCTGGGAGTATCATCACATCATGCTCGTAATACATGAATAAACGAAGGTGTTAAGGAAACTTTTTTTTTACATCTACGTTCATAATTTCTTCCTTACTTGTAAACATTTCATTATATATTACAATTCAGTAAAGAAACAATAAACTGTAATAATTGGGTGACTCATCTCATCAGTAACGTCTTAACCGTGGTGTACCGACTCAAGTGATAGTCACTTTAATGCTACCTGGGAACAATAACCTTAGTCAAATTAATTGCTACTAGAAAATTTTTAAATTAATTTATATATTTGTTCGTGTTTTTAAGTAAACGCGTTAAATTTGTCAGTATTTTTAGTCATCTCTCCAATGGTCATTTTTAACAATGAAACAACAAACTCGTTACGTATTCCCTTCAGACAGTTTTTCTTGAATTTTCTATTATAGTTTTGCTCACTTTATCGCTTCTACTTTATAATAAATAAATATATATATATATATATATATATATATATATATATATATATATATATATATATATATATATATATATATATATCTGTGTGTGCGTAAAACCACTAACACATGTTTAGCGCTTAAATCATCACTGCAACATTTTGAAGTAAATATTTTTGTCCACGTTAATTTTAACCTCAATAGAAGCACTAAAGTCAACACACGGAAGAGAAAAATATTACTTTTATTGAAAGGTTCAAATGCAGCACAAGTCCTTACATTTCGGTTGATGAAGTAACAATCATCTTTAGTTATTTTTAAGTAATATATTAAAGTATTTCTGGTTGTCACTGGTGCTCCCTCGATCATAAATAAATGTAATTTTTTTTTTAATAAAAGTCCACCCCGAACAAAAGTCCTTTACTCCACCACCACGACAAGAAATAGCATCTTCCTCCCTTTTATTGTGCCGTTTCCTTCCCCCTAGTTAATAACAAGAGTACTTCGCTGTTTGAATTTAATACCTAACACAAACTCTGACTGCTGACAACCATGATGAAAAATAGTGTTGAATAGAAGGCTGGGAGGGAAGTAGGGAGGGGGCGGGGGGGGCTAAGCGTCTTGACGGGGGGTCGTAGATAAATGAAAATGGTGAATTGGCCTCACGGGTGGAGTCACTAGGCTGCAGGGAAGGGAAGGAAAGGGAAAAGGTAGCACCAATTGGGAATAAAAACAGTGTTAAGTAGATTTGCAGATATGGCAGATTGAAGGAAGACACATTATACAAACCTTCAAACTCAACAAAACATTATGCGTTTGTTATAGTTGTTACACCTCCATGGGAATTAGTGTATATAATAAAACTGAGAATGTTTTATATATCATTCGCTATCTTACCATAATAAAACTTCACCTAAATAAGCGTAGCTGAGGTTAAGCTAAATGAGTTACTTTAGGTAAATAAGCGCAGCTGAGGTTAAGCTGAATGAGTTACTTTAGGTAAATAAGCGTAGCTGAGGTTAAGCTAAATGAGTTACTTTAGGTAAATATGCGTAGCTGAGGTTAAGCTAAATGAGTTACTTTAGGTAGGTTCTAATATTATTGCATTATAATCATCTACCTGGTTGTTCCTCTGTACTTAAGCAGTACAATTGTCGCAATAATCACAAGTGCGGTAAACTCCCATTGTCTCGGACTTGACTTACACGACAACTGGAATAGCCGGACAATTTTTGGTCAGGAAAGAAAAATCCTTCATTGTCAAGAATCTTCCATTCATAAATGGTATTGTTCTCCACTGGTGCCAAAGCTTAGCGTGCCAGTAAGATTAAGGCCCTTTAGGATATGGTGTCCAATAAGCCTCCCTTTTAATTAAGTAACTGTCAAAAAATAAACCAAAGTCTGTATCCCATTAGAACTTAAGGGCAAGAAACATCAAATGTTGATGGACTCAATGTTATTAGCACATTGAAATTCGTGTTCAACCTTCATTTTCCATAGACATTATTGTTTATAAGAAACTGAAGCACAATGTTCCCATGTTTTATTACATCACAAACTTAGGTTTGTTCATTGCTTATTTTATAATCGAAATCCAAATAATTACAGCAGTAATCAGAACTCTTTCCTTACCAAATTGATTGTACATCATTTAAACCAAGAAACACTCCTCGGGAATCGCAGAATCCTAACCAACACTCTCACCTTTAGTCTTATTAACACAGTTAACCAAACTGGTCTATATGTAGAGACGATCATGTCAGTAATCATAATGTGGACTGTAAATGAATAGTATTACTATTCACCCTCCCGATTTCACCAAACATAATATAGGTATAGTTCACTTGTGTTACATCGACTGTTGAGTGGACCGGCACATACCTCATTTCCAGGTTGTTGTGTGACATGTACTACGGTCCTGTCTGAGTTATTATTTTAGTTTAATTTTGCCATTTACACTAGCTAGTTTATTGTGCACCCCATACTCATCCTGTGAGCGGTAGCTCAAAAGGATTGCAGTGTTCACAAAGGGTCAGTATAACTAACACCCCGTGGTCAGGATATTATGGCATTGAATAAGAACATAAGAACATAAGAAAATAAGGAGTCTGCAATAGGCCGGTTGGCCTGCGCATGGCAGCTCCTGTCGAGAGTTACTACCGCTCTCTATCATCCATGAATCTATCTAGCCTCCTTTTGAAACTTTCCAGAGTTCCAGCACTTACTACAAAGTTGGTAAGCTTGTTCCACTCATCCACCACCCTATATGTGAACCAGTTTCTTCCTATCTCCCTCCTAAACCTAAACTTATCCAACTTGAATCCGTTGCTCCGAGTCCTATCCTGCTCGGATATTATAAGAACTTTATCTATATCCCCTTTATTGATTCCTTTCACCCACTTAAATACTCCTATCGTGTCTCCCCGCACTCTTCGTCTTTCTACGGAATGCAAGTTAAGTTTCTTTAACCTATCCTGATATGGAAGGTTTCTAAGTCCCGGAATCATTTTTGTCATTCTTCGCTGCACCGACTCTAGTGAATTATATCCATTCTATAATAGGGGCACCAGAACTGAACCGCATAATCGAGGTGCGGCCTGACTAGCGCAAGATATAGTTGCAATAAGACCTCTGCACTCTTGTTACTTACACTTCTAGATATAAAACCCAATACTCTGTTTGCCTTATTTCGAATATTAACGCACTGTTTTCTAGGCCGTAGGTCCGGGCTTACAAGTACCCCTAGGTCTCTTTCACAAGTCGACTTCTCTAGGTTGATGTTGTTAAGGCTGTATACATTATAAGTATTTGTTCTTCCAATATTAAGTACGCTGCATTTGCTGGTGTTGAATTTCATTTGCCATTTTTCAGACCACCCCTGCAGTTTATTTAGATCCTCCTGTAATGCATTTGCATCCTGCCCTGAATTAATTTGCCGCCCTATTTTGGTGTCATCCGCAAACTTGCTTATGTCACTGCTGATCCCAGTATCTAGATCGTTTATGTAGATTATGAACAAGAGTGGGCCTAGTACTGACCCCTGGGGAACCCCACTGGTTACACGGCCCCACTCAGATTTAACACCATCTACGCTGACCCTCTGCCTATCGGTGAGCCATGATTTTATCCAATTTAAAACTTTCCTCGATACCATGAGCCTTAATTTTTCTCAGAAGCCTCTGATGCGGTACTCTGTCAAATGCTTTGCTAAAGTCTAAGTAAATAACATCGTAATTTTCGTCATTATCTACTACCTCGAAGATTTTCCTAAAAAACGTTAGCAGATTTGTTAGACAAGATTTTCCCTTTGTAAACCCATGTTGAGAGTCGTAGATTAATTTGCTTTTCTCTAGATGCGATCGGATGCTATCTGCTATAATTGATTCAAGAAATTTCCCCACTACTGACGTCAAACTGATCGGCCGGTAATTTGACGCTGATGCTCTGCCTCCCTTTTTGAATATGGTACTACATTTGCCTGTTTCCACAAGTCTGGCACAACTCCAGTGTCTAATGATTTTGTAAATAAGTTTACAAGGGGTCCGCTAATCTGTTCCCTACACTCTTTCAAGACTCGAGGGAAATTTCATCCGGCCCTGGGGATTTTGTTTTCTTTAGTTTATTTATCTTCTTAAGAACATCCTCTTTTCTGATAGTGATATTCTTTAATTTCTCTTCTTCCTTTCCCTTAAATATCACTTCCACCTCTGGAATTTCATCCCAAATTTCTTTTGTGAAAACTGATAAGAAGTAGCTGTTCAAAGCTTTGCTTATTTCTTCACTGCCATTTATCACTTCTCCCCTCTCTGACTTTAAAAGCCCAACTTTGTCCTTGACCTTTGTCCTATATACCTGGAAAAATCCCTTGGGATTCGCCTTGGATTCTCTTGCTATTTTGATTTCATAGTCTCTCTTTGCTTTCCTTACATTTTTCTTAACATTCCTAGATAGTTCATTATACCTATTTCTGAGCTGCTCCTCCCCTCCCTTTAATTTCTTATATATTCCTTTCTTTATTCCTATGTCATGTTTAAGTTTCCTGGTCATCCACCTTGGCTCATTCTTATTTGACCTAATTTTTCTGTATGGTATATTTTGTTCTTGTGCTTTATGTAGTATACTAGTGAATATATTATAGTCATGATCAATTGTTGTGTCATCTATGACCTCACCCCTTCCTACTGGGGACTGACCTGACTGCTGCCAGGCGACCTCACCTAGGTACCTTCTTAACCCCTGATAATCCGCCAGGCATGTGTGTGTGTGTGGAAGACAGGAGATCCTCTCTCCAACTTGTAGTGAGGACCGTGCTCAGGTTCCCTCATTATATCTGTGTCTGTAAGTCTGTCTTGATGTTTTTCCAGCTATTGTTTTATTATATGTTTGTTGTGTCCTCTTAACTATTATGTGTATCTATTATTCTTTGTTATTGTGTGTGTTTTTTAATTACCGTTTCATTTATCCTGGTTATTACGGAAACATGAAATGACAATGAAAAAACCTTAACGAACATATTCTTCACTTATGACTTGACACATTCTCTTCACATGTCATTATGGAGGTGATCTAATAATACTTTGTACGTGTAATATTAATTCTTGGACATCTTACCACTTATTTTTTCTTTCTTTGCACTACATGTCATCTGTCAAGTAATTTAGAAACAGATTATTTCAAGCAAAATAGCATTCGATAATGTTTGAGTGTTAAAAAGGGACAATAATTTAAGCTTAAGAAAATTACTTTATAAACAAAGATGACTGTATGGAATGTACTGATGTACTGGTTGGAAGCGCGGCCACTTTCAGTAAATATTAAGAATGGATTAATAGGCCGCCAAGCCGTCAACTGTGGTGCTAAGAGGAGGCTGAGTATAACAACGACACATTGTAAATATATAGAATAATTTATTTAGATAATTTGGTCATATTATTAAGGATGCGGGAATGACGGTAGAGAGAATAGATGGAGGGCCAAGGGAAGGCGAAGTATTTGGAACAAGAAGTCTGGGGCGTGACAGAAAACTGCGGCCACACATCCTGGGACCTGTACACATTTATTGCAGCATTGGGGCAGTGTATCTAAAGTTTGCTCTGCACATTGTTTTCCTCGTATAAGGAGCCCAGTTATGAGGCTCCTCGTAAGTTTATCACTTCAGCCCAGTAAGATAAGATAATCCTACATAGGATATACGGTAATAAATAAATAATATTATAACCTATTAAGCTATAAATTAATGTAAACTAACATTTACAACAAAGTATGATAATAATCAAAAGAACACACAACACTGATTAATGCTATCTCGAACACTATGCTAAAAAAAATCAACATTGACTGAAATTAAGTGATGACACCAGAAATGGAACTCCACAATATTCAACAGATTTGTAATAGACTCACACGGACCCCGCACCCTTCATAAAGGATTCATATGCACTCGGAACCGCATGATGGATTCAGTTGATCCCGTGAGCACCATAGGGAATTCACGTCCACTTAAAGCCAGCATTTAGGATTCACACACAGAGAGGACACTAATGGAGTCTAACACATATTGGGTAATTTAGGGATCTTGTACAGTATATGGAGACTAAGATACGATGCTAAGATTCGTGACTAATAAATATTTTATAATTATATAGAGTATAATGTTACACTAAATAGGGATAATTGTCCAATAACGATATCTTCTGTTTTCTTTAATTTGAAAACTTCTGACTTACCATAGGTGATCGTGTAAATCATCGTAAAGCATAAAAATTAATAGTTACAGAAAATCTAACCTAAGCTAACCTAATATCTACACTAAAATAGCCCAACTGCACATAAAGTAGGTTATTTTTTCTATGACACTCTTCAATTATGTATTATGATGACATTAGCTTCCAATTTAGTGAGAAAAATAATATATATATATATATATATATATATATATATATATATATATATATATATATATATATATATATATATATATATATATATAGAGAGAGAGAGAGAGAGAGAGAGAGAGAGAGAGAGAGAGAGAGAGAGAGAGAGCTCTTTCATGTAAACAAACAATCTCTCTAGAGACGTTTAACGAAGGCAATATTTTCAGAGAACCAGAGGGCAACTCACAAGGCCACAACTCACGACGCCTTCATATGTATCGGGAGCCACAGCAATGGACGCGGTGTTGTCTTACATTAATATAGTGATGGCGTGAACCTCATAGACGGCTCTATACTGCCTGTGATATAACTAGACGACCTTTACGACCACTTTACTGCTTCATTGAACGACCCTCGGACATGAAGGGACATTCTAGACCTGACAATAAGAGGGGAAGTGACAGGGAGGGAGAAGAAGAGACGAACAATAAGAAGAGGGTTATTATACAAGGTCAACATGAACGGGTTTTTAGATCTTCTCAATGGACAGATAAAAGATACTTCACATTTCTAAGGGTTTGTGATTCTGTTCACTAGTTTGGCTTCGTCTCCAAGCTTTACAAAGGTTTGTTAGGGTGCTGCCACACTAACGGGAACAGTGTTGACGACCGCGTTAACAACCATGTGGTGAACTAGTAAACTATAGTAGACGCATATATTAGCAACATTATTATTCGGAATATTTCGAGCAATATAGATATGTTAGTACAACTGGTAGTGGACGAGGCTAAATGTTCCAACTGACAACACCCACACACTTGGGAGGGTTGTGGCAGGTTGTGCGAGTGAACCCGAGAGTGATTCATCAAGTTAATCAGTGTATCAGTCCCTCCCAATATTATGTGATGCCACTGATAAAAACTACAAAAACAAAATGAGGAAAACGGACGTTTGGAAGTATATTTCTGAAACTATGAAAGCCAATTGAGTAGAAGTGGAGAAGAAGATGAAGACTTTATTTACAATGTTTCGGAGGAAGGCGAAAAAGATAAGGGAACAGAATGCTGGTGATGTATACACAAGCACATGGTTTGTATTCAAAAGCATGACTTTTTTGTTATATAAAAACAAAGTTCACCCAACATATGTCGCCGGGAGGGAGGTGTGTACTTATACATAATATGGTATGTATATTTATTGGTTGGTACTGATATTATACATAGTTGAATATTGTATGTGTATTATATGACTGCTTTCATGTCCATTGTTATCATGAATAAATATAATTATATAATTCTGTGCTATATCTCTCCCATTCAGTGCACGTTATCATGTGTATTTTAGCATATCAGTCGCCCAGCAACCCACATAAGTACATGGTCCTCACATGATACCTTTTATATTTTTCTCGGGCTTATCTGCTCATAATCACTGAGGTCGTCGCACACCTCTGGCACTGTCTTACAGATTGACTGCTTTGATATCTTATACATGTAACTGAGGCTACAGTAGGAATCTCTTGTCCCCAAACGGAGAGTCACAGCAAGACGATCAGCAATCGATATTGACTTTCTGAGCTGCGTGTCCATTTTGCTGATTTGGGGTCCAATTTAACTTAGCAGATAATGAAAACGAAACCTGCTCACCCTAAGGAAATTGTGAAAGCATCCACTGTCCCGCACCTGAGCAAGCAACAGGCCGATATTGTTAAGTAATATATCACTATTTTAACCGTGCTCTGTGTCCTCGTTCCTGCGCTGTTGTGATGGCCGCACCCAAAATGGGCGACGACAGCACTTCTTCTGTCCACATAATATTACTTCTGCGGCTGATGTAAGTAAGGCGTCTTCACTCACCCACATGGTGTTGCAAAGTCACTTGACTGGCGTAAACTATGTTACTTTATCTTTGTTTCTAACAATGCTGCCTCCTCCTCTAACCAGCACATATTTTCTAACAATGATACAAACATTAATGGATTAATGTGCCTGATATTGTTGCCAACAATGCTGACAGCTTTCGGCCAAACTGCCTGTAACATTGTTCCCAACATTTTTTCCGGTAGTGTGGCTGCACCCTTACACGTTCTTGCAAATGTTTGGAACATTGCTGGTGATAGTAGCTGTAGTGAGATATACATATACAGTATTTTGTACAGTATAGCATTATTAAGAACATCCTCAATGAACCTGTTGACCATAGCCATACATGTAACTGGTCCTAGTTGGGTGTGTTGTGACACTTCATGAGACATGTTAAGCTAATTTGATCAAACATTTTGATCCATGTCTGCTAGTCTGGTATAGTACAGTGTAGGTGAGGGGTGACCTAAATCTTGAATTAAACAGCTTCTAAATCTCAGCCACAATAGTTGGGGTCCTGGGGCCAGTATACTCAAACCCCTTAATTTGCTGAGTAACTTGTTTATGAAACTTTATTTTAATATCAATCTAAATGAAACAGTAAGTTGTATGAGGAAAAACAAGTCCTAGACTCCCAAAGTGATGAAAAAAGATGAAGACGAGAATGTGAAAATTGTCATGTCACTGAAATCCAGATGACATGAAATAGGAAGCGTTTTGGAAATTTATCTCTGGATCCAGTATATGAGGACGAAATAATTTCTTGGGTTAGACTGACTTAAAGTAAATGCTCTTATACCTCAGCTGATGGAGCACATCCAGGGCTGAATTACAGCCCTGGTGGTCCTGGTGCAAACTGATCCATTTGGTCCTGTAGTACCGATGTTTCTGTTCATTACATAACGTATTTATGAAGACAAATATTACTGTATTTAACAACAATATCATATAGTCATGAAAATTTTTCCCAGTATCCAGATTAGGTTACATTAGGTTAGATTAGTTAGATTAGGTTAGGTCAGCGTAGGTTAGGTTAGATTAAGTTTGATTAGGTTAGGGTTGATTAGGTTAGGTTTGATTAGGTTAGGTTTGATTAGGTTAGGTTCGGTTCGATTTCTGATTATTTTAAAAACGTTCACAACGATATAAGGGCCGCATTCCTAGTTCTTCCGAAGCACGATGCCGATTGATAGTAATCATGCTGGCCTATTACTAATCATCCCGATGAACGAAGTACCGGAAGGTAAAAGTGCGCATACCCGGGCTTTCTATGAACAGGCATACATTGACACCCCAGCCAGACAACAGGTCTCCCACTTCAAAGCAACAAATGGTTGGCCCAAATGTTTGACCACCGGCAAAGTCACGTTCATTTATGTCCAAAGTGAAAAGTTAAAAAGTAATCAATAGAAAATAGTAAAATTACCAATTGAAAGGCGATAATAAAGACTGATTTTTTTTAATAAATATATATGAAAAGGCTTAAACACAAACATCTTGACCATGTGGGCTTCTTTAATCGCTAACGTTTCGGAAATAATCGTTTTCCATCATCAGAGCCTAAAAACACAAAAGTTTTGAAAAAGTTTAAAAAGAAAATACAGGTGATATACAATAAAAGCATAATATTATACGAAAATTTACCTTCGATAAACTTCAAAAAATTCGAAAAGGCCAGTTAATCGCACAACCACCACATTCAGCTATTCGTAACCACGCGCACCAACATGACCACCCGTTTTCGCCGCAAAGCCATTCCTGTGTGATATGGCCTCTCGCGAATTGTTGTGTTTTTCTCACTGAGGCTCGTTTGAATTAAGGTAATACCCCCCCTGGATATATTATTTCATACTTTTTATTCCTGATTTTAGCTTTGTATGTAGGTCTCTCGTCATTTTTGTCGGTTTTGAATTGGAATGCTCTTTTTTAAATTTTTAAAGTTTATCGAAGGTAAATTTTCGTATAATATTATGCTTTTATTGTATATCACCTGTATTTTTTTTAAACTTTTTCAAAACTTTTGTGTTTTTAGGCTTTGATGATGGAAAACGATTATTTCCGAAACGTTAGCGATTAAAAGAAGCCCACATGGTCAAGATGTTTGTGTTTACCCTGGTTCTCCTCTTCGTTATAAAACTACGCTTTCCACGTAACAAGTCTATTGCTGAAGTTATATATATATATATATATATATATATATATATATATATATATATATATATATATATATATATATATATATATATATATATACACTTAATCGCTTAATAATTAGTGATCAAAAGTAGGAAATAAATAATAAGAGTTATCTTGGTTACATTAACGGACTGTAATTACGTGGCATTGAAAGCTTGATTTCCATCCTTGCCTTTAATATTTACCTTAACCCAGGACTATTTTTCAATGCAAGCACTTCCATACAAAATTGTTTTTTGTAACTAAGGTGGCTTTGTAATATGTGTGATAAATGTAGTGTAGCAACTCAAGTAACTGCAAATATTCGTCCAATTTCAGACCCACGTATTAGTAATGAGTTTGTAGTGGATTCCTCCCCTACAAGCACCGAACCTTCTCGAATTCCCCAGCCTACGCCTCCAGCGCCGCCTACGGAGCGTGGGTCAACTATCTACCCACGCCTACCCCTGCCTTATAAGGCCTGACACCGCTGTGACCAGCCTCTTTCTACTCAGTGCCACCAGCAAGCAACACCTCCTCCTCCTCCTCCCCGCCAGCGACCTTGGCGTCCTTCAAGCCGCGTGTACCCCCTCTGGGCACCCTCACCACCCAGCTCTCTCTACTCAACGCTTATTACCATGCTACCTACCCAGCAATAAGCTGCATTATACATCCAATACAATATGTTTACAGTGAGCACATTGTGAGTTTCCTTTCTCCATCCCATCCTGAGTGCGAACCAATATCTCATAACCCTACAAGTTAAACCTTTAGCCGGATATGACAGTTATCCCTATACAAGGCGTTGCCTTTTAGAGAAAACGTGTTCTTGCGAGCCCCTGACAATCTGTTTCTGTTTTGCTACTAGATAACTTGAGGATGGTAGACATTTACTGATTAAACAAAATCGCCATAAAATTTAAAGTTTGCATTAGATTAGGATGTACAGTACAATTACCTTAAATAGTTTATTTACCCCGTGGTGATGCAAATGTGGCACCGTCGCAATGTCAACCGATGGAGCTGATTGGTGGACAAGGGTTGCTTCACCGCCATACTACCTGTTAAATGAGTACAGTATAAAGTAACCTTCATCAATCCTGTTTTAGTATCTCATGACGGCTCTAAGCATACCTGCAAACAACGACCCACACCGCTGCCATGACCACAACATCTGCCTCCCACCACACTCCATGATACAGGTTTAGCTAGTTACCATTTATATTTAATGCCACTTACGGTCAATAATGTGCTTAATGGTTCCCACGATTGTAATAAGGTTCTCAGATTACACTGTATAAATGTTTATTAATAATGATGTATTCAGGGAGTATCAGTGTGGTGGTGCTGGGTCACTGTGTGGGTGCTAGCAAGGGTGAGTCATTCATGGAGTTGACCATATCAAAAGTATTCTGGTGTTGTAGGCTAAAGGATGTATTTGGTTCTGATATAATTTTATATGCCTTTATATGTGTCAATAAGAAATTACATTTCACATTTATTCAGTAAAAGCTCTTTACTGATAGACATTAGGTACTCCACTGCAGGGCCTTGTAACACATTTGCTGTAATTTATGAACTAATATTGTCAATATATTATTTCAATGTATGTGTTTTACTTATCTGATCATCTTCTGTATGTACGCTTTCAGTTACGTGTCATTTATAGATTGATAAGTAGGCCGTTGTAGCTCAAAAGAAACGCTGACCCTCGCCCGGGTTCCGCCCGAACTGCCGATTATCCTCACATGATGCAGTCGCTTACAAAGTAAGTCAAAGGAATATCTAACAGTCACCAGTCTTGTAGTCAGGTTTATATAAGCTTTGATAGGTCTTACAGTAGCAATATAAAGATTTAATACTTGTGTGGACATTGTATGGTGGTGGTGTAGCCTACCGGTTAGCACATAGCAGGTCACCATTGAAAGTTTATTTCGTACTATTTAATAGAACATCCATGATGTTTATGTTTGTTATATATACATAAATATATGATAATTTAAAAGTTACCATGGTTGGATATATCTACATCATGCTGAGAGATTGTAACATTTGCAGGGGTAACTCACAGAGTAAGGATTTGTCTACCACAGTACCTCGCCGCCACCACCACCACCGTACGTACAAGGTGGAGCAGGCTGCCAACCAGCTTGTTAGCCAATAATCTCCCTAACCATAACTTTTATAAATGTTAATATGTCTCAGTTTTCAAATTCGACGAAGGTTTGAACATGGAAAGCATTAGAGGTGTAATGATAAGGGTAAATCGAATTGCAAGTTCTTGCCGTCATCACAATGGTAACATATCACAGTTCAAATGAGGATTTGAGGGTGGGAAGTTGAGGTCTGCCCCCAGCCCACCACCATCCTCTTGTATTAAGGGAACAATCTTCCTCACTCTATCGATGTTGATATTTCCTATTTAGTTCAAGTTAACGTTCAGATATCAAATATAACGTTATTGTCTTCGATCTTCTCTATAATGTGGCTTAAATTCATTTTTTTTATCAACTTTATAGTTGGCCGCTGACCATTAATGACCGGACCTGGTGCTCATGTACGGATTATGTACCCAGAATCAGTTGTAAGGTAAAGGTTTATACCAACACTCTCAATACTGGAACCATGGGTATAAATCTTTACCACTGGTGATCGGTGTATGACTCCAAGAACAAGTTCCCCTTCTGTTAATTATCGCCTTTCATGTAGTCTCTACGCTATTTCCCATTTTATTTTTGTTTAATACAATTCACTAAGTACTCCCTGATATATTTATTTTATTACATATTACAGTGTCAACTTCTGCTCTTTGGATAAAAAAAATTCAGAGTCGCTTTAGGCGGAAACAAGTTGTCTTAAGCAAGAGTTCTCATGAACTCGAAAAGTTCCCATACCTAGTATCACTCGGATTTATAAATAGGCAACGCATTATACCCTTAGCGGGGTTAATAAACTAGTGTAAACTAATATATGGAATATTTTTCCTCAAGCTAGGTGCTACTGAGAAAACGTTTGCCAATATGAGTCTTGGTCATAAATAATCATATATTGAGAAATGCAACAAGATACTGTTTCCAAGTCGTGCTTAGAGGTAACAACAATTTGAATCACTGTACAACATTTCCACGAATACCTGTATATGGGTGCAGTGAGACACGACGTACCAGAAATGGAGAGATTCTGAAATGTTTTATTTATTTTTTTTTTTTACGGGAATAGCCCACCCGGGCACAGGTCATCGACCAACAACGGGGCCGAAATAAGAGTAAAAATATATTAAAAATAGAAGAGAAAAGAACTAGATTGACCTACACCACGAAGATGCCGGAAATCCAGCTTTTTTAAGTGAGACAGAGTGCAAGAGTATGGAAACACAGAAGAAGGCAGGGCATTCCACAGTTTCTGTGTGAGGAAAGAAAGATGTACTATAACGGGTTATTCTAGTGTGACCGACATCCACAGAGAAACGGTGGGCACCGCGGGCAAGACGAGTGTTACGAGCCCACGGCCTTACCGGCAGTACACAGGATGCCAAATCCACCGAACATTGCCCGTTAAAGTACCTGTAAAAGACAGAGAGTGAAGCAACATTGCGGCGAAGAGAAAAGGAAGAAATATTATCAAATACGGAAGGAGAGGTAATAAGACGAACTGCCTTTGATTCCACCCTATCTAACAGTAGGACAGAAGAAGAGCCACCCCAGATATGAGAGCAGTACTCCAAGTATGGACGAATGAATCCCTTATATACTTGGAGCAACTGCTCAGGAGTGAAGTAGATATGGCATCTTACAGCATTCCCAGCTTTTGGGAGGCAGCTTTGCTAATGTTGTGGATGTGTGGCTTCCATGACATTTTAGAGGAAATGGTGAGGCCTAGCATATCTATTTTAGAAGAATGATTGCATCCTGAAATGTGATAGGTGGGAGATCATCTAATTTGGAAAGTGTAATTGGTAAATATTGTGTTTTATTACTATTGAATTTAACCAAATTTGTACCTCCCCATTCGGAGATGCTGCACAGATCTGCATTGATAAATGAAATGATATCAGCTCTACAAACAGATCAAGTCTGAGAATTAGAGGGAAGGGGAAATGTGAAGAAGAGTGAAGAGTAGAATCATTAGCGTAAGAATGGATAGAATCAGTCGTAGTGTTAAGTAAATCATTGATATAAAGAAGGAAGAAAGTAGGTGAAAGAACAGGACCCTGTGAGACACCACTACTGGTAGAGAAGGAGCGAGAGATCGTTCCCTCGACAACAACTGCCATGGATCGGTTCTCAATGAAGCTAGAAATTATAAAACAAAGTGGGGGAGAGAAACCAAAAGAGGGAAGTTTAGAAAGCAAAGACTTGTGCCATACCCTGTCAAATGCTTTGGAGATGTCGAGGGCCACGACGAAAGTTTCCCCATAATCCCTAAGAGAGGATGACCAAAGATGGGTGCAGTAGGAGAGCAGATCACCAGTAGATCTCGCTTGGCGAAAGCCATACTAGTATCTGACAAAAGAGAATGGCGTTCAAGGTGACGGAATGGGTATGGATATGAAATGGATAAGAGGAATTAGATAGACAGAGGTAGACTAATTGATAGCTCGTTAGACTGAGGTAGAGGTGAATAGACAGATATAAATATCTAGATGGGTGAAGAGAAAAATAATGAATGAAGTAAAAGGGAGAGAAAGAAAGAGAGGAAAGTAAAAGAGGGAGAGGGTAAATGAATGGCTAGAGGAGACAAGGAAATATGAAAATATCGGGAGGATTGGCTGGCATGTGTCGCACATCATACCGTGTTAATTTGTCACGTATGAATTTGGGAGGATCACTCTCATATATGTACAGTATATATTATATTGGCTTTAACTAAGCACTTACAGTTGTGCTCATTAATCAGGTTACAATAAGTGGAGAGGATAGAGCGGTTAAACTGATAAGGGGGGTATCTATTCAAGCTGCCCACCTTGTCTTACTCATACTTCTCTGTCTTAGTTTCTTCAATTGTTCTGTCTACATATTTCAGTTCATGGTTACTACATAACCTCAGTTCTTTGGCAGCATGGCGAGGGTCTAGGGCACATTGGTATTGTAATTCTGATATCAAGTCACTTGGACGGAAATAAAGGTGAAATACTGCAGGAAAATGAATACCCCTAATGTACTTTAAGATATGGTTTATTAATATGAAATCAAAGTAGGGAAAAGGATATCATTAACATACAACTCCAAGGTGCAACTCCTCGGCTTTACTCAACTGCAATTTACTCAGATACTGTACAATATGGACACGAAGTAGTACCTTAAGCTGTGTATTCTTATATTACTCTATTAATTATGTATAGTAAAGTATTACAGAACATGTATTAATCCTATGTAATATTTCCATTTATTATGCACCATGTTATGTATGTGAATTATCATATTTACATATTATGTATTCAGCTTGTGAATGCTGGCATCTGTACATGCCAGCGCAGAGTGATACAGAGAGTTGAGATCGCTAGTCCTTATGGTGTGGAAGCCCACTGTCTATTTGTTCCCTCTGTATATCTCCCGTACGAGAATAAGAACCTATTTTCAAGATAACAAGTGTTTGCGTATACCCTCCGTAGTGTAGAACATTTTGGGTGTATCAAAGACAAACATAGATGGCGCAGTGAGATTTCTCAGTGAGATTCAGAGTGAATTCAGCCTTCCCGCCGGACTGTGTTAATGGCGTCTCGTCTTCAGCTTCGCCAAGGATTTACAGCAAGACTACAAGTCTCAGGACTTACAGTGTTGTGAAGTGCTATGCTGTGTACAGTGCTGTGCTGTGAAGTGAAGTGTTCTGTGAAGTGCTGTGTTGTGTATTTTAATCAGAATTGTCTGTGCAAACTGCAGTCAGATGACTGAGGGAGCTGCCCAGCAGTACATCCCCTCCCGCCCACGGTCATTGGGTGACTGAGCAGCGAGCAGTGAGGCAACTTCGGTTCAGTTGCGACTTGCGCCCAGCTGCCTCTACGTCTGGCAGTGCGCCAAGCCTCCCGGCAGCGAGCCATACACACACACGCACTCACAGGCCCACTTTATATTAAATTCTTGTGTATTACTTTAGACTTCTGTAATTCTGTGCATAGATTACGAGGGGTTGACCCGGTCTCTTGCACAGATAGAGTACAGAAGCTGTCAGCATGTCTCTCAGGGATCAAAGTGATACCCTGGACGATGGGGTTATGAGTTTAAGCTTGGGAGACCTCTCCCCACCCACACTCAGGCCCCACGCTCCCCACAGTGACAACGCCCAATCACCCACAGAATCTCCTCGTTCGTCGTGAGCAAGCTCTCCTGCGGTGCCTGCGTCCAAAGATCTCCTTCAACTGATTAAGTGGATGGAAACTTCTCGACGCCAGGACTATGTTGCAAGGAGAGAAGAGGAAGAAATTCGGTACAGAGAGTCTGAAAGACGACGCCACGAAGATGAACAAAGACGCAGAGAACTAGAAAATATACGTAGAAGTAAGGATGACCTGAGAAGAAGAGAGGATCAAGTCAGATTTGAAGCCTTGATTTCCCTGTTAGCCTCCCCACAACGATCTACTCTACAAAATTTTTCTGCTACTACTAATGTTGATACGAATAGAGGTACTGGTACCTCATTTCCCAGAGTCGGTTCAACAATTCCTCAAAAGGCTGCAGCACAAACGCCTCCCTCTCTGAAGTCTGACGCTTCTTATCAGATATTTCGGGAATGGCGTCGACGTTGGCAAGACTATGCAACAATTGTTGACCTATCAAGTTTACCACAGCCTAACCAGATGATACAGCTTCGTTTGTGCTTGTCCTTAGAGACACAACGTACTCTCGAGCACACACTTCAAGTGCCTCCTACGACAACTCTGACTGTAGAGGCCGTGCTTGACAAGTTACAGGAACATGTTAAGGGACAGCACAACGAAGCACTTAGAAGAGAACTCCTTCAATGTAAGCAGCTTGATGGAGAATCTTTTGATGCATTTTTTGTAAGACTGAAAAGATATTCAGAGGAAGTTGATGTTTGTCCTGGAAATTCTTAAGTCTGTGAAGAGGCACAACTCAAGACAATTATTTTAACGGGTATTCGAGATGAAGAGCTAGTTCAGCGTCTCATTTCACTTGACCCCACTTCCTCCCTTCAAGATGTTGTTACAAAATGTCGAGCGTACGAGGCCGCCAGGTGTGCGACTTCAGCTTTACGCTCACAACCTGACCAGGTGAGGGCGGTGTCTTCCTACAGAAAGGGTAAGAAGCAGCAAGGTAACCCCACCCCTCACCCTCCAGCTACACCTTCAGCAGCAGCTTTGTGTAACAGCTGCGCGAGACAGCATGATGCCTCCCAGTGCCCAGCTGCTCAAAGCGTGTGCAGAAGTTGCGACTGCCAGGGTCACTGGGCTTACACAGTCAAGTGCCCTGCTAGCAAAGTTCAGTGTAGACTTTGTGGTCGTGTGGGCCATTATGACAAATGTTGTCGTAAGAAGACACATAAAGGACGCCACCTAGGATCCAAGAAGTCATCCTCAGGTAGTGCTGGCACGCCCCCTCCGTTTGGCAAGCATCAAGACGCTGTGTCCAGTCGTTCCTGCCGTCGTGTACATTGTTCCACAGACACGACGCCCCAGCACATCAGTGTCGTCATTTCTCACGGTAACTTATCATCCAGTCTTCAGATGTTACCTGACACCGGTGCTGACGTCTCAGTAATTGGTCCACAACACTTAGCAAGTTTGGGAATACCCCGGAGTAACCTACTTCCCCCTCCTCAGATAACGAAACTGACAGCTGATGGTTCCAAGATGGCTCCAGCTTTGGGATCTTTCTGGGCTACTCTCACCTTTGGTAAGCAGTCTTGCTCAGCCCGGATTGATGTTCATGATGGGATCCCGACTCTGCTTTTACCATATGGCCATTGTCAAGAGTTGGCCATTATTTCCAAGGAATTCCCCAAACCTGTTTTAAAGGTCACCCATGTCAACAGGTTGAAGGAACTTCCTATCTCTACTAACACGTCCCCTTCTGACGCAAGAGCTTACCTTCTCAAGGAGTTTGCTGACGTGTTGGTTACGAAGAAATCCTTAGGATCCACACCACTCAAGCCGATGGTGGGTCCACCTATGAATATTCATCTTAAGGATGGTGCCACACCTTTTGCCATCCACACCCCTCGTTTGATTCCTCACGCCTACAAGGAGCTAGTTAGACAAGAGCGTGACTCCATGGTTGCTCAGGGAATCATCAAGCCGGCCGGAGACGAGCCTTCACCTTGGTGCCACCCTCTCGTCCCCATCGCCAAACCTCGTGGTGGAGTACGGATCACCACTGATCTGTCAAAACTTAGCCAGCAAGTTTCCCGTCCAGCCCACCCTTCACCCACACCCTTCGCAGCTGTTCGAAATGTGGACCCGAAGGCGAAGTTTTTTTACAACGATGGACGCCTTATGTGGTTATTGGCAGATCGAGTTGGCCGAAGAAGACCAGCATTTGACTACATTCATCACACCATAAGGAAGATATCAGTATTGCAGACGCCCCATGGGATTTGCCGCTACGGGCGATGCATTCTGTCAACGTGGTGACGCGGCCCTTCAAGGAGTCACGAATTGTGTCAAGGTGGTTGATGATATTTTACTCCATGACGAAGACTACTGTGCCCACCTCTCCCGAATATATGAAGTTCTCACCAGATGTCGAAAGTACGGGATTACCCTCAACGCTGACAAGTTTGTAGTCGCAGCACCATCAGTGAACTCCTGTGGGTACACTCTCTCAGCATCAGGTATCGCAGCTGACCCGGAGAAATTAAGTGGAATCAGGGATTTTCCAACCCCTGCCAACCTGACAGACCTCCGTTCTTTTTTGGGTCTGGTCAATCAGCTGGCTGAATTATCACCTGACATCTCTGCCGCAGCTCAGCCGTTAAGCCCCCTGCTGAGCCCCAGGAGGACATTCCTGTGGACCCCAGATCATCATGAGGCCTTCCAGCGAGTCAAGCAGGCCCTCTTAAGTCCACCTGTCCTCGCCTGTTACGACCCAGCCCTACCCACCGTCCCTCAGACTGACGCCTCCAGACTCTACGGCGTTGGTTACGCCCTTCTGCAGGACCATGGTGGTGGACAACTCCGCTTAATTCAGTGTGGATCCCGGTTCCTGACGGACGCCGAGACCCGATATGCCACGATTGAGCTGGAGACGTTGTCTGTTGTCTGGGCGATGGCGAAGTGCCGCTTCTACCTGATAGGACTTCAGCACTTCACCCTCTTCACGGATCATCGCCCTCTTGTACCTATTATCAATCACTACTCTTTGGATGCAGTAGAGAATCCTCGTCTTCAACATTTGAAAGAGAAGTTCTCGCCTTATCTCTTCACGGCTGTGTGGCGTGCGGGTAAGCTGCTGTGCATCCCAGATGCCCTGTCCCACGCCCCTGTCAGTAGCCCCACCCCAGAGGACGAGATGTTGTGTTCTACAGCTGCTGCATCCCTGAAGTCAGTAGTCAGGCCGTCTTCACATCAGAAGAGTTTACAGCACCGGATGCAGACAAGACCCTTGAAGTTCTCCGCATCGCAGCCCGGGCCGACCCTTCCTATATCCGGCTCATCGACTGTGTCCCCCAGGGATTTCCATCTAACCGATACGACCTTCATGAATCGCTACTCCCCTACTGGAAGATACGCGAGGACCTCTATTGTGACGGAGACCTCGTCTTGTATGGTCCATGAGTAGTCATTCTTGCTGCCATACGCCGCCGTACCTTGACCCGCCTTCACGACAGCCATCGAGGAGTGGAGGCCACCAAGCGACGGGCGAAGCAGACTGTATTTTGGCCCGGAATCGACGCAGACATTGCAAGTACCGTCCGTGCTTGTGAGCCGTGCCAGATTCTGCAACCCAGCCAGCAACAGGAACCTTTAATGTGCGACGATAACCCTTCAAGACCCTTCGAGTCTGTGTCGGCCGACTTCTTTGCAGTAGCAGGGAAGTCCTTCCTCGTCATTGCCGACCGATTGTCTGGATGGCCTGTTGTCGTCCCCTGTGGTAGTGATACAACGGCTACTGCCACCATTCGGAATTTCAGACATTACTTCAGAGAAGTTGGTGTTCCCCTCCGCCTCAGGACTGATGGAGGACCCCAGTTCACCAGCCACGAGTTCCGGGACCTTATGGACCGTTGGGGAGTCCGTCATGTCGTGACCTCGCCCCACTACCCCCAGGCGAATGGACACGCTGAAGCCACAGTCAAGACTGTTAAACACCTGATCCTTAAGGTGTCACCCTCAGGAAATATCAACTGCGAGGATTTCGATCGAGGTTTGTTAGAGTTACGCAACACCCCGAACTTCACCGGACGCTCCCCAGCCCAGGTTCTATATGGACATCATCTCAGGTCTTGTGTTCCTGCCCACCCGAAGTCTTTTTCTCAAGAATGGCAGGCCAAGACTGAAGAATGTGACCGCCGTGCAGCAGAACGAGCCGCAGATGTCGCTGCTCGGTATGACTGTCATGCCCGCCCCCTTCCCAGGTTGAGTATCAGCCAGCAGGTCAGGATTCAAGATCCGGTATCTCACCACTGGGACAAGGTTGGGGTTGTCATGGGTATTGGCCTGTCCAGGGACTACCAAGTGCGTCTTCCTAGCGGTAGAGCATGGTGGAGAAACCGTCGTTTCCTCCGACCTGTGGAGCTGCCTAGTGTTGACCCTTCCCCAGTTGAGTCCCCTAATGTTGATGTCTTTACAGTAAATCCATCCCCACCTTGTGTTTCTGCCCCGGTACTCTGCAGGTCCGAGCGACTCAGAAACAAAAGGTCCACTCAAGATGAAACTATGAGCATATAGGGGGGAGGGAGGTGTATAATATGGACACGAAGTAGTACCTTAAGCTGTGTATTCTTATATTACTCTATTAATTATGTATAGTAAAGTATTACAGAACATGTATTAATCCTATGTAATATTTCCATTTATTATGCACCATGTTATGTATGTGAATTATCATATTTACATATTATGTATTCAGCTTGTGAATGCTGGCATCTGTACATGCCAACGCGGAGTGATACAGAGAGTTGAGATCGCTAGTCCTTATGGTGTGGAAGCCCACTGTCTATTTGTTACCTCTGTATATCTCCCGTACTAGAATAAGAACCTATTTTCAAGATAACAAGTGTTTGCGTATACCCTCCATAGTGTTGAACATTTTGGGGGTATCAAAGACAAACATAGAGATACTGTACTCTTATTACTCACACCATTGCTGGTGTTACATTACATTACAGTTATCAGGACCAATTCCTTGGCTTTACTCACATTACATATAGACACATGACAACTCCTTGGCTTTACTCACATGCCATTACAAATGGGTACTCTGATTTCTCCCACATTACTGGTGATACATTTCATTACAGTTACCAGGATCAACTCCGCGGCTTTACTCAGTTAGTCCCAAGTGGACAACTAACTTCTCACACATTACTAGGTACATTTCATGACCCGGAACAACCCTTGGCTTCTCTTAACTGCCAATCCAAGTGGTACTTTACTTCTCACACATTACTGGTGTACTTCACAGTAACAGTGACCAGGATCAACCCCGTGGATTTACTCATCTGTCACTCCAATCAGATACCTTTACTTCTCATACATTACTGGTGATACATTACATTACATTACAAGACAAACTTACATAAGGTCCCTTCACTAACTGTTGGTAGTGCATATGAGATGCACTCACAACACACAACACGTTATTACTGAAACCAACACCTTATACATGGGTTCACTACCCAACATGGGATAATTATATTCCAGATAATTATCCCCAATCAAATACAACACACTCTGTGGACCATATAGCTCCCAGGAGCATCCCAGGATAGGACACTGGTGGCTCACAACTGATGTTGATTTGCAGTTTATCGGGCCGAATCAACGACATCGTCCCTATATCGCTCACTGCTAGGTATCCACTGACTCCGGGCAGCCGGTGGGTGTTCAAAGAGCCCACAAACTGGATCTGAGGAACAAGGTTGGAGGAGAGGGCATCACTGGGAAGGAGCATGGATGACTCGATCACAACAAATGTTTCATCTCGCAACATCAGACGACATTTACTTTATATTACTTCTCACACTGGGTGAATGACAATTCCACTGTTACAGCATGAACGCTGATACTCACAAAATTGACTAAATCAAACTGAATGGCTATATCGGTGCTGAACACATGCTACATACCTGAGGAACAAGGTTGGAGGAGAGGGTGTCATGGGGAGCTCTCTCGGAGTCCGTCGGGTTGGTCGGAGTCATTAGTTATGAGGTGAAAGAAGATTATTAGGGGTTGAAGAAAAAGTGGTGAAACTGAAGTACAGTAGGAGTAGAAAGAATCTGGGCTCAACTAGATCGCTTCATCTTTCCTATTAGTGTTTTACCTTTGTTTTGCTCTCTTGGGTTGTCAGACCTTTGTATTAATATTGGTTTATTTATATAGTGCTGCTTATTATTATTATTGTTATTTTTATTTATTTTATTTATTTATTTATTTACTTATTTTTTATTTTATTTTTTACAGTATATATACTGCAATGGAGTTAGTGAGCCCGCCCAGGTCCTTGTGTAGCTGAGAGGGTAGTCACTTTTTTTTTTATGCTAAGGCGTTAGTTAAACGTTAGTTGTGTTATTCTAAAGGTACACTGTATGGAGAGGCCTGCCAGGTTCTTGGTGGAGCTGGTAAGTCACTCTCATCTTTTATTCTCTCTATTAATGTTTTATATGTATATTGGGGCAGGAGATGGTTCAATTTCTTTCTTCCAGGCTGATTTAAACCAACTGTGTTCTTGGAATTCTTCATTGTCTATATTTTTTATCCAATTTTGGTAAGTTTCCGTGTTGAGTTCAGTCACTTTGTTCCAAATATTTGCGGCTTTGTGGTGTATTTCTACATTGATTGCTAGGAGGTTTGCTCTCTTGTGTAGCTGTTCATTATTGATGTGGTCTGTATATTTTATGTTATATATAAATCTGAGGGCTATATTTTGTACTGTTTGTAACCTTTTAATGCTCGTTTTACTAAGTGTGTTCAATGGGATGGGTGGGTAGTCCATAATTGATTTGACAAGGGCTATATAAATCTTTCTTTTGTTATTAATGCTAAGGTTCTTAAAGCGTTTTATTTTTGATAATCTTATTCTTGCCTGTCGTTCTTTATCTTTTAAGTATGTTATATATCCTATTTTTGTTAGTTTTAGTCCAAGCATCCTGCCTTCAGTGTCGTATGGGTATAGTTCCTGGTCGACTATTACTGGACTTGTTTTAATCTTGGCTATTGGTATAATCTTGAATTTGTTTTTATTTGTCCTGATTTTCCATTTTTTCTCAAAATCATTTATATTTTTTATCGCTCTTACCGTGTAGAGTGCCATAAATTGGGTTGATTTTCCTGGGTATGATACTATTTAAGTAATATCATCAGCAAACATTACATATTCGCTAAAGGGGGTAGGTTGAGGTGTGTCTGAGGTATAAATTGTATATAGTGTTGGAGAAAGGCATCCTCCTTGAGGTACTCTACTCTCAAGATTAAATATAGTTCCCATAAAGTTTCCAATTTGAATTTGTGCTCTCCTACCATCTAAATAGTTACACAATATTCTTAGCAAGTGTTCGTTAAGTCCCAATTTTAATATTTTATATTTTAAGCCTAAATGCCAAACTTTATCAAAAGACTTAGAAACGTCCCTTAAAATTATATTGATCTGGTTCCCCTTGCTTTTTCCTTTTGCAATTATTTTCGTTATTGTAGCTATTGCAGTTAGGGTATTTCTATTGGGCATAAATCCATGTTGTCTATTGTTAGTTTTCCCATGTTGTGTTAAAAAGGTTATAAGTCTTGAATTTAAAATTTTTTCCAGTAGTTTCCCGGAAATTTCTAATAAAGATATTGGCCTGTAGTTTAATATTTCCTTATTGTCCTCACCCTCCTTGGGAATAAATATCATTTTAACATATTTTAGTTTGTCTGGAAAGTAACCAGTTATTAAGCATGCGTTATAAATGTTTAATAGTGTTTTTAAGATGTTTTCAGGTAAATTTATGATCAGGCGGAGCCAGTAATACCTGTGGAGCCTGGGGCTTTTTTTAAACTCCTGCATTAGTACTCATTCCTATATACATTTCTGACATAGGCAGTTATAGTCTATATATTGCTTTTGGGGGTGATTCTATGTATGTGTCTTCCCCATTTTTCAGGTTCACTCTCAAAATCTTATATTTTCCTATTCTGAGAGCTTCAAAAACTCTTACCCATTCCTTGTCTATTTTTCCTCGTGCAGTTTTGATCCATTTTGGCCTTTAATGTATGATGTTTTTTGGCTTGTTGCGCCCCATCATCTTGTTTTGCGGAAGCTCCAAAATGTTTTTTAGGTGTCTTTAATGTTGTCAGTCGCCATTATAATATCATTCCATTTTTTTGCCGTTTTTGCTTCCTTACGTCTTAATTTTATCTGGTAGTGTTGTCTGTGTCGCAGTATATAATTGTTACTGCCGTGCTTTTCCGAAAATTAGTTTATTTCAATTAAAATGCTGATTAATTTCTAACTTCTTCTGGTAGTCTGTTGTTGGGTAATGTTCTAAAGTAAGTAGGAGTGTGCTGGTTATAGATGTTTTTTATTATGGAGCAGCCTCGTCCATTTTGAGTTCTTATAGGCCTTCGTTGTTTTCCCTTGTAGGTTTAATCGAATGGTACTACCCAAGTCATCTTTTGAAGCTGTCCCAGTCTGTTTTACCTATTATCAGTCTTTGCCATTCCGGTATTTAAGTTTATTAGCAGCAACAGGCAGATGGTCACTGCCTGTAAGAGGTCCTTGTTTTATGGTAATTGAAAAAGGCTTTGTTGTTGGCAAAAATTTTGTCTGGTACATCGTGCACAGATTTCTCCAGGTTGTTGGTAATCTGATGATTGATTTCTCCTTGTGTTTACACTGGTTTGCGTTTCCACTCTTACAAGCATATATTTGTGAATATCGAAAACTTATGTCTGGCGTTAAAGCTCCTAAGATTTACATCGGGTGACTGTTGTTAGCTAATTTTAATGGTGTCTTCATAGTAGCAGATAAGTAGTAGCAATGATTACGTCTCCCCGAGTTGTATCTATTTTTATTGTTTGTCATCGATTAGCTTTAACGAAAGTTTCTTTTAACCGCTGGCATATCTAAGCCATTTTTCGCCCCAATTTATTTCCTTGCTTAGCTACTAGCTGGAAGAGTTTAAGTGTTGTTGTTTTCGTCTCCACCGTGACTGTTTATTAGTATAATGTCAGGGGCTTCAATTCTTGATATATTACCAGGTTAATTCTCCGGTCTTCCAGTTTCTACGTTGTGTTGTATTATTCTTAAAAGTTCTTTACTGTCGTCTGTTAGTCCATTATTTCTTATACTTGATTGTACAGTTGGAGGGGAGACTCATCGTCCTGTTTCCTCTGCTTCTTGACTCTTTCTAAACCTTTAATGCCCTTACTATTTTAAAGTCATTGGTCGTAATCTTTAGTTTGTCCATAGTGATTAGTGTCCAGACGTATCTATTTCAGGATTTTTCTTTTGATTTGTCCACTTGTATATCCCTCCACAGTTTTCTTCTTGCTATTAGTCCCTCCTGTTGGTCCTGATGTTGTGATCCATGCTTTGTTGTAGGATAACTTTTAACCAATATCTTCAGCAGATCTTACAGGTTGTAAGGTTGTGATCAGTCTCCATCTTATCTTCTCCTTTGTCGTAGTCTGTCCTTGTTGTTTCTATCTTCTCTTTTGTCACTTCTAGTCATTTACATCTGGGATCTATCAGTCGCTTGTGCTTGCATCAGCTGTTGTTTCTTGCTCCAACCTTTTGTTTATTAGCTGTAGTCTTTCTTCACTTCGCTTGAGTATGTTGCCCGGAAATACTTGATTCTGGATTCTCTGGGAATATCATCTCTGGTAGGTTATCCTAATTTTAAACATTTTTCCTTAACTCCTCATTGTAGGCGATCCAAGTAACATATTGTGCAGGTGCGATCATACTAATCATTACCTTTATCATGTATTGTTCACTTAAGTTTATTATAGGATTCTGGTCTGTGAGCCTCTTTGGACTGTTCTCTTCTTTGGTTATTTCGGACGTATGTCATATCCTTCTTTCTTGTTCTCTTTTTTCCTCCTTGTACTTTATCATCATGTGTTTTTTATTAAATATCGCGAATGTCCTGTGTCCTATATATGGTCCTGCTTCTTACAGTTGAGACAGCCAACATGTGTGTTCTTACATTCAGTAAGTATGGTCAGTCGCTCAGCAGTCTGAACAGCACTTTTTTTTTTTTTCTGGGACAGTCTCGTTGTGTGTTCTTCATATTTGTAATCAGGAAAAGCAAGTTTGCAGACTGATAAATGCTCTTTATTTGATGAGGTGTTACTGACATGTTAAATATTAGAGTTCTGTTGTAATATTTCAGCCATTGAAACTTCTTCGAAGGTAATCTTGAAAACATGAGTGTAGTCTTTTTATCTTGATAACTTCGAACTTCATCCAACTGTTTTATGTTCCAGTTCATCTTTTCATCTTCAGATGTCTTCTCCCGATCTCTTGGTCGACTTGGCGAACGAAAACTGATTTTTGCGATCTCTGGTGGCATGACAACAACAAGTCCTTTCACAGTAATATCCTGGATTCTTTGAGAGGATTTATTTGAGTCAGTCATCTTTTACAGATTACTTTGCAAACCCGTTGCGCAATATTCTTGTTAATGGACTTGTAATTTGTTATAAAATGATTTTGCCACTTTGCTCTTCCAATAGATGTCCTCATTCTATGTTTAATCCCACGTTTTGTATATCATCTTCCTGATTACATCACACAATCCTACCTATAACACAGGCCTGCCTGGGAAGTAGTATTCCTCTTGGACGGTATGTCATTCATAGTTCTTGCACCCAGGTTACCTTGTGACTATAAGCTCCAGTATATACACTCATTGGTGACCGATTAGTGCCCTGCACTATCACAGGTTCCCTTGCTGGACGACCGTATCACTAAGATGATCTGCCTCCCGTTCAAGGAACGGAGGCATGAGGGGATGAAAAAGGAAAGAAGAGGACTTAGGAGAGAGACAGTCTTCCTACCACGCCACGTTCGGTTGGCCAATGAGAGCACCCAAACGTGCATGTATCACATTCTAGAGTAGCTTCAAAATTTAGAGCCCAAATATATGTTTTTCCAGAAGTTTGAATGTTTCTTTAATCTGAGATGGTAATTGCACAGTTTGTTATAATAATCACTAGATTGAGTGTCCAATCACAACGAAGTTGTAAATCCATTCAAACATGTGCAGAGGCAAATCTTCACAGCACCGGGTCCAGCAGTCTGGAGCTTCTCCAAGACATGACATAAATGGAACATAAGAACATAAGAACATAAGAATGGAGACTGCAGGGGCCTATTCCAACGGCAGTCTTACCCAACCCTATTGCTCATGAGCATCAACCTATGTTTGAAGCAATTCAGCGTATTCGAGTATGATGATATTTGAATTGTTCCATTCATCACTACTCTGTTTCAAACCAGTGTTACCTTTTCCGCCTAAATCTAAATTTGTCTAACTTAACCATTGTTCGAGTTCGTCTGGTTGATAATTTGAGTACCTTTGTAATATCCCTTTTGGTTTTGTGTGCTCTTCTCGAGGGAGGCAAATTAAGATGCTTTAACTGTTTATACCAAGGTTCCTAATGCGATCTTGTACCTCTGAATTCTTCCAAGGATTCTATATCCATTCTGTAGACAGGGGAAGGAGGTTCAGGGGAAGGATAAAGGGAGGATTGAAGTGAATTTTAGGAGGAGAGAATAGGTGCAGTGGCTAAACACCGCTTGCGTGAGGGAGTTTAAGTTGGAGGCAGCAGCAACTCGCCTGGACGCGGTGAGGAGGCGGCAGGACAGAGTCAGGTTAGCGTCAGGTCAAGCGTCAGGTGCGTGTTGGGTTGGGCCATGGTTTCTCAGTGCTTGGTCGGCTTGATTGTGTGTGTTGTTTTCTTGTTTGGAGGAAATGTCTTGGTCTTCTGTCTTGGTATTCTTCTTAGCTTGAAGCTGATTTTCTTCTGACGCTCCTCCTCTTCTTGCTCTCTTGAAGTGTCCATTCATTCGTTTTGGTCTTGTTCTTCGTCTTCCTCGTGTCTTAGGTCTTCAGCAAATTGTGGAAGAAGTCGGAGACAGTGAGGTTGTTGACCACGTGAGCTGGCTCCACGGGCTAGAACCTAGAACATAGAATGGAGAAACTGCAGCAGGCCTATTGGCCCATACTAGGCAGTCCCGTTTACACCCAACCCCTATTGCTCATAGGAGCATCCAACCTGTGTTTGAAGCTATTCAGCGTATTCGAGTTAATGATGATATTTGGTAACTTGTTCCATTCATCCACTACTCTGTTCCCAAACCAGTGTTTACCTATTTCACGCCTAAATCTAAATTTGTCTAATTTAAAACCATTGTTACGAGTTCGCTCCTGGTTGGATAATTTGAGTACCTTTGTAATGTCCCTTTTGTTTAGCCCTGCCTTCCACTTATACACCTCTATCAGGTCGCCCCTCGCTCTACGTCTCTCAAGGGAGTGCAGATTAAGATGCTTTAACCTGTCTCTATACTCAAGGTTCCTAATGCCCGGGATTAGTCTTGTCATTCTCCTCTGAATTCTTTCCAGGGATTCTATATCCATTCTGTAATACGGTGACCAGAACTGAACTGCATAATCCAGGTGTGGTCTCACAAGCCCAAGCTACAGATTTAGGATGACCTCGCTAGTCTTGTAACTAACACTCCTTTGTATGAACCCAAGTACTTTATTAGCCTTGTTACGAGCAAAACACATTGTTTACTTGGCTTACGGTTCCTGCTTATCATTACTCCTAAATCTCTCTCGCAGTCGGATTTCTCTATGGCATCGTTGTTCATCTGGTATCTGGTTTCCCTGTTTACATCTCCTATACTGAGTACTTTACATTTGTCGACATTGAATTTCATCTGCCATTTTTCAGACCATTGGAAAAATTTTTTTAGATCTTCCTGTAGTTTTGCCGAGTCCTCGTCAGATTTGATAACACGTCCTATTTTAGTGTCATCAGCAAATTTACTTATGTTGCTGTCTATGCCGATATCTATGTCGTTTATGTATATAATAAACAATAATGGTCCAAGTACTGAGCCTTGGGGAACTCCGCTTGTGACGTTGCTCCAATGGGACTTAGTGCCGTTAATGCTCACTCGCTGTTTCCTGTCCTGCTTAACACGCTAATCCTGGGATGTCACCTTTGATGCCATATTGGCTTCTACCTTTCTAATTAGTCTTTCGTGGTGTTCTTGGTTCTGTGTGGCGGGTGTCTTTTCTTGAGTTTTCTTTTCTTGGGTTTTCTTTTCTTGTTTTTTCTTTTCTTCTGTTTTTTTTCTTGTCTTGGGAGCGTACAGCAAGGTGGGCCTCTTTGTAGCTCAGTTTCTTGTCGAGTCGAGCCTTGGCTATCCTGCATTCCTCCTTCCATTTGGGGAAAGTCCGATTGGCGGAGGAATGTGGGCCGCCACAGGCAGCGCATTTCTTCACTGTGTTGGGGCAGACAGTGTAGCGGTGTCGGGGGCTGCCGCACAGGGAGCAGGTGTCCTCCTGCACCTCACACTTGTTGACTGTTTGACCGTAGTGCTGGCATTTGTAGCAGCGTTTCGGTCTGCAGTAGGGCTTGACTGGCACAGTTACCCACGCCAGTTGAGCCTCCTTGGGTAAGGTTGCATGGTGTCCGATGAAGGCAGTGGTGTCGGACAGCTTCTTGACAACTTGGAGTTGTCCCTTGAGGAGCTCACTCAGCTCTGCTTGGTCTACGTGGGCAATTTCGGCGTGGGAGATTACTCCCAGCTTCAGGTTGTCCCACTTGTAGGCAATCATCTTTATTGGAATGCCGTTGATGTCTGGGATCTCCGTGTGCGGCGAAGGTGATCTTGATGTCACCATGGAGCTTCAGTCGTTCCACCTCGGTGACCCTCATGATCCCATTAGTTTCAAAAAACTTCTTGAGAACTAGGAGGTTTAATTTCTTGGGGCAGGTCGGCATATCTGGACGTATCCACGCCACGTTGTCAAACTCGTAACCGTTCATGGTGAAAGAGGGTCAGAGAGTCCTCATTGCCAGACGTGGCTATCTCACGCAATGACAGAAATTACAAACAAACCAACTGTTACACATTCAAAGATGACCCTCAGTTCACAAAGGTCTGGCGAATTACTTAAGTTAATTTACATAAACTAATCCAAGATTGAGCTTGCCAGGAGAAAGTGGAATAAAAAGTATTAACAACTGTCTTCACATGGGCGGGACTTCCGGAGGGATCATTGGTGTAAAACATCGAGAGGGAAAAACGCGTTTCTTCTTAGGGATAGCTAACCAGTTACCCATTCATGTTTTGCGGTCGTGAAGTATAATAAGAATCCTCAGTTCTAACACAAACCAGCCGTCAATGTGACCATGACAAAAACAACTCAGATAATTAATGTTTGGTCAAAGATTATTCTGTGTAGTAACTGTTTGTGTCCTCTGGCCTCACCCGGGAGCCATACCCTGAAATACTAAACCCAAACCGGCGTATATTCCACCAGTTTCTCAACTTGACACATATACAGTTGCCTTAAGAAATCGATTGCAGCTGGACTTATCACTTCGAACAATTCGAAACAAGCTGTGATCGCAAGGGGGGGGTTCACCGTAGGACTCCAGCGAAAAAAGGAAAATTAGTAGATCGTCATCGTCAGGCAAGAGTTGAATTTGCACTACCTGAGAATGAGTCGATTACTGGCCCAGGCTATCTTAGTTTTTATGGACCAAAAAATATTTGTGTCTATCACCCATGGTTGTCTCCACTGTTGGTGACCAAATAACACACGGGTTGAACACTAAAACATCTATGAGGTGACACACAACGAACATGTGACGAATTATGTATGGAGGCGTCTGTACAGTGTGGGTGAAGTGACTGAAACCACAGGACGATTTACCGCTGACCAGTATCTGAAGCTATTGCAGGAACCAATGCCCCCTCTGTACGCCCGTTTGCTCTCCCATATCCTGGGTGGATAATATTCATGCAAGTAAACATAACTTATTTATTTGTCTGCTATTTCATAAGTTTATCATACATTGTTCTTCAACAATCTCTTCCGGTTTATGGTTAATGCACTATATTAATTGCAGTGGTTAACGTATTTAAGTTAATCTATGATACAGTACTTATTTTTTTATGAATTATAGCTTTTAACGCATATAAAGATAAATCTATTTTTGTTATTGTTTGTGGTCTACTGTAATCACTTATCTAGTTACGCGTTTAAAGGCCATAGCTGTTGAAGTGTAGTAATCTCATTTACATCATTTTATAATATTCAGATGAGACGGGCGCCAACTCTTTAATAACAACATATACCATAGCAGATCCCGGTAATTTCTATAATCTTTCAAATGTTAATGACTTTGAGAACACCATAATCAGGAACACTGGATATCAGGTGAACTGTAACAAACAAGCGGTTTACCACCACCCAACAAAATACCTAGTAGATATGGTGGCCACTAGACAAACAGGGTAAATAAATCCAAAGAGATTGGAAGATCCAGCAACACACACACACACACACACACACACACACACACACACACACACATCAAATCAACCCTCCTCATGAAGGCTACAATGGAATCCAGTCCTGATGCCAACTCTACACGTACTTGGAGATGACCTGAGATGATCCAACTTCACTTATGACCTCCATCATTATGTTATTAGTCACAATGACCTTTGGGTGAAACCTGGTGTTGTGGAAAAAATTTATTTTTATTTCATCGTCAGTTTTCGTTCTGGTTCGGGTTTTAGTTTTACAGGAAAATTATTTGAAAAATTCTAATATGAAATAGTATTCTTGCTACGAGTTGTATTTTGTTCGTCTTTTGAAGATATGTGGACGAAGTTTTGGAGTATTTATTAAAATAGAGGAAACGTTTGGGACAGATGTAAATAGAATTAGATAATGAATAAAAGTTTGATAGAAGCAAGACAAGGCTACACCTAACGTGTTGAAAGAAGACACTGTCAGTTGGACAGTGTCTTCTATCAACACGTTAGTTGTAGCCTTGTCTTGCTTCTATCAAACTTTTACAGAAACTCATACAGAAACTTAAATTTCAAACCTAAAGATGTAAAAAAATTACTTCGGAACAACAGAATTCATATTTACAAAAATATAATCGACCACGAAAATGCAACAATACATTCACTCATCTACAATGGAGAAACAATAACACAAAATAGACATATTTGGGGCAATGAAACTGTCGGAGAACCACCAGGGTGATCTGTAACTGGCTCGCCCAGTGTGTTCCAAATAAGCAGGAGGCCAAAGGCTCCTGAAAAGAATCATGGCAGCGACCCCGATACACAACCTTTATAAATTAAAAAATATATAAAATATATTATATATTGATCTTTCAATGTATAGTATTTAGCTGCTTTAACGACCTTGGTTTTTCTCTCTTCTCTGTTACCGAATCGAATATGAAGAGCCAGAGTCGTTTAGCAAGACTCCCTGTATCTTGTTTCTTTTTTTTAAATCTCTGAGAAATTAGGATTTTTTCTGATAAAGACATTTATTATAACATAACGTTGAGGTATTAATGCATTACTCTGCTTAAATAGATAAAGTCTTACAATGCAAGAACATAAGTAGAGGAAATTAGAATAAAATTTACAAGAAAGACAAATTATTAGTAAAGTTTTTCTCATCTCAACGAAAAGGAAGTTTTCAAGGCAGAAGAGAGAGAGAGAGAGAGAGAGAGAGAGAGAGAGAGTCGTTAATACAGTCAGTATAGTTCTAATACCTAACAACTCTTTAAAGATAAAATAGCAAAGCTCTCGCTCTCTCTCTCTCTCTCTCTCTCTCTCTCTCTCTCTCTCTTTCTTCTTAGCTGGGTTAAGAGAGGCGAGGTGAGGTCAACTCGGGTCATCCCAGGCAGGCAGGCAGGCAACACTAATATGCCTGTACCATCTCCACCCGCTATCTTTACGGTCATCTGATAACCTGAGGCAGATGGGTGGAGCTCTAGGTCTGCCACACACACACACACTTTACCGCCCCCAACACACACACACAAACACTTTACCGCCCCCAACACTCACACACACACACACTTTACCGCCCCCATCACACACACACACAAACACTTTTCCGCCCCCAACAAACACACACGCTTTACCGCCCCAAACACATACACACTCTTTACCGCCCCCAACACACACACACACACGCTTTACTGCCCCAAACACACACACACTCTTTACCGCCCCAAACACACACACACACACACACACACACTCTTTACCGCCCCAAACACACACACACACCTACTGCCCCCACCACACACACACACACTCTTATTGCCCCAACACACACACCCCACAACCCACACACACACACACTCCCCACCGCACACGCACACACCCCCACCGCACACACACCCAATCCACTGCCACCCACAAATCTCTTCCGCCCATCTAACACCCACACACACACATACATTCTCACTCTAACACCCACACTCAAACTCTGTCACTCCCACACACACTCTGCGCCCGCCCGCCACCCCGTTCCCACGCACACTCTCTAATTAATTTACACACACACACACACACACACACACACACACACACACACACACACACACACACACACACACACACACACAATATTTGGTGCCCCACGCATATATGATTACCTATATACTCCGCTGTTGTCAATACACTCTCCCACCCACACATACACTATGCTGTCCACACACACACACACACATCCTTGACCACCGAAGGGTCAAGACGTACCTGGCGCTCCTCTCAGAGCAGCCAGGTCAACTATTAAGTTGGCCCATACCAACCCCCTCCCCTGAACCCTCCTCCCCACCGGAATATCAACAAGTTCTCGCCAGAAGTTACAATTTCATTTAGGAAAGGAACGGAACCAGTGTTAAACAGAGGTGAACAGTGGTGAACAGTGCTTAAGTCAGTGAGAACAACTCAACAGTAACAGTCGTACCTAAGTTAACCTTCACACAGTGAGGTCCCAGGTACCCAGTGATAACGGCCCCCACTAGACCCAACAACAACCACCGATGTGTTAATCCGTCTAGGATAGGAAGGCCTGGGACCAAACCTCACTCATATAACACCATGTGTGAGGGAATTACTACACCACATGTCCCTCATAACACCATATGTGAGGGAATTACTACACCACGTCAAGTCCCTCATCACACCATCTGTGAGGGAATTACTACACCACGTGAGGTCCCTCATAACACCATCTGTGAGGAAATTACTACACCACGTAAGGCCCCTCATAACACCATCTGTGAGGGAATTACTACACCACGTCATGCCCCTCATAACACCATCTGTGAGGGAGTTACTACACCACGTGAGGCCCCTCATAACACCATCTGTGAGGTAATTACTACACCACGTGAGGTCCCTCATAACACCATCTGTGAGGTAAATACTACATCACGTGAGGTCCCTCATAACACCATCTGTGAGGGAATTACTACACCACGTGAGGCCCCTCATAACACCATCTGCGAGGGAATTACTACACCACGCCAGGTCCCTCATAACAACATCTGAGGGAACTACTACACCACGTGAGTTCCTCCTAACACCATCTGGGAGGGAGTTATTACACTACGAGTTTGCTGTTCAACACCTACATTAATCTGTATGTTCACTGTATGTTCCTTTACCTTTCTCTAATGAAGGCTTTTGTTAAACCACCAATGTATGTAATAAGTCATTTATGCCCAATGTATATTTTCAGCCTTCGGGCTGCAGAATTTTTTCAATAAACCGTTAATTATTATTATTATTTATCCACTCTCCCACCCACACACACACTCTCCCCACCCACACACACACTCTCCCACCCACACACACACTCTCCCACCCACACACACACACCTCCCACCCACACATCGACTCCCCCACCCTCACACACACACTCTGCTGTCCACACACACCTCCCCACCCACACATCCACTCTCCCACCCACACACATCCCCTCCCCACCCACACATCCACCTCCCACCCACACACACCTCCCATCCACACACACACCTCCCACCCACATCCACTCTCCCACCCACACATACACACTCTCCCCACCCACACATCCACTCTCCCACCCACACATACACCTCCCACCCACACACACACTCTCCCACCCACACACACACACACTCTCCCCACCCACACACACACCTGCTGTCCACACACACTCTCCCCACCCACACATCGACCCTCCCACCCACACACACACTCTGCTGTCTACACACACTCTCCCATCCACACACACTCTCCCACCCACACATCGACCTCCCCACCCACACACACACCTGCTATCCACACACCTCCCCACCCACATCCACTCTCCCACCCATACATACACTCTCCCACCCACACATCCACTCCCCACCCACACACACACTTTCTCCCCATCCACACACACACCTCCCACCCACACATCCACTCTCCCACCACACACACACCTCCCCACCCACACATACACCTCCCATCCACACACACCTCCCACCCACACATACACTCTCCCACCCACACATACACTCTGCTGTCCACACACACTCTCCCACCCACACATCGACTCTCCCACCCACACACACACTCTGCTGTCCACACACACTATCCCACCCACACATCGACTCTCCCACCCACACACACACTCTGCTGTCCACATACACTCTCCCTCCTACATACACAAACACCCACACTCATACACACTGTCACCCGCACACTTATTTGCTATTCACGTAATTTTTCATTTTCATATGAAACATAAGAAGAGTTGGTGCAGCGAAGAATGACGACAATGATTCCGGGACTTAGAAACCTTCCATATCAAGATATATTAAAGAAACTAAACTTGCATTCACTAGAAAGACGAAGAGTGCGGGGAGATATGATAGATTTTATTATTATTATTTTTTTTTAACAGGCATTAGCCCACCCGGGCACAGGTCACTAACCCACATCGGGGCCTGGGGGGTGAAAATTTAATAATAATAACATTAATAATAATAATTAGCTCATTGAAAATAAAATTGATATTAAAAATATAAAATTAAAATAAAATAATAATAATAATAATAATAATAATAATAATAATAATAATAATAATAATAATAATAATAATAATAATAATAATAATAATAAACCATAAAGAAATACAAAAATGAAAAAAAGATCAATAGTTTGAAACGCTATATGTACTGTAGGGGGCAGGGAAAAAACACTTTTATTTGAGTTGCAGGCTGCACTTTTCAGGCATCGTTTGTATGGCTGTAACAAACACCTGTGCAAAATTTCATGCCAATTCATGCATACTTACCCTGCCGCATCGCGAACGACTTTTTGTCAACTTTTAGTGTATACCAAAAATTAGGTGTCATTTAATGTTTTCCAGGATAATGATAAATTTTACATGGGTGACATCGATTTTATTCACATGTTATTTTACAGGTACACCGTATAGAAAATCATTACAAGTTCATATTGAAATTCTTTTTTGTGCGGAACCTTGGCATCATTTTCCTAGACAATAATCTTTGCCTAATATATCCATCTCTCGATTCGTATCCCGTCACTTCAGTGCAAGCTTCAGTCATCACTTTTATGCCTCTCTCGACCGCCTGAGTGCTGTTTGGCCACTTGGGCACCACTAATGGTGTCTCAAGAATGTCATTAACCTGTAGATTTGACAGAGAAGCAATGTAAGGAGGCTCAGTCTTGAGTTCATTCCTCCAGTTAATCATGGAATGATAGTTTTTTGCTTGCCACTTTAGTTTCGGAGTCACCACCTTCCTCATGTTGACTACAGGAGGCACATCCTCATTCCCATCTCCATCTTTACCCTCCTCATCAGTATAGTTTAACAAATTATCGTCAACAGCAGCATCAGAATCTTCCTCCTCCTCTTCAGATCTGCCAGTGCATTCTTCCTTTTGCTGATTCTCCTCTCTAATTTTTCTTATCATTGAGACAGCTTTTTCTCTAACAGTCATGTCCTCATCTGCACACATACCAAGAAGAAGTTGATCTGTGTGGGCGAAGTATGCATTTCTCTGGACAGCCTTCTTCACTATCGTCTCCTCCTCACTATTCAGGTGTTTCATATATAGCAGGGACTGGAATACGTTCCTTGAGCCGTGTGTTACGTAAGGGTGTATCTTGATGTAAAACCACATTGGAGCACTGAACTTTATTATTGTAATGACAATTCTTTTCAACTCATGGCTGGGTCTTGATGTTGCTACATACAGCCTGAGGATTCTACTCCATAAGGTGTTCCACCTTGACACACAGGGAGGACCTGGCTCAATAGCAGCCAAGTCATCTTCAACAACACCTGTGATAACTCCTTTACAAATCCTATACAGGTATTTCTGATCCCAGGACAGATCTTTCTCCACTTCATCATTAAACACAGGGAAATCAGGGAAACTGACTGGCTGGAAGGCGACAACTGGAAGCTCAGACAAAGACTCCTTGATCTGCTTTCCAATGGGACCACGCCAATGCTCAGGACCACTTGGTTTACCATCATAGTGATAAAAAACTGCGCGGAAAGGCAGCTCATTTCCGTGAAGCTGACATATGAAATAATGGAGCGGGTGACCAAGTAACATTTCAAGATGATGAATGACTCCATTTTCTGATCCTACATTTACATTGGTTCCATCACAACCAACACACACAATGGGCTGCTGGGTTAGATTTTTCTCCACCAGAAACTCGTGAATAGTTTTGGCAATCTGCTTTCCGTGTCCAGTCTTGGGAGTCACATGTGTGAGATATTCATTGCCAGGCTCAACCATGATGACATAATGATCTTTCACCATCATCCTCGAACTCCATTTCTCGGTCTTCTCATTCTTTATCATCACACGAGTGGCGGTCTTCTTACCATCAAAATAGAGTGACGTCAAATTATCTAAACTAGCCATCTCAATTTCTTGCCTCTTAAATCGGTATTTTTGTCTCGCATCCCGCAGCTTATGTGGTCCAATAACCTGACTCTTGTCATCCTTTGTGATAATGCCATAGTCAGTTAAGGTGGCAGTAGCAATGGCAGCTCCAGCATAATCACTAATCAAGTATCGGTCACAAGCGGCAGCCAGTGTAGGGAGTCTTGTCCGGTTCTGTGAACTGGTGTCTGTCAGAGCCCTTGGATCAGGGACAAAATCAGCATCAGTATTGACGAGAGGAATATCTCTTGAATCATCTGAATTATCCTCAACATAAGGAATATCTCCAGCTACCAGATATCTACATTACAGTACAGTAACACAACATTGAGAAATGAAATGAGAAAAGGCTGATAATCAATATAGACATAGCACCATACTCATCTGCAACAAGACAACTTAAATGAAATAAGAGATATGAAAAAAAAGTTGATAAACACTGAACAGAACATTGCACCGCCACAGCGGCTGTTTGGCTAGTACTGTAGGTAAATTTAAAAATTTCAGTAGAAAATGCGGCAGACTAAACCTCGACATATCAGCTTCAAATTTGGCATGGAGTCTTAGATATGTATAAGGAACAATGCCTGAAGAGTGCAGCTTTGAGCAAAATTTCACTGCCCCCTAATGTACTGTATGTTGTGTTGTCATGTAAGAGAAACAATTGAGACCCAGCAATTGTGTGTAAATGAGGCAGAAAGTCAGATCAGCAACCTGGGACTTGGTCACAATTATTGTGATGCCATATGGCAGAAGGGTTGACCATTAGACAACACATTATGCTTCCAATTGGGTGAAAGGAATCAATAAAGGAGATATAGATAAAGTTCTTATAATATCCGAGCAGGATAGGACTCGTAGCAACGAATTTAAATTGGATAAGTTTAGGCTTAGGAGGGAGAGAGAAAGAAACTGGTTCACAAATAGGGTGGTAGATGAGTGGAACAAGCTTAGCAACTTTGTAGTAAGTGCTGGGAGGCTGGACAGTTTTAAAAGGAGGCTAGATAGATTCATGGAGAGTGGTTTTAACTCTCGACAGGAGCTGCCATGCACAGGCCAACCGGCCTATTGCAGACTCCTTATCTTCTTATGTTTTTTATGTTGCCCGCGGTGCCCACCGTTTCGCTGTGGATGTCGGTCACACTAGAATAACCCGTTATAGTACTTCTTTCCTCACACAGCCAAACTGTGGAATGCTCTGCCTTCTTCTGTGTTTCCATACTCATTCATCGCCCTCGGCCCCGTTGTGGGTCAATGACCTGTGCCCGCTTGGGCTATTCCAAGGCCACCTAGAAGAGAAGGCATGGGTGAGGCTTTCATGACGCCACTGGAAGAGACTAAAAGGGAGAGACTTCATTGTCTGATGTATTTACAGATCCCCAAACTGCAGCGAATTAAACCAAAGAAACTTAAGAGGCTTAGTTGACAACTTAACAGCGCTAAACTCCAGCCACCTCCTTGTCATGGGAGACTTTAACTAAGGCGGCATCGACTGGAGAAATGAATCTATGCCAAACGACCAAAATAATCCTGTCACTCTTTTCGTAGAAACTCTGAGAGACAATTTTCTATTCCAACATGTTAATGATCCGACTTGCTATGTAATGGCCCCTGTCTCATCAACAGAAGTATTATATAAATGGGTTCCTTACATTTGACTTGTGTACTAATTCCCCGTAACTT
>NW_024749657.1:10211587-10227717 GCF_018991925.1 Homarus americanus
TGTGTGCTACACCCGATAGGAGGTATTGGTTGAGGTGGTTGGTACTGGTCCGCTAAGTCAGTTAAGATAAGGTCAAGGGTATTTTGACCGTGTGTGGGGAAGGTCACAACTTGTGATAGTGATAGCTGGTCCTGGATATCAGTGGTGTCAATTTCATTATAATCCCCACATAATACTAACTTGGCACATGGGTACCTAACTCTGAGGTGGTCTGAGGTGGTGATGAGATGATTGATAAGAGTGTCTCTGGTGGGTGAGCGAGGTGGATGGTATGCCACACAGATTATGATGGAAGCAGTGTTGCGCGGGTGGGCCCGTAGCACGACACGTACCCATAATGCTTCCACATCTGCTGGGACTTGAACATCCAGGCGTGACGGGCGTAGGTCATCTTGACAGAAGAGGGCAACGCCCCCTCTGCGTCTATGTGAACGAAGGTGATGAAAGAGTTGATATCCCTCAATATGACACGTTTCAGGCACAATTTGCCAAGCCTCACATATGGCAACGACGCTCGCGGCGGCTGACCTGACTGTAGTTGCCAGCTCGTCGAACTTGTTAGCTAGGGAAGTGACGTTGGATAGCAGTAAAGACGGGAGATCATACCATATCCGTGGAACTTCAGTGAGGTGGTATGGTCTGTCAGGGGTGGGTTTCTCCGGTTTCCTAGTGGAGGTTATGGTTCTAATGGGCTTATGTGTATGACGGCCTTGTCTACGGCTCCGCGCGTGGAATATGTTCAGTGACTTGAGTCACGCGATAACACTGCCATCAGGATAACCTTTCCCACGCTTTAGATGGTACAGAGTGCGTCGGGAGTAAGTGATTGGTGGCCATCTGTTGAGATCTGTTGTGGGCGGACGGAAGTGTTTGTCACTGACGGCACTTTGAGGGCCACTGACACTGGTAGACATCTGTTAATATTTGTCAGTCGTAAAGACCGTGGGTCTTTACGACTTTGTCCCTGGTGCTTGGGGTCGCCGACACAGTTATCACGATATATGTAAACACCGCGGTGGTCCTTGTCACTGGCACTTTAAAGGTGACCGATAAAGTGCCCACTGTCTGACTTTTCCTTGGGGTGCACTATCGAGCACTGTATAATAATCACTTATTGCACTGATGACTTGAATGCTTTGCTGAGAAAGTTCCTTAAGTGCACTATAGGAACACTGCTCCGTAATCAATCGTTCACTAATCACTAGAATGTTTTGCTGAATAGATCCCGGTGTAGTAAGGCTTGATTTTGATTTTGCCGCTTGCAGCGGCTACTTTATTGTGCACCCCACACTCATCCTGTGAGCGGTAGCGCAAAAGGATTACAGAGTAGGGTTTACAAAGGGTCATAATAATTAACCCCGGTTGTCAGGATATTATGGCACCGAAAGTTACACAGCATTTCATTTACATTATTTGTTTAGTTCTATACATAAAGGGTAACTTATTCACAAATGCGTGAGAACAGGCGTGTGAGGCAGTATGTCTGGCCTCACACTTTATTATTCACATTTACGTGGGAGGTATTCAAGCACATTGCGTATTTGGTTCTGTACATGAGAACTGATATAGTTACTGAGTGCAAAAAAGTGGATACAATCTTAATATGTCGGCTATCTTGCCATTAGAGATGAAGTGTTGTGCCATTTCACACACAGTGTGCTTGGACCTGTCCCTAAAAGGTTCTATCTTCACACAGTCGAGGACGTAGTGTTCAAGTGTGTGGCCATATGTATGGCCACACACTTTACATTTAGTTTTGTTTACATCTGCTTGAGGAACATACTGCCAAGAGGTACTTATATCCTAACCTTAATCTAGCGGTTACAACATCTTGTAATCTAGTGATCTTGTTACTTGCTCCATATACATGTTTCACTTGATACATCTCATCATGGTAAACTATGGATCGACTAGTGCCTGTTTGCACTTGTCTACTTGCGTCAAACTCATCAATAAGTTCTTTCCTAATTACAGTTTTAAGGGTTCTTTTTGACAGACCCAAATTGTATTCAACGGTGTCTTTGTTAGACGCGAGTTTGGCGAGGGCATCAACTCTGTCATGTTTTATGAGGCCTATGTGAGAGGGGATCCACAACAGTTTGACCCTGACACCCCGGTCAACAAGGCACGCATATTTGTGTCTGGCTTCAGAGACAAGATCGTGACAACCTGAGTCGAGGGTACCAAGGGCAAGTAGTGAGGATAGAGAGTCAGTGATGATGAGACTGTCAGTAACAGCGGTTTCAATGAATTTAATAGCTGTGAGTATGGCAACTAATTCAGTTTGTAGAGTGGATGCCCAGTTGTTAATTCTAACTCCTTTCTCAGTTATATTACCGTCAGGTTGAGTCACAACAACAGCACTTCCAGCCCTCCCACAGGCGGTGTTTAGAGATCCATCAGTGTAGATGGTCTGTGTGATATTATCATCAGTCTGTAGAGTGTGTATGTGTTCAAGGGCTCTCAATTTGGCAGTGTGTTGGAGATAAATGCTTTGTATAATTAATTTTTTAGGCGGATACGTCGGTATTGTGATATCGAAGGGAACTGTCCGCCAGGGTGGCAGGAAGCGCTGTTGTGTCTCAACTTTGTACAGGTGGTCTAGTCCAAATATCTTCATATGTGTAGCTGTAGTTTGGATCCATTTAGACTCAGTAGTCCCATGGTTCATACATTCTAGCAATTTTAAGGAAACAATGTTATCAGGATCACTACGCAGAAGCCTCAGGGCTATCATGAGGTTGACTTCAATTATTCTATCTTTGACACTGGGTATACCTAGTTCTTTCCTCATATTAAGTACTTTAGTGCTCATGGGACATCCTAGGATAATTCTGAGGGCTTTATTTTGCATTTTCTCGAGCTTGTCAACGCCTTTCCCGTCACGAATGACCAGGGCTGGTGCGTGGTAATCTATCAGAGATCTTATATAGCCTAGGTACATTGTTTTAACAATTCTAATATTAGCACCATAGTGCGGGCTGTACCCCGCTACACTTCTAAGAGGTCTCAGTCTGTCAGTACATTGGCGGGTTAGCTGTTGTATGGCAGGTAGGGTACAAGGGACGGAAACACCAAGATATTTAAAAGAAGAAACATAGTCAATAGTGTTGTTACCTATCTTGAACTTGGCGGGGCCGCGTTTGCGGTTACCAGCTTGTTTGTTGAACACCTTAGTTTTGTCAGTGGAGATAATAAGACCGAGGTGTTCACAGGCTGCGTATACATGGTTCAGGGTGGTTTGCATTTCACGATGAGTTTTAGTATGTATAAGAATATCATCAGCATAGCTGATTGAGATATTGCTGGGGTTGTCTGGTATTAAATTTAATAATGCATTCATAAGAACATTGAACAAAGTGGGGCTAAGTACTCCACCTTGAGGGGTACCAAGTTGCATATCTTTAACTTCACTTTTGTAACCCTGAAACAGTGCAGCAGCCCTTCTGTTGGTTAGGTAACCACTTATCCAGTGTAACAGCCTACCTCCTATATCCATTTTGGCTAGTTCGTACAATATCAGTTGCCTATTGGCAATATCAAATGCAGCTTTTAGGTCAAGAAATGTGGTGTATCTGTGCCTTTCATCACCATGCACAGTTAGGAATGTGGTGATGCAATTATGTACACCTTTACCATGGGTGAAGCCATTTATGTTAGGAGACATGTGTTCTCTGATTCTATATAAGAGTCTGCCAAGAACCATCCTCTCAAAGGTTTTACACAGGCAGCTGGTTAGTGATATGGGACGAAAGGCATCAGGCTGTCCTGGTTTCGGTATTGGTACAACAATACTGCTGGTCCATGATGTGGGTAGTTGGCCCTCGGCATGACTCATATTGTACAATACCAACAATGGATTGCCTGGCACGCGCCTTAGTAGTCTAATGATGTTGTAGGTGACTCCGTCCTCTCCAGGGAAGTAGACCTACCCCTGGCGAGGGCGGCGTCAAGCTCCCACTCAGTATATGGAACATCACACTCATCGTGCTGTTTGCCCAGCATAAAGCTAATAAGATTACTTCTCTCTACAGACTTCGCATCAAGGAGTCCCCGAGTCCTAGCTGGTAACATGTCATAGCTCGACACATGAGCCCACTTTGTTATTAGCTCATTCGACTTTTGCAGAGGGCTTGGATGGGAGACGTGTCTTCTGTTTTTACCTCTGATTATGTTTATGTCTTTCCAGGCTTTGCTGAGGGATGTGTGTTGGTTCAGGCTGTTGATATATGTCTCCCATGCATTTTGTCTGAGTTCGTTTACACGTTCCCTGACAGCAGCAAGGGAAGCTTGATACAATTGTAACATTTGAGGTGTTCTAATTTGTCTGTAACCCTTACCCACCCTCCTGACCCTAGCCCTGAGTTTTTTCAGCTCAGGGTCATTATAGCACTGTTGTTGCCTGTTCCCATTATGCTGACCACGTTTTCTCCTTTTTTTGGTGGAGGCATTGTTGGTGAAGTATACATAAGTCCTATCTATCAGATCGTCATGGAAACTTTGGTAATTGTCAGGCTTGTAGTCCTTGTACCAGTCATGGATGAAGTCTATGAACTGGCTTTCATGTTCTTGCTTGACTGTGATTCTACGTCTGTTGAGTTTACCACCAGTGGGGGTGTCATTGGCTACATGTATACAAGCTTGGATTGGGCTGTGGTCAGACATAAGATCAGTGACAACATCAGAGCTGTGAGTTGTGTATGATAGATTAAAGCCAATACATTTGTCTAGACCCCCGCCATAGATGTGTGTTGGTTCATTATTACCTATAATTTGAACATCTTCATATGCGCTGAGAAGTGAGATAAGTCTCCTACCATTGGTGTTAGTGGTGGAGTCACCTAATTTCTTGTGTCTAGTATTCAGGTCACCCATTAGGACAGTGGGCTCAGTGTGTAAAAAGTCTGGGAGATTTGTGTATTGAAGCTGATCTGAGGGAGCATAGGCGTTTAGCACGTTGAGTGTGGAGTTGCCCAGGTGGATAGTGATCCCATGGTACTGAAGGTTGGTAGTCTTTTTGGATACAAGAGGTACATGCGGGAGTGACTTCTTAACATACATCAAACATGTGTGAGTAGAACTAGGATCATAATACACATAATTGGGCAGACTGGGTGGGGGCTTACTATTAGGTGTGAGACACTCCTGCAGACACACAATATCGATGTCCTCAGTCACAACTTTGTGGTGTAGGTCAGGGTATCGTTTTCTAAGGGATGAGATGTTCCAACTCATCACCTTCACCGCTCTGTATCTTTGCCTGGTATTAACACTGGCCATTATGAAATGTATTTGGAATTTTGTCTGGTATTAACACTGGCCATTATGAAATGTATTTGGAAAGAAGCAAAAGGCACTGTATGATACTGTTCTTTTCTGCGAGGCCTGTCCCTTCGGCAGGCAGTAGGCCAGTTAACCTTTTGGAAACATTTCTGGAGCACGTACGGCTCAACAATTGTTGTATTTCATTGGCAGACAACAACACACTTTGGTTACACTCGACATCACCACCATTTTCTGTTTGTGCTTGTTCATCTTCACTGACCATGTCCACAGAGGCATCAGTAGAACTGTTACCAGTATCACTATTTTCCTCTGCGTGGACACTAGTTCCTGGTGGGTCTTGAGTTTCCACATCTGGTGCTGACATCTGAATGTCTTCAGTTTGACTGTAATTTTTCCGAAGTTGCTGCACTGTGTTGGTGGTGTTTTTTTCCTTTAGTGTATCACAGAGGCTCCCAAACATTTCAGTTAGAGCTGTAAACTGAGCTTTGAGTTCTTTAATTTCATTTTTCAAATCATTGATCTCTTCACTTTGTGCAGGGAGTGTGTTGGCAGCTACCTGTTGTGTCGGTACGTCTGTGTTGCCCCATGCTGATCTTTCGATGACTGCTGGTGATGATCCTGGAGCTTTGGTGGGGAGGGCAGGCCAGGGGTTGGCCGTAGGGAGTACCCTAGCAGCATTAGTGTTTCTTGAGACCTGCCTGGGTGGCGGGTCTGGGCGCTGAAGGGGTGTAGGAGCTCTAGAACAGTTAGGGTGCCATACAGGAACTCCAACTGTTTTGCAGTTAATACACTTCTGTTGGATGACACCCCCTTGAGCAACTGTATCTCTGCAAACCTGTGTTGCATGTTGCCTTGAGCAGAGACCACACCACGGCTTAGTCGAGGGGCATAACCGGGCCACATGGCCCCAGTGCTGACAGTTGTAACACCTCCGGTTAGGGGGCTGATAGAGTGTTACCTTCAGAGTCCGATAGGCACCACGGACTCGAATGGTCTTGGGTGGGTCTTCCGAGCCAACCCAGTCTGCAATGACTGCATTCTTGCCCCTGAGTCGCTTCGTCCTTCTGATGTAGGGATGGGCTTCTAGTAGTGTAGGGGTCTGGTACTGGTCGAGCCCTATGATTATTATGGTTTTCTTGCTCCATGGTTGGGATGATTGTTCCATGGTTATTCCCCTTATGCTATTGGTGAGGAGATCCTGTATGACTGCTGGGTCGTTTCTAATCAGAACATGATCTTGTGTACCGACTCTGAACTGAAACTCAGCCTCTGGGTGTTTGTCTTCTGCATCGTTCAGCCAGAGATACTTGTCTTCAGGTGATGTACCTTCAGGGAAGTATAATCTTACTCTCATGGGGGTTTGTGGTTGTAGTTGATTGTCTCTACGTCTTTCTGCCTTTTCGGCCTTCCGCTTGTTCCTGGACTGAACTAGTTGAAAGCCATCTTCTCCGTTGGTGTCAAGGTCAACACCACAGTCGCCTGGCTCAGTCAGTGCATCAGGAGAGTTAAAGCGAGCAGCTGGGTCTCCAGTCAACTCAGACATGGTGGAGTTACAGGGCTCGACTTATATGCCTACGTCAGAGGCCGAGGACTGCTTGGCACTCCTAGGAAGTCAGCGGTGGTTGGGAGGCGTAACCCTCTTAGAGGACAAAGGAGATTGGCATCTACTGTACAGCGTATTAGCGGTGTGAGGGGAGGCCGTGAGCGGGCCTCCCGCGGAGGGAGTGTGGTGTCGGGGGACTAAGGTAACAGGAGTTTTCTCAGTTTATAAACACTTTTATTACACTACACTTGTTCTTAATAGCATGTCTGTTTTTCTGGTTAGATACAGTATCAAAGTCAATTTTAGTTTCAAAAGAACTAACCAGCTTGGCACACTATGAGGACGGGGGTTTGTGTAAACAAACCCTCACCACATGGCCGAGCGTGACCACAAGGGTATAGGCCTTGCCTCGCGGGCACCTACACCTACACACGACACAGTGCTCAACACACGGTAGTTCACTTGTTATACAGGCAACATATTTGCAGTTGTTGACCTATCCCCACCCTACTGTGTTCTCAGAGTGGACTGATTAGCACCTCCTTGTCAGGAGATGGCGGTCAGTACCCAGCGGTGCTTATCTCACTGGCGGGTCACGGCTCTCACTGGTACTGTCTAGTACTGAATTCACTGGCTTAAACACTGTTCTTAACTGTTCAACACTGGTTCCACTTCTTTCCGAAACGAAATGTCACTTTTGATTATGTTGATATCCCGGTGGTGAGGATGGGTCGGGGAGAGGGACTTGGGGAATGGGCCGAACATTGGCCAAGGGTGAGAGCTGCTCAGCAGGAGCAGCGCCTAAATAGGTCTTGACCCTACGGTGGTCAGGTCATCACCGGTAGTAAGGCTGGTAGGGCGTTGGGGTATAGCAGGGGGAGTGGGCAGGGCCAAACAGACTCGGCCTGGCTGCTAAAACCAGGAGCGCCTTCGGGGCACGTCTTGTCTCACTGATGTGTGTGTGTGTGTGTGTGTGTGTGTGTGTGTGTGCGTTCCAAAGGAGGTCAGGGCTGTAGTTTATGTGTGTGTGTTCCCACAGGAGGTCAGGGCTGTAGGGCATGTGTGTATGTCCCCCAGGGGGTCAGGGCTGTAGGGCATGTGTGTGTTCCCGAAGGAGGTCATGGCTGTAGGGCATGTGTGTGTGTATCCCCCAGGAGGTCAGGGCTCTAGGTCATTTTTGTGGCACTTGTGTCAGGGCTCTAGGGCATGTGTGTGTTCCCCAGGGGCCAGGGCTGTAGGGCACATGTTTGTAGCCCCCAGGGGTCAGGGCTGTAGGTCAGGGATGAAGCATGCGTGTGTCCTGGCTGGTGGGGTCAGGGGCTGTAGGGCATGTGTTTGTGTCCCCAGGAGGTCAGGGCTGTAGGTCATATGTGTGTCCCAGGAGGCTGGGCTGTAGGGCGTGTGTTTCTTTCCCACAGGAGGTCAGCTGTAGGGCATGTGTGTGTTCTCACAGGAGGGGTCAGTGTTGTAGGGCATGTGGGTGTGTTCCCACAGGAGGTCAGGGCTGTAGGGCATGTGTGTGTCCCCAGTGGGTCATCAGGGGCTGCAGGACATGTGTGTGTGTCCCCAGGAGGTCAGGCCAGGGCATGCGTGTGTTCCCCATGTAAATAGGGGTGTAGGCATGTGTGTGTTATCACAGGAGGTCAGGGCTGGGGAGGGCATGTGTGTGTGTGTGTGTGTGTGTGTGTGTATTCCAAGAGAGGTCACGGCTGTAGGGCATGTGTGTGTATCCCCCAGGAGGTCAGGGCTGTAGGGAATGTGTGTGTTCCCACAGGAGGTCAGGGCTGTAGGTCATGTGTGTGTGTGTCTCCCAGGAGGTCAGGGCTGTAGGGCATGTGTGTGTCCCGCAGGAGAGGGACCCTATGATGTGTAGGAACATAAAACTCTCCAGCAGTAGGTATAGAAGCATATTAAAGCAGAAGAGGTTACAGCAGGAAGAAAGTAAGATTTTTTTTTTTAAGAAACAGTTCGATTCAAAGAAAACAGAGTGTGAGAACATGGCTCAAAAGTCAAGGCAAAGCAGAGAGGCCTTCCAGCAACAAAAACAAGCGTTTACTCTCCCTTAAAAAAGTAGCTGATGCAATTAAAACTAAGAATAAAACAAAACCAAATGAGTGAATATTACATGGGGAAGAAAACTAAATATTTAGTTTTTTTTATATACCATGGAACATGCTTATTTTTCTTATTTTAGCTCCACATATGCTATTGAAACTCCAATTGCTAGTGCATTAAAGATAAATCCCTTTGGTAAGTATTAAATTTTGAATTTTAACACAATACAGTGCAAAAAAGCTTACCCTTTAGTTTATCTTCTCTCAATAATGGTGCACAATTAAAAATGTTAAACAAATTCAAGTTTAGTAACTAAAATTTGTAAAGGAATTATTAAAACTATATACATAAAAAAACATTGTTGCACAAAACCTACATGCTTGATTTTGGGTACTGTGTATTTTAACTATTAGGCTCTTACGAAATAAGTAACAATGTGAGAAATTTAGTTAAATATGGTAAAACCTCCCCGCCCCCCCCCAAGCTGTGGTTGGTGGACTACAGCGATTCCACCCAGCAAGGCTAGCCAGCGGCGATAGTTGAAAGCGAGAGGGAGCAAGCAGTGCTTGCACCTTAAAACTAACATAATACTGCCACACTAGACGCATTTCACCACCCTGTGTGCTAACACGCACACACACTAGGATATTTCCCTGAATCCCGTATCCTTCCAATTTAATTCTCAGCTTACCATGGGGTATGCTGTCGAAAGTCTTGCCCAAATCTAGGTATACTGTATATTTTCGATATTTCCACCTTGTACTAGAATTTAAGACCAAACATCCAGGGTCTTGAGTAATTGTGTTAAGCTGGTGTGTTCTGACATAAAACCGTGTTGGAAGTCCTTTACAAGGTTGTTTCGCAGTAGATGTTCCATCAAGGCATCTCTTATAATGGTCTCCAGTACCTTACACACTATGCTGGTTAGGCTCACTGGTCTACAGTATAATTGTTCGTGGAGTGACGATCGCCCTTCTTGAATATAGGACTTACATAAGCCATTTTCAAGTCATCGGGGACCTTTTGCTCTTTCAGGCATTTGCAGAACAGGATCTTAAGCGGCTCCGCAAGCTCGTTACACATCTCTCTTAATACTCTGGGGTGTACCATATCAAAGCCGGCACTAATGAATTTAGCTTTGACAATTTATTTTTTAAATATAACCTCTTTTTAGATCACAACGTGGTCAGTGTCGTGTCAAACCGTCTTTCCTCAAACGCAGGAAGATTGTTTACATCCTCTCTTGTGAACACCGAGGAAAAGAATTTGTTCAATGCTTCCGCCTTGTCCTAGTCAGAATCTGCATAACTACCATATTCAAGCCTCAGGCCCACTATGCTTACTCGTGTTTCTAATTTCGACTTTGCATAGAGATAAAAAGCCTTGGGTTCGACTTGACCTCGCTTGTAATCTTTCTCTGGAACTCTTTTTCAGCCCTTCCACACTCGAGCATTGCTTGGTTCCTGGATCTTTCATACATCCTCCTGTCCTTCTCATCATTTGTACTAACCCACGTCTCGAAATCCAAAGTTTTCTTCTTAGCTTTGTCAACCGCCGCATGGTTCATGTGTAAAAATCCCCCCGTGTTCCTGGAGGCACTGGGTATATATTTATCGATAAAATTATTAATTTTACTGGCTATGATATTCAGTGCAGTGTCTGCGTTCTTATATCTTAGTGAGCCAGGCTAGCGTATACCCCTCATCTCCTGCTTCATCCCATTGTAATTTCCTTTGTACTATTTGAGCCTTGAACTGTTTTTGTCATGAACTAAATAACAGTTAAATCTGAAGGTCAACGTTAACTGGTGACTGGTGGCAACAGGGGCTAGGTGTTCCAGCTTGGCCACTATACCCTCCTCGTTAGATATGATGAGGTCCAGCGGTTTGGGTGTTTGCTTCACCCTGTAGTTGAACTAGCCATAAAGCATATGGGCCTAGACATATATTATATTGGGTAAGAGTAGCGAAACCCAATTGTTGTTTCTGATTTTATTGAAAAAAGTATTGTTTATATAATTCCTGAGTGTAAATCAACCGTAACTTCCACTATTTATGAGTGTGAAGGGAGAGGACGGTGGCTATGTAAATAGACCGTTTAATCACGTCCGTTCGATGTAAGATTATGAGTGCGACTGCTGTTGATGCCGGCTTACCCGAGCTGACCCATGTGCTGACATACAGTCAAACAGGCCACGCCCCAAGGAAGCTACCATTCACATGATATGAGCATGACAACTCATGGCAAGTGGAAAGTTGCAGGGGGTGAATTAGTATATAAGCTAAATGTGATGAACCCATTTATATAATACTTCTGTTGATGAGACAGGGGCCATTACATCGCTCGGTCACCTACCTGCCGAACTCCGTGAGGACTAAATAAACTCGTAGACTACAGTACATCCTACACAACCCTAATCATGTTATAAACATATATGTAGACACTAAGCTGGGGACTCTAAAACCGTAGGCTTTTTATCAACTACAGGGGACCTATACTTAAGTGTCTTACGGGTTAGAATGTTGTGGACAATTGTCTATTTGGATGATACTGACTTACAATAACAAAAGAGAAACATTACTGCCAAAATTAACATAATTGTGGGAATTGTGAGACCTGGTATCGCAAATTCCCGTGACAAGTAAAATGGCAAATTATTGTTTAAATCAGCAAATTGGGTCTCTTTCAAGTATGAAATAACCTTAATTTCTCTGAAACAATCTGAAGATCTTTTACAGTAAAGTTCATAACATGAAACATGGGAATTAAATCAGACTTGAGATTTAAATTCAAGGCAAAATGCTGATGAGTAGGCAAGGTCCGTAATGAACTACAAGTGACTTCACAGTAATCTGTAGCCTTGTAATGACCTTTCAAAACTAACTGTTTACCACCATTGTGGCATTTTAAAATAACAGTAGTGACATTAGGAAAGAATAAGTACTGCACATTATGGAGATGAGCGTGAAACACAGTCTTAACACTAACTGGCCTATAGCTGCATTGCGTAAGCGCTATGCGTACATTAGTTTGTATGACTGCCAATTCACATATCCCTTCTGCAGCAGGAATAAATGCGAACATATAGGCTGGACATACGTGTAAGTGTAGGTATGACGACTTACACCACGACAGTACCCTAGGATCATCCAACGCCAATAAAGAATATTCCTCATTTACAAGTAAAATTTCTTTAGGCCTATCCAGAGCATACAGTGTGTCGTTAACAAACCAGGGGAAGGGTTCTAAATGCCATGCATTAAACTTATGTTGCCTTCACATAGGTATGTGGATAAGAATAGCATTGTGCGTGAGAGTCGACTCCAACAGAGGGTAATAATATTCCACCTCATTATCATTAAAAATAGGAATTAAGTGATACTTCAACTTGGCAATCTGTAATGCATCAAGAAGCGTCTGCACAGGCACAAGCTTTGCGTCCACACGCCCTATCCCTGCATCTACTATGCTGTCAATTAGTTCATTTTTATTAGTAACAATATTCTGAACTGAATTTTCCGCAGCATGCAAATATTCAGAGAAATAAAGGAGCCACTCTAATGTTGGGAGTGATTTCTGCAACTTATAAACAACCCTCGACATATGGTTAGACTCCGATATTATCACATTAACTTTTGACTCTAAAGCAGTAATCGCATGGAATGTCTGAGATATAACACGATTCTGCTGAGATACAGCTTGATCGACAATGTTCATGCGGTCCCCCAATTTAGCTACATCGTCGGCCGTTGCCGTGCCAAACAGAGTGCTTTGGATAAGACCCCTCTTTCGTCGTGCTTGAGAACGCACTTCCTTTGCAAGATCAGCCTCAGACGCTGGTATTCTTTTTCCAACAACGACGAGAAGTTTGTGAAAGGTCAGGAGACGAAAGTGTTGAAGGTCAATAGTTTGTGCAACCATTGTCGATACATTAGGAGCTGAACTGAGATCATCTAGGATTGCCGATGCTGACTGTAGTTGCGCGTCGACGGTTTCCATCTGATGGGGAAGCTTGAGCAGTCCATGCAACTCATACTTGATGCTCACCACGTCCTCTACTATGAGAACGCGTCCAAGGGGTGCAACGAGCGCACTAGGCTTGAGGACGGATGTGGACATATCTGTCAACACAACGGTGCCACAACACAGTAGGAGCAACACAATGATGTTCCGAGTCATTCTGTAAGAGATTACATTTGTTTTAATATCTGCTTACAGAACGAAGCTTCATACAATAATCATTAGGCACACTCTGCTCCTGTACAGTCTGCAAAGAGGTGTCCATTACATCATTATCAACTGTGGGTAACAAATGTTCATGGGTCTTCTTAAGACGGTCCGCATGCACGACATCTGCGATCTGTGCATTAGGCTTCCAAATTTTAAATTTGTTGCCCGCTTTTTTGGCGATAATGCGGAATGGACCCGAAACTTAGCCGCATCTCCTATCACTAACACGACAGGTTTAGCTAGTGTATGTTGCTTGACCAACATTTCAGTGCTTGACGCTGCTAAATGTGATCGTACTTGGCTATGAATATCCGTAAAAACACGGATTTGTTTTGCCGCGAAATCTTCCATATTATGAACAGGTTTTGGTGTGTCCGTCAGTATATCATAAGGCAGACGTTTGTCTGTACCATAGACAATGTAGTAGGGTGATTTGCCTGTAGAGCTATTAATCGACCCATTAATAGACGCTGCAACCTGCGGTAACCAATCTTCCCATGTGTATTGCAAATCACTCACAATCGGGCGAAGTATCTCCAGGATCTTGCGATTGGTTCTCAACAAGGCCATTAGCCTGTGGATGATAGGCTGTCACAAAACTTTGTTGTATTCCATATTGGGCACATATTTGTGCTACTAGCTGATTTTTTAACTCTGTCCCATTGTCTGAGAGAAGAACCTTAGGCGTAGTATATGGACATATAAGATTCATCACTAATGCATAAGCCACAGACTCGGCTGTTTTATCCTTCAGTGGGATTAAAACCACGAATCTAGAAAAATGATCCACACACACTAAGACGTACGAGGATCCCTGATGATTCCTCGGAAGTTGTAACAAGTCAATAGCGACTGTGTCAAACGGACGGTCTGGTGTAGGATATTGTAGAATCGGTGCAGGTGTTCTTGTAGTACCCTTATGTTGAGCACATTCCAAACACTTAGCAATGTGTAATTCTATCTTTTTTCATTGTGTTCCAGAAATAATTCTTTCTTACTTCCGCCAGGCACTTGTCACGACCTTGGTGACCTGCCTGTAGGATATCATGGAACAATGTTATAATCGTTTCACACAACGTGTCAGGTACGACTATTTGAGAAACAATACCCTCTGGCATCTTTTTCGACCTATGGAGTATGTTATGTCGTAATTCAGACTGACTTAAGGGAAGAATTAATTTGGGGAGTTTAAAAAATGACTGCTGACTATAACGGGTCGCGTCGTTGCTCATCCTTCAGTTGTGAAAGAGTGAACGTTGATACAGGCATCACTGGTGCTATATTTCCAGACAAGGCGTCGGCGACAACATTCTCCGTTCCCGGTAAATACTTAAACTCGGGGTCAAATTCCTGAATTGTCAGATACCAGCGTGCCAATCTGCCCGATAAGTTTCTGCCATGGAACAGTTCAGTCACTGCCGCATGATCCGTAAATACAGTTATCTTATATCCAAAGATAATGTCCTTAAACTTCTTTAGTGCCCACATAACAGCTAACGTTTCCAAATGCGTTACTGAATAACGTGTTTCAGCATCATTAAGTTTACGACTTGCAAAAGCTATCACTGGAAAGTTTCCTCGTGAATCCTCTTGCATGAGTACGGCTCCGATTCCTTGTCCAGAAGCGTCAGTACAGAGGGTGATAGCTTGAGTGTAGTCAGGGAATGCCAGAACAGGGGCATTGGTAAGCACTATCTTCAATGCCGCAAAACTATTTTCGTGTTCAGCATCCCACACAAACATTGCATCTTTCTTAAGCAACCTTGTTAGGGGTGATGCCAATGTTGCATAGTTCTTAATAAAAGAACGATAATATCCAGATAAACCAAGAAAACTATGCACTTGATCAACCGATGTAGGACGCGGGAACTGAGATACAGCTTTCACTTTATCATCCACTGTATGTATGCCCTCACCGTCAACTACATGACCAAGAAAATGGATTCTGAATTTTAAAAACTCACATTTTGAAAGTTTAATCTTAAAACCTGCTGTGGAAAATTTTTCTAACACTTCACGCAGTTTAATCAGATGGGTATCGACGTCCTTACTGACTACTATTAGATCATCCAAATAAGGGCAGGCTGTGATACCAATGAATCCGGCAAACAGGGTGTTGATCATTCTTTGAAATGTCAGTGGGGCATTCCTGAGACCAAAAGGCATCCGTAGGAACTCAAAGCGGCCCAGGGGCATACTAAATGCCATGACATCTCGTGATTTCTCATCGAGTGGTATCTGCCAATACCCACTAAGCAAATCTAAGTTGCTAAATACAGCATTATCCTTACCTAAGGACTGCAATATATCACTCAAGACAGGCATAGGGTACCTATCTGGGATCGTACACTCATTAACGCGCCTGAAATCAATAACAGGGCGCCAACCACCATCCTTCTTTGGGACGAGGAATTAAGGGCTATTAAAAGGGGACTTAGAATGTGTAATAACATTCTCATCCAACATATCTTGCACCATATCCTGAACTACAGCGCGCTGGCTATGTGGTAGTCTGTAAGCTGGTACATAGATAGGATTTGTTCCCTCCTTTAACGATATGTGATGGGATGATAAATCTGTCTGTCCTAGCTTTTCCCCTGGCAAGGCTACAATATTTCTGTACGTAGTCAGCAAGCAGCTCTAAGAGTCGTGTCTTGCCCTGAGGATGATCCATCACCTTAACATGTGGCGCTATTTAATCTATCCTCTCTTGCCTAGTCTGTTGGGATTGAGGTACAATACTACCAAATGGGAATTGCGTAGGCTGTAATTCGACATTGTTGTGATATACCAGAAAATCACACAAATAACATCCTTTCTTCAATATTTTTTGAATGCCTGTTCTATTCAGAACTAGAACGTCTGTCAAACCACCAGGCCGTATCGTGCTTAACGTCGGCTCGCACGACAAACCCTTTACCTTGCACGTTTCCGGGAGACATACAACATCGGTCCCTGTATACACGTCAGGTAATTCGACAGTGGCCTTGGTGAATTCCTCATTCTGATAGTGGGG
>NW_024749657.1:10227817-10245600 GCF_018991925.1 Homarus americanus
ATATTAAAACAAACGAGGAGACGAGACGGCATTGTTTTCGTTGATTACAAAACCAGTGACTGACTGGTTCTACATATAAAACTGAAGAAAATAAGACCCTGGTTGTAGCTGTAGTAAAATAAATATGGTTGTTTTAAGTAATGTTATTTAATGTTAATAAATGGAACAATAGAAGTAGCTGACGATAATGGTAAAGAAAAAAAGTGAGATCGCGTATGTAGGTGCGCACATGTGAAACATATCGTCATTACTCCACATAAGAATATTAAAGCAACACTTATTTACTGTTCATATATATTTTAATTAATGTTTCTGAATTTAAAACATAAATTCTACCCACTAGTGGTGGTTGAGTTGAAAACATAAGGACAGCCAATGTTGTTGTGTGTGTTTACTTGGATGACGAAATTGCCAAGTAATCAGGTTCAACTCTAGCTGAAGCCGTAGAACATAAGAACTTTTCTGTGTTTTTTTAGTTTTTATTTAACTTAATCTGTGTTATTTTCGTTGGTTTATTAGGATGTTGCTTTATTACACGTAGTAATTCGCCAAAAAAGTAGGGTAAATACGGCCAAATTTAGCCAAACATCGAAAGTACCAGACTCAAATTAATTTTTTCCATTGGCAAACTAAAATCGTTCTGGACCACAGAATGCCGGACTAGAGAGGTACAACCTGTTGATGTTCCATTGTGGCATCTCTGATAATACTCTCAAGTACTTTACATATTATGCTGGTCAGGCTCACCGGTCTATAGTTGTCCGTGGGGTGACGATCACCCTTCTTGAAGATAGGACTCACATAAGCCACTTTCCAATCACTGGGACCTTTTGTTCACCCAGGCATTTACAGAACAGGATCTTCAGTGACTCGCCAAGCTCGTTGCACAACTCTCTTAGCACTCTAGGGTGCACCATGTCAGGGCCGGGACTCTTATGGACCATTAGCTTTGACAGTTTATTTCTAATACCCTCTTCTGTGAACACACTGTGGGTCAGTGCTGTGTTGAACTGTCTGTCCTCAAACGCAGGAAGGTTAATTGCATCCTCTCTTGTGAACACCGAGGAAAAGAAGCTGTTTAATGCCTCAGCTTTTTCCTGGTCAGAATCTACATAACTACCATCCACCAGCCTCGGGTCTGATACTCCTACTTGCATTTTTAATTTCGACTTTGCATAGCGGTAAAACGCCTTTGGGTTTGACTTGACCTCGCTTACAAACCAGCCTCTGGAACTCCTTTTCAGCCCTCCTTCATTCTATCTTAACTTGGTTTCTGGCTCTTGCATACATCCTCCTGTCCTGCTCATCGTTTGACCCAACCCATATCTTGAATTTCTGGGTTTTCTTCTTAACTTCGTCGACCGCCGAGTGGTTCATGTGTAGGGATCCCCTCATATTGTGTACATGTTGAGAGAAAGAATGAAACTCAAATCGACTTATTTAGCACCAGATCATCACACAAAACATGGGGACAAACTTTGCATCCCCAACCATGGAGTTTGTCCTAACGTCCAGTCGATAAAGGTGCAACAATTTAAAAATATTTGCCTGTGTGTGTGTGTGGGGTGGGGTAGGGTCTTACAGCACCCCCCCAGTTATATGGGATCACTATACTCCCCCCCCCACTGCCTGATAAACCACCTCCTTAATATAATATTTCAACGTCTGGTTCCATCCCTGATTCTGTAATACCTTTTGTGCTCATCGGATAAGTATGGGGTACACAATAAACTAGCTGCTGTGTGGCAAAATTACACCCCACCCACCACATACCACATACCACACAACTCACCTTAATCATGTGGTTAGTGATGCAACATATCTGTGAGTCAGAATGTCGAGGCAAATGAGAGCCAATGACACAGGTTACACCAACATCGGCCCACAGCATGGTGGCTCCTGGCTCATACCCCAGTCATGAACACCTTCCTCCCACCTGTTGACAGTTGAATTGAATTGAAACAGTTTATTTAGCCAGAAAAACACAGATACAGAGTGGATAATATTAACATGGCTGAGCCAGTTGAGAACCTGAGCTCTCTTTGAGGCACCTGATATATACTATACATTTATCTCAAGGAAGTATTATGTAACATTTAGTATCAGTAGTACAATAGTATGGTGGTAATAACAACATGTTACCATGGTTATCCCTTCATTATTTATTTATTTTATTTATTTATTATTTTAATTTATTTATATACATACATATACATATACACACACACACACATACACATATACATATAAATTACAGTGGAATTGAAAACATAAGTATAAAGGGGGAGCAGTACAACCTGGGTTGTACAGTAATAAGATGGAACAAGAGGACAGAGCTGTCAGGATTATGTCTAGTTGGCAATTATGTTTATTGCAATGGTAATTACTTATTTATTTTTTTAAGAGATGATTTAAAGGAAGGGAGCGGAGTCTTTGCTGGGATGGGTCAGTTGTTCCACACCTTCACACTGGGATATTTTATGGAGGTCTGGGACTGAGAGGAGCACATGGGGGGTGGTCTTAGTAGCTCTGGGGGCCTTAAGTTGTATCTCTGATTATTACGGAACTGGAAATAATTATTGTCAAGCAAGTGAGTCACAGATTTGTAAACAAAGAGGGCACAGCAGTAGGTGTTATTATCCTCGAATTTTAACATTTTAAATCTTTCAAATTTCTCGTTTGTGTGATCTGTTTTTTTTCAAGTAGGTCATTGTCCGTACAACTCTCTTTTGTGCAGTAATCAGAAATTGCGTTTTTGAAGAGCCAGAGGCCCCCCATAGTGTGTGACAGTGTATCAGGTGTTGGTAAACAAGATCATGATAGATTTCTTTCATTGCTGTGAGAGTGAGTGACTGTCGAGTGTGATACATGATACCGCACTGTTTATTGACTTTACAGTGAATGGCTTGTATGTGGTTTCTCCAGTTAAGTTTCTCAGATATTATGTATTATACAGTGAACCCTCACTTTACGTGGTCAATTGAACCCACGGTGGCCCGCGTAAAGTGAGAAACACGTAAAGTGAACAACAGAACATATGGGATTAATTGAAATAGAGACTGGGCCGACCCCCAAACTCCACTTTTTCCGACACAATACGTACGTTGTAGTAAAAATAACTTCTTAATTTTATGATGGTATGCACACACAATTAATAATTAAGAGAAATGTCAATAATATTAGGTTTTTTAACACTTACGTTAGTAGAAGAGATGGCTGAGCACACGGAGATGGGGGGTTGGTTCCGAGGCAGAGGGCAGATTATTGGCCCTCACCTGTATCACTTGTATAACTATCCACCACAGAGGCTTGCAGGGCCTCTTTGTCAAACCCCTCAAAGTCCATATATGTCCATATCCTCACTATCATTATCACTATCACTGACTTGGGCCGGCTGTGGTGGGTGGCGGGTGAAGAACTCGGTAATGTTTTGATGACTGGGCGACCTTGTGCGCACCCTGCTCGCTTCGCTCTCCGCGTAAGAGGGTACACACACTGCGGAAAGTGAGCGTTCCGTGTTCAGCAGGGTACCGCATAAACGTGGAAACGCGTAAAGTGGGACAGCGTAAAGCGAGGGTTGACTGTACACCTGTCTAACACGACCAGCCATACATAACAACTGTTGTCAGCCATACATAATAACTGTCAGCCATACAGTGAGTTCTGCTATAACGCGTGTTTTGACAACGCGAATTGGCTCTAACGCGATTTATGAATAGAGGAACAATAGTTGTATAATGCGAACGCTTGTTTGCTGTAACGCGATTTTTGCTTACTATTTCTCCAATTTTGTGGTATTAACTGTGAATATGGTAAAGAAGAATATCTCCAAGAAGCGTTCTGGTGATCCCATTCCCGGTGATGATCGTAAAAGAAAGGCTATAACACTTGAAGAGAAGCTCGATGTTATCAACCTCAAAATCGCCCTTCTCCCCCATCAAGTTATATTCATATTTTTTCAAGGTAAAGTGTTACATTTACTGTATGATTTCATTATTAGATATGAATGTAACATTTATTTAGACTGTGCTATCCTTTATGTTAGGCTAACTACTAAATTTTTTTCGATTTTGAGTAGTAATCTGCACCTAACTCTATTTTCTCCATAAGCCCTGTTATTTCCGTTACGCGAATTTCTATAACACGATGTTTTACAAGAACACAACTATCGCGTTATAGCAGAACTGACTGTACATAACAGCTGTCAGCCATACATAACAGCTGTCAGCCATACACTCACCTGGCCTTAGCCTTTGGTTTGTGTTGATCACCCAAGAAGTCGTAACCTGTTGGTCTGTGTTTCTCCAAGATGTAACTGTAATATGTAATGATAACAACAATAACAACAATAACAATAATAACAATAACAACAATAATAACAATAACAACAATAATAACAATGACAATGACAATAATAATAATAATAATATTGTAATACTACTACAAATAATAATAACAACAACAAAAATAATAATAATATCCCCGTTAGACACAACAATTGGTACAGAACTCTTCCGACAATGAGACATTTCCAGGTAACCAGACGAATCTCTCAAACCCGGAAAAAACTCCCCCATCCCCGGAATTTCCCGGGTATTGGGGAAATTTTTTCGGAATTTTCCGGAAAATGTGGCCCTCGGAAAATCGTTCCCAGAGCCAGAATCTTCCGGACAATTCCGTCTCTGGGAACGATTCTCCGAGAAAATTTAATTTCTGGCCGTCAGAGAGTTCCGGGTTTGAGGGATTCTGGGTAACGGAGATATTACTACAATAACAATAATATATTCACATAAGTCTATCTATTTGTCTATTTATCCACAGTAGTATCCATGTTATCCGGCACCTATGAGTACTGAGAGGTGCCGGATAAACTGTTTATCCATTTACTAGAAAATATCTCAGATAAACAGACTTATTTAGCACTTATTAAACTCTATATAAATGATGTGGCTTATATATATAAAGAAAATATATAATATATGACTATAAAGTGTGTGTGTGTGTGTGTGTGTGTGTGTGTGTGTGTGTGTGTAATAATAATAATAATAATAATAATTAACGGTTTATTGAAAGAGCTTGGCAGCCAGAAGGCTGAAAATATACAGTTACATATTTGGGGAATGGGTTACGAATTACAAATAATATACAAGTAACATAAGTGACACAAATGAGACATATAATAACTAGATGGGGAAAAGCTCAAACTACAGTTCATTTCAACATAGTGACAGTGTAAGGAGCAGTGTTTACTGGGAGTGAATACACTGATTTATTACAAGTTATTGATAATTTTTACAATGGTTGGGACTGGGCTGTTCTTATAGCGATCAGTTCGTGCACGTATGGGCTGGATGCGGTTGTGGTGTCGAACAGCAATTCTCGGACAAGGGATCTCAGGTGGTAGTAGGAGCCGGTGTCGGGGATGGTGTAGAAGCTTCTTACCAAATTTGCAGATGAGGTCGTGGTGATGGTCAGTGAGAGTCGAAAGGGTCAGTGTGTTGAGCGCTTCTTGATATGTGGAGTAGGAAGGGGAGAGAATAATCTTGCATGCCCTCTTTTGCACTTTTTCTAGGTGTTTACGTTGTGTGGCATTTAGGGAGGAAGACCAGGTAGGGGAGGCATAGGTGAGCTTGGGAAGTATGAATGTTGTGTAAACACTGAGGAGCTCGGGTGCAGGAACTCCGAGGGACTTGAGTCGGCGGAGGAGGTGGAGACGGAAACTGGAGGATTTGACAACTTCACTGACGTGTGGTTTCCAATTTAGTTTGTTGTCTATGGTGACGCCGAGGAGCTTCGTGGAATCTACAACCTGGAGTGTGTTCGGACCTAAAGTAATGGAAGGAGGTGGGACAATGTCGGAGGAGAGGTTGATGTGCATAACCATGTTCTTGGTATGGTTGATGGTGACATGGTTGTTGGTGGCCCAGTTTTGGAGACTGTTCAATAAATCCTGAAGGGCGGTATAGTCGGGAGCAGAATTGTTGACGCTGATCCCAATGGTGGAGTCGTCGACATATTTCCAGCGAGCAGGGGTTTCTCTTAGGGCATCATTGATGAGCATAAGGAAGCAGAGTGGTCCCATCTTGGTGCCTTGGGGGACGCCACAGGTGAGTGACTGAAAGGTGGAGACAGCCCCTCGGAAGCGTACAGCTTGGCGTCGGTCACTGAGGAAGTCTGTAAGCCATGGTATAAGACTTCTCCGAAGCCCGAGGTCAATAGCTTTGTTGATGATTATATTGTGGTCGACTAGGTCGAATGCTTTAGTGAAATCAATGAAGGCGACAGCTACAGACGTTTTTCGTTTCTCGAGATGGCGGTATATGTAATCGAGAAAGCTGACAAGACAGTGAGTGGTGGAGGAAGTTTTCATATTGCCAAATTGCTGAGGGTCTACGACTCCTGCAATATCAGCATAAGCCCAGTCGAACACAAAACTTTCACAGATTAGGCTGGGTATTGGGGTGATTGCAATAGGTCGTAGCTGATTTAAGGATTGTGGGCTGGTTGACATGGGCACTGGTGATACATAAGAGGTCTTCCAGTCAGCTGGGCATCTGGCTTGACTGAGAGAAGCATTGATGATGGAGCATAGGGGTTTAGCAAGCTCCGGGGAGAACTCCTTGAAGAGTTTCATTGGTAAGTCAATGGGGGTGGTAGAGCGTTTTAATTTTAGTTTGTCCAGGCGTTTTGCTACTTCAAATTCTTCTACTAAGTCAGTGGGAAGGGGGGCTGGTAGGTAAGCAGGGAGAGTGGTTGTGTCAAGCCGGGGGAGCGTCTGGCATATAGTAGCGAAATGGTTATTTGTTTGCTCAGCTGCGTCAACATTAGTGAGATGGCTAAGGAAGGGGAGGGGGTGTGTCTTATTGTTTAGTCCACAGAGTTCTTTAAGCTTACCATACCATTGACTGATGTTGGTCTGCTTCAGGTGTTGTAATTTGGTTGGGTAGTGGGACTTCTTTGCAGTGCGTATTTCGCGGATGACTCGGTTGCGAAGGGACCTGTAGCGGATGTGGTCATTGAGATGAAAGGCTCTGTCTCTCTGTTGCATAAGTCTTTTGATCCGAGGTGTGATCCAGGGCAAGTCAGCTGGGTGAGATCTGACGGACTTCTCGGGGAAGAAGTGGTGGTGAGCTTCCGTGGTGGTGTTGGTATAATTTATCCATTTGGTTTCCACGTCATCCACGCTAAGTACTTCAGTCCAGGGATGGTGAACTATCCACTGCCCGAAGAGGCGCACTGCAGAGTCAGTAATCGGCCTGTAGGTCTTGATGTAGGGTCTCTGTACTTGAGTGGGAGTGGCAGCTGGGGACCAGAGCACTGATAAGTGTGTGCTACACCCGATAGGAGGCATTGGTTGAGGTGGTTGGTACTGGTCCGCTAAGTCAGTTAAGATAAGGTCAAGGGTATTTTGACCGTGTGTGGGGAAGGTCACAACTTGTGATAGTGATAGCTGGTCCTGGATATCAGTGGTGTCAATTTCATTAAAATCCCCACATAATACTAACTTGGCACATGGGTACCTAACTCTGAGGTGGTCTGAGGTGGTGATGAGATGATTGATAAGAGTGTCTCTGGTGGGTGAGCGAGGCGGATGGTATGCCACACAGATTATGATGGAAGCAGTGTTGCGCGGGTGGGCCCGTAGCACGACACGTACCCATAATGCTTCCACATCTGCTGGGACTTGAACATCCAGGCGTGACGGGCGTAGGTCATCTTGACAGAAGAGGGCAACGCCCCCTCCGCGTCTATGTGAACGAAGGTGATGAAAGAGTTGATATCCCTCAATATGACACGTTTCAGGCACAATTTGCCAAGCCTCACATATGGCAACGACGCTCGCGGCGGCTGACCTGACTGTAGTTGCCAGCTCGTCGAACTTGTTAGCTAGGGAAGTGACGTTGGATAGCAGTAAAGACGGGAGATCATACCATATCCGTGGAACTTCAGTGAGGTGGTATGGTCTGTCAGGGGTGGGTTTCTCCGGTTTCCTAGTGGAGGTTATGGTTCTAATGGGCTTATGTGTATGACGGCCTTGTCTACGGCTCCGCGCGTGGAATATGTTCAGTGACTTGAGTCACGCGATAACACTGCCATCAGGATAACCTTTCCCACGCTTTAGATGGTACAGAGTGCGTCGGGAGTAAGTGATTGGTGGCCATCTGTTGAGATCTGTTGTGGGCGGACGGAAGTGTTTGTCACTGACGGCACTTTGAGGGCCACTGACACTGGTAGACATCTGTTAATATTTGTCAGTCGTAAAGACCGTGGGTCTTTACGACTTTGTCCCTGGTGCTTGGGGTCGCCGACACAGTTATCACGATATATGTAAACACCGCGGTGGTCCTTGTCACTGGCACTTTAAAGGTGACCGATAAAGTGCCCACTGTCTGACTTTTCCTTGGGGTGCACTATCGAGCACTGTATAATAATCACTTATTGCACTGATGACTTGAATGCTTTGCTGAGAAAGTTCCTTAAGTGCACTATAGGAACACTGCTCCGTAATCAATCGTTCACTAATCACTAGAATGTTTTGCTGAATAGATCCCGGTGTAGTAAGGCTGGTAGGGCGTTGGGGTATAGCAGGGGGAGTGGGCAGGGCCAAACAGACTCGGCCTGGCTGCTAAAACCAGGAGCGCCTTCGGGGCACGTCTTGTCTCACTGATGTGTGTGTGTGTGTGTGTGTGTGTGTGTGTGTGTGCGTTCCAAAGGAGGTCAGGGCTGTAGTTTATGTGTGTGTGTTCCCACAGGAGGTCAGGGCTGTAGGGCATGTGTGTATGTCCCCCAGGGGGTCAGGGCTGTAGGGCATGTGTGTGTTCCCGAAGGAGGTCATGGCTGTAGGGCATGTGTGTGTGTATCCCCCAGGAGGTCAGGGCTCTAGGTCATTTTTGTGTCCCCCAGAGTCAGGGCTCCTAGGGCATGTGTGTGTTCCCCAGGGGTCAGGGCTGTAGGGCATGTTTGTGTCCCCCAGGGGTCAGGGCTGTAGGTCAGGGATGTGGGCATGCATGTGTCCCACAGGGGTCAGGGCTGTAGGGCATGTGTTTGTGTCCCCCAGGAGGTCAGGGCTGTAGGTCATATGTGTGTCCCAGGAGGTCAGGGCTGTAGGGCATGTGTGTGTTCCCCCCAGGAGGTCAGGGCTGTAGGGCATGTGTGTGTCCCCCAGGAGGTCAGGGCTGTAGGGTATGTATGTGTCCCCCACAGGAGGTCAGGGCTGTAGGGCATGTGTGTGTGTCCCCCAGGAGGTCAGGGCTGTAGGGCATGGTGTCCCCAGGGCAGGGCTGTAGGGCATGTGTGTGTTTCAGGGCTGTAGGGCATGTGTGTGTGTGGAGGTCAGGGCTGTAGGGCATGTGTGTGTGTGTGTGTGTGTGTGTGTGTATTCCAAGAGAGGTCACGGCTGTAGGGCATGTGTGTGTATCCCCCAGGAGGTCAGGGCTGTAGGGAATGTGTGTGTTCCCACAGGAGGTCAGGGCTGTAGGTCATGTGTGTGTGTGTCTCCCAGGAGGTCAGGGCTGTAGGGCATGTGTGTGTCCCGCAGGAGAGGGACCCTATGATGTGTAGGAACATAAAACTCTCCAGCAGTAGGTATAGAAGCATATTAAAGCAGAAGAGGTTACAGCAGGAAGAAAGTAAGATTTTTTTTTTTAAGAAACAGTTCGATTCAAAGAAAACAGAGTGTGAGAACATGGCTCAAAAGTCAAGGCAAAGCAGAGAGGCCTTCCAGCAACAAAAACAAGCGTTTACTCTCCCTTAAAAAAGTAGCTGATGCAATTAAAACTAAGAATAAAACAAAACCAAATGAGTGAATATTACATGGGGAAGAAAACTAAATATTTAGTTTTTTTTATATACCATGGAACATGCTTATTTTTCTTATTTTAGCTCCACATATGCTATTGAAACTCCAATTGCTAGTGCATTAAAGATAAATCCCTTTGGTAAGTATTAAATTTTGAATTTTAACACAATACAGTGCAAAAAAGCTTACCCTTTAGTTTATCTTCTCTCAATAATGGTGCACAATTAAAAATGTTAAACAAATTCAAGTTTAGTAACTAAAATTTGTAAAGGAATTATTAAAACTATATACATAAAAAAACATTGTTGCACAAAACCTACATGCTTGATTTTGGGTACTGTGTATTTTAACTATTAGGCTCTTACGAAATAAGTAACAATGTGAGAAGAATATGGGTCTTCTTAAGACGGTCCGCATGCACGACATCTGCGATCTGTGCATTAGGCTTCCAAATTTTAAATTTGTTGCCCGCTTTTTTGGCGATAATGCGGAATGGACCCGAAACTTAGCCGCATCTCCTATCACTAACACGACAGGTTTAGCTAGTGTATGTTGCTTGACCAACATTTCAGTGCTTGACGCTGCTAAATGTGATCGTACTTGGCTATGAATATCCGTAAAAACACGGATTTGTTTTGCCGCGAAATCTTCCATATTATGAACAGGTTTTGGTGTGTCCGTCAGTATATCATAAGGCAGACGTTTGTCTGTACCATAGACAATGTAGTAGGGTGATTTGCCTGTAGAGCTATTAATCGACCCATTAATAGACGCTGCAACCTGCGGTAACCAATCTTCCCATGTGTATTGCAAATCACTCACAATCGGGCGAAGTATCTCCAGGATCTTGCGATTGGTTCTCAACAAGGCCATTAGCCTGTGGATGATAGGCTGTCACAAAACTTTGTTGTATTCCATATTGGGCACATATTTGTGCTACTAGCTGATTTTTTAACTCTGTCCCATTGTCTGAGAGAAGAACCTTAGGCGTAGTATATGGACATATAAGATTCATCACTAATGCATAAGCCACAGACTCGGCTGTTTTATCCTTCAGTGGGATTAAAACCACGAATCTAGAAAAATGATCCACACACACTAAGACGTACGAGGATCCCTGATGATTCCTCGGAAGTTGTAACAAGTCAATAGCGACTGTGTCAAACGGACGGTCTGGTGTAGGATATTGTAGAATCGGTGCAGGTGTTCTTGTAGTACCCTTATGTTGAGCACATTCCAAACACTTAGCAATGTGTAATTCTATCTTTTTTCATTGTGTTCCAGAAATAATTCTTTCTTACTTCCGCCAGGCACTTGTCACGACCTTGGTGACCTGCCTGTAGGATATCATGGAACAATGTTATAATCGTTTCACACAACGTGTCAGGTACGACTATTTGAGAAACAATACCCTCTGGCATCTTTTTCGACCTATGGAGTATGTTATGTCGTAATTCAGACTGACTTAAGGGAAGAATTAATTTGGGGAGTTTAAAAAATGACTGCTGACTATAACGGGTCGCGTCGTTGCTCATCCTTCAGTTGTGAAAGAGTGAACGTTGATACAGGCATCACTGGTGCTATATTTCCAGACAAGGCGTCGGCGACAACATTCTCCGTTCCCGGTAAATACTTAAACTCGGGGTCAAATTCCTGAATTGTCAGATACCAGCGTGCCAATCTGCCCGATAAGTTTCTGCCATGGAACAGTTCAGTCACTGCCGCATGATCCGTAAATACAGTTATCTTATATCCAAAGATAATGTCCTTAAACTTCTTTAGTGCCCACATAACAGCTAACGTTTCCAAATGCGTTACTGAATAACGTGTTTCAGCATCATTAAGTTTACGACTTGCAAAAGCTATCACTGGAAAGTTTCCTCGTGAATCCTCTTGCATGAGTACGGCTCCGATTCCTTGTCCAGAAGCGTCAGTACAGAGGGTGATAGCTTGAGTGTAGTCAGGGAATGCCAGAACAGGGGCATTGGTAAGCACTATCTTCAATGCCGCAAAACTATTTTCGTGTTCAGCATCCCACACAAACATTGCATCTTTCTTAAGCAACCTTGTTAGGGGTGATGCCAATGTTGCATAGTTCTTAATAAAAGAACGATAATATCCAGATAAACCAAGAAAACTATGCACTTGATCAACCGATGTAGGACGCGGGAACTGAGATACAGCTTTCACTTTATCATCCACTGTATGTATGCCCTCACCGTCAACTACATGACCAAGAAAATGGATTCTGAATTTTAAAAACTCACATTTTGAAAGTTTAATCTTAAAACCTGCTGTGGAAAATTTTTCTAACACTTCACGCAGTTTAATCAGATGGGTATCGACGTCCTTACTGACTACTATTAGATCATCCAAATAAGGGCAGGCTGTGATACCAATGAATCCGGCAAACAGGGTGTTGATCATTCTTTGAAATGTCAGTGGGGCATTCCTGAGACCAAAAGGCATCCGTAGGAACTCAAAGCGGCCCAGGGGCATACTAAATGCCATGACATCTCGTGATTTCTCATCGAGTGGTATCTGCCAATACCCACTAAGCAAATCTAAGTTGCTAAATACAGCATTATCCTTACCTAAGGACTGCAATATATCACTCAAGACAGGCATAGGGTACCTATCTGGGATCGTACACTCATTAACGCGCCTGAAATCAATAACAGGGCGCCAACCACCATCCTTCTTTGGGACGAGGAATTAAGGGCTATTAAAAGGGGACTTAGAATGTGTAATAACATTCTCATCCAACATATCTTGCACCATATCCTGAACTACAGCGCGCTGGCTATGTGGTAGTCTGTAAGCTGGTACATAGATAGGATTTGTTCCCTCCTTTAACGATATGTGATGGGATGATAAATCTGTCTGTCCTAGCTTTTCCCCTGGCAAGGCTACAATATTTCTGTACGTAGTCAGCAAGCAGCTCTAAGAGTCGTGTCTTGCCCTGAGGATGATCCATCACCTTAACATGTGGCGCTATTTAATCTATCCTCTCTTGCCTAGTCTGTTGGGATTGAGGTACAATACTACCAAATGGGAATTGCGTAGGCTGTAATTCGACATTGTTGTGATATACCAGAAAATCACACAAATAACATCCTTTCTTCAATATTTTTTGAATGCCTGTTCTATTCAGAACTAGAACGTCTGTCAAACCACCAGGCCGTATCGTGCTTAACGTCGGCTCGCACGACAAACCCTTTACCTTGCACGTTTCCGGGAGACATACAACATCGGTCCCTGTATACACGTCAGGTAATTCGACAGTGGCCTTGGTGAATTCCTCATTCTGATAGTGGGGAGTACTCTTCAAAATTGCAGGTACAATCTTCCAACTCTTGCTGCTATAATCACGCTGGGAAAGTGAGGGTGTGAAGTCTTGGGCTTACTCTGACACATTATCCGCCTTCCTCCGAGTGGGAATGGTGGACAACACTTTCGACCTTGCGGTGAGCAAAGGTGCAGAATGACGCATAGCGTTGTAGGAAACACCTTTAAACGTAATAGCATTATTACGTGGACGAACATCTATATTATTCGTTCTGAGTGTTGGGAGACCAATTAATCCGTCAGCTGGCAAATTAAAGTGCTGGACCACATAAAAGTCCACATAGAAGGGAGTACCACGTCTTGAAAATCTAAGTGGTAATGTCACCATTCCATCAATACTCAGCTGCGTGCCAGATACTCCTTCGAGATCGGCATCAGTAGGTCTCCATAGTAAATCACGGTGAGGGAATCTACGTTATAACTCCTGATAGGATGTCAAGGCCAAAACATTTGCGCATGCACCCGTATCAATATCCAGAGCCAATCAGATATCATTCACTCTCACCGGTACGGACAACACTTCCACTTTACTTAGCGCCGCTACTAATGAGGCTGCCACAGAAGTGTTGTTGTAAGTAGGCACCAGTGTACCTACCCCTCCTCGTTTTTTGACAGGTGTTGGCCTTCCCCCGACTTCTTATCCTGGTAACGACGCGCTTTATGCTGCTGTGTTACCGGGGGTACACCAGAGTCCATATTCCTGACCTTAATCACTATGTCGCACTCATCTGTGCTGTGAGATGCTGACCGGTGGAATGTACACCACGATCCTGATTTTTGGCTAGGTGGAGACATAGTCTTAACCGCCTCCGTGTACATCCTTGGCTTCTGCTTAGCACCTGTTGGAGGATGGGTGTTCTCTGGTACTTTAACACCTCCACCCTGGAGCTGATAACAATCATCGATCGCATGGCCCCTTTTATTACAATGGGTACACCTCAGAGATTGACGTTGCTTGTAACTCCAATGTTGAGGAGCGATCGGAGCCAACGGCTGCATTTGCGCTACCTGGGGAGGCGCCGTAGTCTGGGAAGTACGTGCCATCAGAGGTCCTGTCACCTTTGGAGAAAGCTTGTTAGCGTAATCCACTATAACAGTAGGCGGGACAAACTACACTTCCTGGGCCCGGCCATAGATGGGACGTCGAACCACTAACAGGAAACTACTCAACTCGATTAATGTTTCCACATTTGCCGGCGACATCTTGCCATCATCGTCGTACCATCGCGAATCCCGGAAGGACGCCTCCATGTCTTGTCGTACTTCTCCGGCAATGGAAACAGCCCCCATAGGTGATTCTGCGTAACCACCGGAGCTAGACGATCCAGCCATCTAAATACCCACTGCAGATGGCCCAAGTGTGACCCCGCACTCAAAAATTCCAATAAGGGTGCGCTTGAACTTCTCATAGTCGGGGTCCGTCAGACCATACGCATTCAAGTGCGTAGTAGCAAACGAACCCTGCAGGATGTGGGAACGCACAAATGCCTTCTTATCGTAATCATCGGTAATTTTAACATTGCGCATTGTGTCCTCACACGCACGGATGAATTGTGTTACTCTATAATCATCCTGACCAGTAAAATCACGTACATGGTCAGCACGTGGCATCATGTGAAACGCATTATCTGGGTTAGTCGACGTGGGAGCGTTAGAAGAAGCCATGTTAGCGTTAGATGTATGCAAGCCACTACGTTTACTTCTAACAGATGGCTCAGTTAATGGGCGGGGTAATGCTAAGTTATCCAACACACTGTCACTCAGAAGAGGATTAGAAACTACCTGTGAATGTCCAGGCGAGGTACTATATTGATTCCCCGATCGTAAGGTACGACGGTTTAAATCGTCAAATGATTCCTCAATTAACTGCTCACTACTCTCCACAGAAACGTCTAAATGTGTTTCCGGCTTAACTCATAATTTAACCTCTGCAGTAGAAACGTGACGTTTGTCCTCTATTTGTGATTTGTCAGCAAAAAGTTACGTGAGTTCAGTAATGTCCTCAGACCACAACTTTGGAAATTTATCCATGAAGTTTCATTTCGGTCAGACAATGATTAACAGTAAGAGCAAAACACTTGCCTCTTATGTACAGGAAATGATAAAGATTATAGTTAAAATAATTAAAATATCAATAACTGAACAGGTAATAAATAACTATTATAAATTATATTATGTCAGTATACATTAAAATAAGGAAGATACTTACAACAATGACATAACCTATCCGATGTCCTATCAATGTGGAATTATGTCTCGAGCATGTGTATAAAATTTGTTACTCTTTAAATACCTAATACAGTAGTTTTGGCGTCTGTATAGAAAGCGCGATCTGTCCAGCTGATCCCAGGTGGGGGGGTAAGTCGGGTGGGTACCTCGGGTCCTCCCAGGCGGACAGCTGTAGACAGAGATGGTGTGGGAAAGTATTGGAACCTGCTCAAGGTCAGTCGGCGCACTCTGCTACTGAGTGGCGTCACTTAGCAACGACCAGACGCACTGCGATGACGAACGCCGGGTGAATCCACTTCACGACAGGGGAGTACCTTCCACAGTATGGTCAAGTGCTGACAATGACGAATCAGGTCCTCTGCTAGCTGATACGATGCCGCCACTTCTGTGTGCCAAACCTTCTGCAGCCCTGTATATATGGAGGACTTTTTGGGGCACCGGAAATATAGCAATCAATGATCACGAAGCCACAATAGTCGTCTAGACACTTGTGAAAGGTCTTTTGTTAGTAAACCCTGAAAGTTGTTGGGTACGTCTGCAACACTACAAGCGGCAGGCACAGGGTCAGAATGCTGACAAGACGCTTTCCTGACCGCCCCCACTTGTCGCTAAACAGGGGTATCACTAACTAGCCGTATGCAGGGCCGGATTAAGCTTAATAGGGTCCTGAGGCACAGATCAACTTGGGGCCCCCTACCCTCAAGGTATACATATATATATAGCAGGAACAAAATATACCCAAATTTATCAATGATTTCATCAATATTAAGCTTCTGCAAATTAACACATTCAATGTTCATAAGAGACAGAAAAATTGAGACGTTGCTAGGACATCGTTGAACGAAGTTCATGTTTTATATGATTCAACATCGAGAATGTTTGGATTTGGGGGCCCCTTAGACTCGGGGGGCCTGAGGCCGGTGCCTCAAGTGCCTCATGGTTAATCCGGCACTGGCCGTATGGTAATAAGTCAACAATAACTCAGTATCGGTTATTGGAATAAGTCTGTACACCACTATGGGAGACAGAATGAGGAACACTCAACTACAATCGTCTCACTGCGGGATATAGCACTACACTCGGATATGTAACACGTCACTGTTTTTTGTTCCTCTTATTTCACAAAACACTGACGCCTTGGTACGTAGACCGGTATGTCGTAATCGTACTCACACTAGCTGCCACCATATGAACTAGCCATAAAGCATATGGGCCTAGACATATATTATATTGGGTAAGAGTAGCGAAACCCAATTGTTGTTTCTGATTTTATTGAAAAAAGTATTGTTTATATAATTCCTGAGTGTAAATCAACCATAACTTCCACTATTTATGAGTGTGAAGGGACAGGATGGCGGCTATGTAAATAGACCGTTTAATCACATCCGTTCGATGTAAGATTATGAGTGTGACTGCTGTTGATGCCGGCTTACCCGAGCTGACCCATGTGCTGACATACAGTCAAACGGGCCACGCCCCAAGGAAGCTACCATTCACGTGATATTGAGCATGACAACTCATGGCAAGTGGAAAGTTACGGGGGGTGAATTAGTACACAAGTCAAATGTAAGGAACCCATTTATATAATACTTCTGTTGATGAGACAGGGGCCATTACATAGCAAGTCGGATCATTAACATGTTGGAATAGAAAATTGTCTCTCAGAGTTTCTACGAAAAGAGTGACAGGATTATTTTGGTCGTTTGGCATAGATTCATTTCTCCAGTCGATGCCGCCTTAGTTAAAGTCTCCCATGACAAGGAGGTGGCTGGAGTTTAGCGCTGTTAAGTTGTCAACTAAGCCTCTTAAGTTTCTTTGGTTTAATTCGCTGCAGTTTGGGGATCTGTAAATACATCAGACAATGAAGTCTCTCCCTTTTAGTCTCTTCCAGTGGCGTCATGAAAGCCTCACCCATGCCTTCTCTTCTAGGTGGCCTTGGAATAGCCCAAGCGGGCACAGGTCATTGACCCACAACGGGGCCGAGGGCGATGAATGAGTATGGAAACACAGAAGAAGGCAGAGCATTCCACAGTTTGGCTGTGTGAGGAAAGAAGTACTATAACGGGTTATTCTAGTGTGACCGACATCCACAGCGAAACGGTGGGCACCGCGGGCAACATAAAAAACATAAGAAGATAAGGAGTCTGCAATAGGCCGGTTGGCCTGTGCATGGCAGCTCCTGTCGAGAGTTAAAACCACTCTCCATGAATCTATCTAGCCTCCTTTTAAAACTGTCCAGCCTCCCAGCACTTACTACAAAGTTGCTAAGCTTGTTCCACTCATCTACCACCCTATTTGTGAACCAGTTTCTTTCTCTCTCCCTCCTAAGCCTAAACTTATCCAATTTAAATTCGTTGCTACGAGTCCTATCCTGCTCGGATATTATAAGAACTTTATCTATATCTCC
>NW_024749657.1:10245700-10499639 GCF_018991925.1 Homarus americanus
AGAGATGCTCCCAGACCTGGGAGAGATGATGCCCCACCTCCCAGGAGAGAGATAGTCACACACGCCACAGCCCTGACCTCCCGGAGAGAGACATGCCTGACCTCCCTGGGAGAGGAGAGACATGCCCTGGCAAGCCTCCTTTGGGGGAGAGACACATGCGCTACAAGTCTTGACTTCCTGGGAGAGTATATCACATGCCCCACAGCCCGACCTCATGAGAGACACATGCCCAAGCAGTCCTGGACCTCCTGAGACACACCTACAGCCCCTGGGCCTCCTGAAGAGATGGCCACATGCCTCACAGCCCTGAGATGCCCCCACAGCCCCGCCTCCTGGTAGGGAGATGCCCCACAGCCCTGACCTGAAGAGACACATGCCCTACAGCCTGGGACCTCCCTGGGAGAGACACATGCCCCCACAGCCCGACCCTGAGAGAAAGCCTTCCCCACAGCCCTGACTGGAGATGCCACATGCCCCAGCAGCCCCGACCTCCTCCTGGGAGAGAGGACAGCCCCACCTGAGAGACACATGCCCATGGCCTGACCCTGGGAGAAGAAGTTCAGCAGCCGCCCTGGACCTCCTGAGAGACACATGCCCCACAGCCCTGAGAGAAGCAAGCTCCTGCCAGCCCCGACCTCCCTTGAGAGACACACACATGCCCCCAGCCTCCCCGACCTCCTGGGAGAGGGCATTGGCTGCCCCACAGCCCCGGACCCTGGGAGAGAGACACATGCCCTGGGCAGCCCTGACCTCCGGGGAGAGAGAGACACATGCCCCTACAGCCCCAGAACACCCCTCTGGGAGAGAGAGACATGCCCCAAGGCTCCACCCTGGGAGAGAGAGCAGGCCCACAGCCCCTGAGTCTCCTGGGAGAGAGAGACACATGCCCCACAGCCCTGGCTCCTGAGAGAGAGACACACATGCCCTACAGCCCTGACCCCCTAGATACACACATGCCCTACAGCCCCTGAACCCCTGGGAAGACACACACACATGCCCTACACCCCGACTCCTAGAGAGACAAACATTCCCTACAGCCCTGACCCCTGGCAGATACACATGCCCCACAACCTGACCCCTGAAACACACACATGCCCTGCAGCCCCAGACCAGAGACACACACCCAGACCCCTAATACACATGCCCCACAGCCCCTGACATCCTAGAGACACCCCACAGCCCTACATCCTGACAAAACACACATGCCCCACAGCCTGACCTCCTGGGAGACACACACATGCCCTGCACAGCCCCACCCCAGAGACACACACACACATGCACCACCTGACCTCCCTGAGAGACACACACATGCCCCAACCATGACCTCCTGGGAGACACACATGCCCTACAGCCTGAACCCCCTGAGAGTAAAACACAAGCCTACAGCCTGACCCTGGGGCACACACACATGCCCCACAGCCCCGACATCCTGGAAACACATACCCCACACCCCCACCCCTGAAACAACACATACCCACAGCCCTGACCACTGGACATACACATGCCCCACAGCCCCTAACCTCCTGAGAGACACACATGCCCTGAGTCTGAGAGGAGACACGCCCTAGCCACTCCCTGAGAGACACATGCCCCACAGCCCTGACCTCCCACACACAGCCCCACAGCCCCGACCTCCTGGAGAGACACATGCCCACAGCCTGACCCTGGAAAGAGACAAGCCCCACAGTCTCCCTGAGAGACACACATGCCCCAACCCTAACCTCCTAGAAATGCCTCTCAAACCCCTGACCTCCTGATACACATGCCCCACAGCCCCAACCTCCTGAGAGAGACATGCCCCTACAGCCCAAACTCCAGAGAGCACATGCCCCAACAGCCCCTGACCCTGACAGACACACAGCCCTACCTCCTGGGATACACACACAATGCCCCACAAACCCCTGACCTCCTGGACACAAATGCCCCAGCCCTGAACCTCCTGGGACACACACACACATGCCCAACAGCCCTAATCTCCCGGGAGACAAACATGCCCTCACAGCCCTGACAGATACAGAAACAGATACCCTCATCCCTGACGAACACACACACAACCTGGGCCTCCTGAGAAGACACATGCCCTACAGACCCTAACCCCCTGGGAAGATACACACCCTCACAGCCCTGACCGGGAAACACATTCCCCACAACCCCATGACCGGGCATACATACACACATGCTCCCACAGCCCCTGACCTCCTAGAAACACAAAACACACATCCCGACCTCCCTGACACACACATGCCCCACAGCCCCAACCTCCCAGACACATCACTACAGCCCGACACCCTGGTGAGACACAGCCACAAGCCCTGACCTCCTGGGCAACAGACACATTTACAGCCCTGACCACACACACATGCCTCACACCCCAGACCTCCTGAAGATACACAACATCCCACAGCCTCCCAATTCTGAGAGACACATGCCCTACAGCCCAGACTCTGAGACACACACATGCCCTACAGCCCTGATCTCCTGGGAGAGACACACATGCCCTATACCCTGACCTCCTGGGACACACACACATGCCCTACAGCCCCTGATCTCCTGGGAGAGAGAGCACTTCCCTACAGCCCTGACCTCCTGGGAGACACACACACATGCCCTACAGCCCTGATCTCCTGGGAAACACACATGCTCACAGCCCTGACCTCCTGGGGACATACATGCCTTCACAAGCCCCTGACCTCCTGGGGACACACACATGCCCCACCATCCCTGATCTCCTGGGACACAAGCACCCTACAGCCCTCATCTCCTGGGACATACACATGCCCTACAGCCCTGATCTCCTGGGGGACACACACTTGCATCCTATCTCCTGGGATACACAAACATGCCCTACAGCCCAGTCTCCTGGAGACACACACATGCCCTACAGCCCTCATCTCCTGAGAGACACACATGCCCCTACAGCCCCTGATCCTGGAGAGACACACACTACAGCCCTCATCTCCTGGGAGACACACACACATGCCCTACATCCCTGATCTGGGGCCACACAAACATGCCCTACAGCCTCATCTCCTGGGGACACACACATGCCCTGGCCCCCCTCCTGGGGCACACACACATGCCCTGCCCTCATCTCCTGGGGCACAAACATGCCCTACAGCCCCTCATCTCCTGGGGTACACACACATGCCCTACATCCCTGATCTCTGGGTACACAAACATGCCCTACAGCCCTCATCTCCTGGGGTACACACATGCCCTACAGCCTGACCTCCTGGGGAACACACACATGCCCAGCCTGATCTCCTGGGGTGCACAAACATGCCCTACAGCCCTGATCTCCTGGGACACAAACATGCCCCTACATCCCTGATCTCCCAGGGCACACAAACATGCCCTACAGCCCTCATCTCCTGGGGTACACACACATGCCCTACAACCCTCATCTCCTGGGAGACACACATGCCCTACAGCCCTGTCTCCTGGGGAACACACACACATGCCCACAGCCTGATCTCTGGGGCACACACACACATGCCTGGCCTGATCTCTGAGGCACACATGCCCCAGCCTGATCTCCTGGGTGACACACACATGCCCTACAGCCTGATCTCCTGGGGACACACACATGCCCTACAGCCCTCATCTCCTGGGGGACACACACACATACACAGCTGGCCTCCTGGGGACACACACACGCCCTACAGCCCTTCATCTCCTGGGGCACACACACACATGCCCTACAGCCCTCATCTCCTGGGCACACACACATGCCCTGGCCCTGTCTCCTGGGACACACACGCCCTACAGCCCTCATCTCCTGTGGAGACACACACACATGCCTACAGCCCTCTCTCTGAGGGACCACACATGCCTAAGCCCTCATCTCCTGGGAGACACACACACACGCCTACAGCCCTCATCTCCTGGGGAGACACACATGCCCCACAGCCCTCATCTCCTGTTGGGACACACACACATGCCCTACAGCCCTCATCTCTGGGGGACACCACACACACATGCCCTACAGCCCTGATCTCCTGGGGACACACATGCCCTACAGCCTGACATCCCCTGGGGGACACACACATGCCCTACAGCCCCTGACCTCCTGGGGGCCACACATGCCCTACAGCCCTGACCTCCTGGGAACACACACATGCCCTACAGCCCTGACCTCCTGGGGGGCAAACACACACATGCCCTACAGCCCTGACCTCCTGGGGACACACACACACATGCCACCTGGCCTCCTGAGACACACACACACATGCCCTACAGCCTCATCTCCTGGGGACACACACATGCCCTACAGCCCTGACCTCCTGAGACACACACACACACCCTACTAGCCCTGATCTCTCAGTGGCACACACGCCCCGACACTCCTGGGGAACACAGGCACTGTCACCTCCTGAGAGACACACACATGCCCTGCAGCCCCTGATCTCCTGGGGAGACACACACACATGCCCTACAGCCCTGATCTCCTGAGAGACACACACATCCTACAGCCCTCATCTCCTGGAGACACACACATGCCCTGCAGCCCTCATCTCCTGGGGCATGCCTAGGCCACGCTCCTGGGGACACACACACATGCCCCAGCCTGATCTCCCGCAGCCCCTGATCTCTGGGGGACACACACATGCCCTACAGCCCTCATCTCCTGGGGCACACAGCCCTCATCTCTGGGGCACACACATGCCCTACAGCCCTCATCTCCTGGGGACACACACATGCCCTACAGCCCTCATCTCTCCTGAGACACACATGCCCTAGCCCTCACCTCTGAACACCACACAGCCCTACAGCGGTCTCCTGGGGACACACACATGCCCTACAGCCTGATCTCCTGGGGACACCATGCCCTACAGCCCTCATCTCTGGAGACACACACATGCCCTACAGCCCTGATCTCTGGGGACACACACATGCCCTGGCCTCATCTCTGGGGACACACACATGCCCTACAGCCCTGATCTCCTGGGGACACATGCCCTAGCCCTGATCTCCTGGGGGACACACCATGCCCACAGCCCTCATCTCCTGGGGACACACATGCCCTACAGCCCTCATCTCCTGGGGAGACACACACTGCCCTACAGCCCTGACCTCCTGGGGGAACACACACACATGCCCTGGCCTGATCTCTGGGGACACACACATGCCCTACAGCCCTGTCCTCCTGGGAACACACACACACATGCCCTACAGCCCCTCATCTCTGGGAACACCCTGCCGTGCTCTGGGAGACACACACACACCTACAGCCTCATCTCTGGGGACAGACACACACATGCCCCTACAGCCCTCATCTCCTGGGGAGAACACACACATGCCCTACAGCCCTGACCTCCTGGAGACACACACACATGCCCTACAGCCCCTGACCTCCTGGGGACACACGCCCCTGCCCTGATCTCTCAGGGGACACACATGCCTACAGCCCCCTCATCTCCTGGGGGACACACACATGCCCTGCCTGACCTCCTGGGACACACACACAGCCCTACAGCCCTCATCTCCTGGGGACACACACACACATGCCTGCAGCCCTGATCTCCTGGGGACACACACGCCTGGCCCTGACCTCCTGGGGACACACACACTGCCCTACAGCCCTGACCTCCTGGGGACGCACACACACATGCCCTACAGCCCTGATCTCCTGGGGACACACATGCCCTACAGCCCTCATCTCCTGGGGACGCACACACTGCCCCACAGCCTGACCTCCTGGGGACACACACACATGCCTACAGCCCTCATCTCCTGGGGACACACATGCCCTGGCCCTCATCTCCTGGGACACACACATGCCCTGCAGCCCTGATCTCTGGGGACACACACATGCCCTACAGCCCTGATCTCCTGGGGGACACACACCACAGCCCCTGACCTCTGGGACACACACATGCCTACAGCCCTGACCTCCTGGGGAACACACACACATGCCCTACAGCACCTGACCTCCTGGGGGCACACACACATGCCCTACAGCCCTCATCTCTGGGGACACACACATGCCCCTCAGCCCTGACCTCCTGGGAGACACACACACATGCCCCTACAGCCCCACAGTCTCCTGGGGGACACACACATGCCCTACAGCCCTGACCTCCTCCTGGGGACACACACATGCCCTACAGCCCTGACCTCCTGGGGCACACATGCCCTACAGCCCTGACTCCTGAGGACACACACATGCCCTGGCCTAGCCTCCTGGGGACACACACATGCCCTACAGCCTGACCTCCTGGGGAGACACACATGCCTGGCCCTCATCTCCTGGGGGACACACATGCCCTACAGCCCTCATCTCCTGGGGGACACATGCCCCAGCCCTCATCTCTGGGGACACACACATGCCCTACAGCCCTCATCTCTGGGGACACACATGCCCTAGCCCCTCATCTCCTGGGGAGACACACATGCCCTACAGCCCTCATCTCTGGGGACACACATGCCCTACAGCCCCTGACCTCCTGGGGCACACACACATGCCCTACAGCCCCCTCATCTCCTGGGGGGACACACATGCCTACAGCCCTCATCTCCTGGGGGACACACACATGCCCTACAGCCCTGACCTCCTGGGGACACACACACATGCCCTACAGCCCTCGTCTCCTGGGGGACACACACATGCCCTGGCCCTGATCTCCTGGGGTAACACACATGCCCTACAGCCCTGACCTCCTGGGGCACACACACATGCCCTACAGCCTCATCTCTGGGGACACACACACATGCCCTACAGCCCTCATCTCCTGGGGGGACACACACACCTACAGCCCTCATCTCCTGGGGGTAAACACACGCCTCAGCCCTCATCTCCTGGGGTACACACACATGCCCCTACAGCCCTCATCTCCTGGGGGAACACACAACACGCCCTACAGCCCTCATCTCCTGGGGTAACACACATGCCAGCCTCATCTCTGGGGGGACACATACAGCCCTGACCTCCTGGAGACACACACATGCCCTACAGCCCTCATCTCCTGGGACACACATGCCCCTACAGCCCTGACCTCCTGGGGACACACACGCCCTACAGCCCTCCTCCTGGGGGACACACATGCCCACAGCCTGACTCCTGGGAGACACACATGCCCTACAGCCCTCATCTCCTGGGGGACACATGCCCTACAGCCCCTCATCTCCTGGGGGGACACACATGCCCTACAGCCCTGACCTCCTGGGGGACACACACATGCCCTACAGCCCTCATCTCCTGGGGGGGACACACATGCCCTACAGCCCTGACCTCCTGGGGGACACACACATGCCCTACAGCCCTCATCTCCACTGAGTGGCCTATATAACTATGATATTTGGCTTCGATTATAGAATAAATTGTGATCATCAGAATGTGTAAAATGATTATAGAAACTAAGTTATATTGAACAATCCTTAGCCCCTCCTCCACCAGTGGCAGCAGGGGAGGGTGGATAAAGTGAATAGGCATATTATAATGTTTCTAATAGTGGCGTTGTGTAACATCATTGATCTCTGGTCAATGAAATACTAAAGAAATGAAGAATGGAATGCAAAACAACCAATACTCAGCCAAAAAGAAATAGAGTACCTGTATATGATGTAATGCATGAACATACTCAGTACAATATACTGTCTCATTGTCCTCGTGCTTCAGACCCATCGACCCTAGAGGGTCATTTATTGTTATTTATTGTCAAACATTTCTCTCGTTATGGTCATACCAACTCAGTTTTTCTTAACGGATCTACACAATTCACGTGGGTCGCCTATAACGAGAGGGAAAAGAACGGAAAATGGAGACATCACATCCCTGAGTGTCTAGTTCAGAAAATTGTCAGGGTAGTTGGAGTGAGAATAGTAAACTCTTGGAACAATCTGTCAGAGAGTAATGTGATGGCACTGAGCATGAGCTCATTCATGACCAAACTTGGCCAACACTGGCACAGGTACAGATACATTCTGGAGCCAGTGCATGCCCAGTACTTGCCAACAGTATGCAATCAGAGACATGACTGATACCTGAAGTGGCTAGCGAGGCGATCAGTGGCAAGAGGACAGAAGAAAAAATGCAGAGCATAGGTGTGCATATGTGGGAAGTGAACGTGTGTGGAGGTGGTGGGCTGTAACTGCAGCGCTAACGCGCCAGCCAAGCCGCTTCATTTATTGTTACCTGTAATGAAACTATGAAAGTTGTGGAAAAATCAATACAATACTCAAATGCTGCTTATGAATAAAGAAAATATACTATAAAACAATAAAATATGAAAAATAAGAGCATGGGTGTGTATATGTGGGAAGTGAACATGTGTGGAGGCAGCAATAACGGTTTCCCTCCCCATGTGAGTGGATTTCTCCCCTACAAACGCTGTTTGTCGCTGAGTAGCCGACCCCGCGAATTCCCCAGTGTATGCCTCATGGTCTAGTCAACCAGCGCCGCCTTACATGAAGGAGGTCAACTACTAAGCCACGCCTACCTCTGCTATATAAGACCTGACCTCGTGGTGACCTCTCTCTCTCTTTCTACCTACACCAACCAGCAAGCAACACCACCTCCTCCGCTTCTGCCTGGCGGCCCTCGCTCCCGCCGGCGAGCATGGCGACCCACAAGCTAGTCCTCTGAGCATCCTCACCAACCAGCTCTCTCTAGATCACGCTTGTAACCACGCTGCCACTTCCCAGCACCAAGCTGCATTGTACATCCAATACAACATGTATACAGAGAGCACATCGTGAGTTTCCTTTCTCCATCCCATCCCGAGTGCGAACAAAACATCACGTACCCCACAATGGCATACACACAGCGCGGCAGCCACACATCTGTGGGTCAGCTGGTTGACTGCCTGGCTGAACTGTCACATCATCCAGAGGATTTGGAAGGAGTTATTTTTTTGTAAATAAAATATGTGCTATTGTATTTTAGGATTATGCTATGTGTCAATTTTATTGTTCATCATGCAATTTTTTTTTTCGTTTTTGACATGCAATTTGACACTTGTTCAAATTAGGCTAACCTTGTGCTCACCAAATCCTTCAACTCTGAACCATATTGTTTATATAGTGTGGAATAAGTGTTAAAGAACTGTCCAACAAATATGGCAGCTCATCCCCGCTGTGTGCGGTATTCAAACTTACGATTATAGCGAATTTTTTGGAGGAATTTTTATTACAGTATAGTCTGGGTTTACGTGGATATTTTATACGCGATTTGCCATTTATGCGGCTCCTGTCCAGACGCAACAATTATTCTTTACGCGGTAAATGCCATCATATGCATGGCAAGCGGGGGGCAAGGTGCTGGGTGCTGACGTCAGACTTGGGCCGATGACGTTGCGGACTGCGATTGGGCCACATATCCTTACCACCCACGCACCCCCTCCGCCATGCGCTGTGATTGGTCTATTTAACCTTGCTTGCCCTGCCACTAGGGCTGATGACCTTGGCCGCGCCAGTCTCACCGTTCCCGTGTATACTCACTCGTGCCCAGGAACCGGTTTTGTTTTTTCTTTCTACACAATGGCTTCCGCTGGACCCCCACCACCCCTGAGAAGCCCTGAACTACCTGGCCCAAGCCGCCCCAAGCCCAAGAAGGTGCGACATGCCTTAAGCTATGAGGTTAAGTACAAGATCGTTCAGGAGTTAGAAAAAGGCACGAGGCAGGTGGATCTGGCCAGACAATATGGAGTGAATGAATTGACGATCCGCACAATCAAGAAGGATGACGGCAAAATCAATGAACACATGAACATTACCAAGTCTGTAGGTGCCTCGCTGGTGAAATATTGCCACAATAAGGTGCTGCTGAAGACCGAGGGTTTGTTGGTAAGCTACATTATTCGTCAGTCAAGAAGGATCATGGCGGTCGACACTCAGGCAGTGCAGGACTACGCCCGAGAACTCTACAAGTCAGTGGCGAGAAAAATGGGAGTTGCAGAGCCCAAACCTTTCACTGCTTCCGCTGGGTGGCTGCAAGGTTTTAAATGACGCAACAAGATCACGAATATTGAGATAGTCGGAGAAGGCGCAAGTGACGACCGGGCTGCCGCCATGAATTTTCCCCCATTTTTACGGATAATTATGGAGGAAGGACAGTACACCGACGACCAAGTGTTCAATATGGATGAATCAGGGTTGTACTGGAAGAAATTGCCATCCAAGACCTTCGTAGTCAAGTCTGCGAGCAAGTGTCGGGGGCGCAAAATGCAGGAGCGCATCACCGTACTGTTCACCACCAATGCCTCCGGCACTGCTAAGCTGAAGTTGTCTGTGATCCACAAAGCCCGCAAGCCGCATGCCTACAAGAATATGGACATGAGCAAGTTAGTTAAATGTCCCCTGGCTAACCTCAGGGAAGGCGTGGATGTTCTCTGGTCTGTCCCTCACCTGGTTTGACAACTGTCTCGTTCCTGATGTCAAGAAATTCTGTGTGCAAAATAATGAGCCATTCAACATTTTGTTGCTCCTCGATAACGCACCAGGACACTCGCCCCTTTTGCTGGATCATCACCCCAACGTAAAAGTGGTCTTCCTTCCCGCTAACACTACGTCGTTAATCCAGCCCATGGATCAGGAGTTGATTTGCAACGTGAAAGCTGCTTTCTCTGCCAAGAAGTTTCGGCTCCTGAATGACTTCACCAACACCAAGGATGAACTGCAGAACCTAGAGAGTGGCACCGATAGCGAGGACGAGGATCACGAACGTCAAGCAGTTCTGGAAGCTGTTTAACGTGAAGAAGGCTGTTGATTTCTTGGTGGAGGCAAGGGGGCAGCTATCTGTGGCAACAATTCGTCACGCATGGCGTCATGTGTTGGAGGGTATCCCAGGTGGGAGGCAGAGGCAAGCGGTGGCTGGCGAGGCTCAGTCTGTTGCTGTGGCATTGGAGAATGCAAGAGAGGCTGCACAAAGTGTTAAGAGCTGCAAGCTTCTTCGAGACCACCAACGAGGACATCCTGGAGGTAATCAGGCAACCTGAGGTGACTGAGGACGAGATGTTGGAAGATGATGACGTCAGTGAGCAGCGAGGTGTTACAGAACAAGAGCAGAAACTAACACATGCTGATGTGAAGGAGGTCATCGAGTTAGCTGAGAGAATGAAGTTCATCTTTGCCAAAGAGTCAGGTAATCATCGCTACGAAGTGTCGAATAACCATCTGTTGAAATGCATGGAGCTCTATGTTCAGCAGTATCACGACCACATCGATGCTAGCCGTCAACAAAGCATCACCGAGTTCTTCACCCGCCAACCACCACAGCCAGCCCAAGTCAGTGCTAGTGAGGATATGAACTTTGAGGGGTTTGACGAGGAGGCCCTGCTAGCCTCTGTGGTGGATAGAGATACAGGTGAGGGCTAATAATTATCTGCCCTCTGCCTCAGAACCAACCCCCAATCCCCATGCGCCCAGCCATCTCTTCTACTAACGTAAGTGTTAAAAAACCTAATATTATTGATATTTCTCTTAAATATTAATTGTGTGTGCATACCATCATAAAATTAAGATGCTATTTTTGCTACAATGTACGTTTTGTGTCGGCGATAGCCCAAAAAAGGGTAGTCTGGTGGTCGGCCCAGTCTCTATTTCAATTAATCCCATTGGTTCTGTTATTTTATTTACGCGTTTCGCTTCATACGCGGACCTCCATGGGTTTAATTAACCGCGTAAACCCAGAGTATACTGTATATATTTTTGGTGCCGGTTGGTTGAATCTGCCAGTTACCTGAACTATGGATAATTGGGATTCTATTGTCTAACTATTAAAAAAATAAGATTGAAAAAGTCAGAAAAACAGTGATTATAAACCATTATTAATTATTACATGAACCATTTTTCCCACACACTCCCATGTTATAAGTGAAGAGAATTTATTCAGGATCATTACGATACCAAAATCATCTCTCAAACACAATTACAAGAGATGCTGTGGATAAAAGTTTATGCACGTTTGTCCATGCGAGATGCATATTTTAGACCCTCAGAAAATTTTTCCCAGTACAGTGGTCCCTCGGTTAACGAGTGCCTCGGTTAACGAGATTTCGGTTAACGAGTTACCTTCCATAAGATTCTTAACTTCGGTTAACGAGCAATCCCTCGATTAACGAGTTTCTTACGAGCCGACCTCAACATGTTTTCGCTTGCATTTGGCGGTCCGTCAGCTGTAGTATTAGTCCGCCAATACAGTAATCGGTTCTAGGGCTTAAATTCTTTACCATTTTGGCAAATATCAAGAAGTTTATACTATTCAATAATTTTAAAAGTTTAATATTAAATTTTTTAGTCATTTTAACAATTATTGAACATAATTGAAGGTAATCAAACTTGTTTTATGTGATCCATCCAGCCTCTCAACACACCATACAGGCGTCAGTCTTTGTGTCTTTTCAGTGGAGGTAACATCTTGCTTGAGACTCTCTTCAACTTAATGCTTTTTTCTGTGTTTGCAAGCAAATTATTGGTCATTTTGAAATTTATTTTACATATTGACAATATATAATGCAGTGCAGTGTTGATTTAAAGAAAATAATCTTGAATTACACCAAGAGAAGTAAAATTTTATGAGTGAAATGGCGCCATGGGGTGACTTCTCTTCCACCCCATTGCCTTCTCTTCACCCTTCTCCTCCACCCCCATTCTAATTCCCATCATCATCATCATCATCCAGGAGCCTTCTACATACACACCTCAAAGTAAGTGTACTTTTCTACCTTTTTTGTTGAATTTAGGCAATTTTCGGTGAGCTGCAACCAATTACCCAAAACTCATTGAAACAATGGTTTCGGTTAACGAGCAACCTTTTAGAACGGATTGTGCTCGTTAAGAGGGACCACTGTACTGTACAGTACCCGGAAAAATTCTGGGATGTGCATTTTTTCCAGGGATGAGAAATTTTTCTCAATATCTGGAAATATTTATTTCCCGGAAGAACTCTGCACCAATTGTTCTGGCTAACGGGGATGTCACTATATTATAATCAAGCTTCAGCCTCAAGATAACAATATCACATTTACTTCTGTTTTTACCATGGGATACATAGAAAGTTTTTGCATACTGACCAGAGCTTTGAAGGACATCAAACAAGGTCAAAATAAATTAGAAGGTTACTGCAGTCTTACTAAATATTTCTGTACCGTACGTAAAATTTACTTATGGGAGGCATGGCTGTGAGCATGAGAACAATGGTGCAAGCATCCTTTGGAGCATGAATCACAACACCTTTGGCAGTCAATAAGAAAGCAATGAAATTGTTCAAATGCAGCATAGCAGTCTCCTGCCAAATCAATTGGGTAAGCAGCCACAAGATCTGCAACTGATGAATCTGGAAGAGGATCTTTAGACCTGAAGGTCTTTTGAGCATCTGTGTAGGTACTATGTCACTCTTCAATTGCTCTCGGTACAAAATTTTCTAGAGTCACTCACCACTACATCATCCAAACCTTTGTCATTACTCATTTTCTTTGATCGTCTGACCCTTGATTTTTTGAAACCCTCTTAGATGTCAGGCTTTCTTTGTTTGACATCTGTTTCAAACATGTCAAATACTTCTCTCTGGTCTCTAATGAAAGCAGCTAATGATTCAAATGTAGAACAAGATTCCTGCAGATGAAGGTCTTCAGAGTGAAGGCTTGCACTTAAATTCTTGAAGCATTTTAGAATACTGTAGTACACAAACAAAACTGACACATGAAAGATGTCTCAGTTGTGTCATTTTTTCAGCCAAAGATGAAGCCTTGATTCGTGTGTCAGACGGCTGAGATATGTCGTCACCCTATCACAGAGCAAATTATAGACCTGTTGATACTTTCTGTCAACAGCTCAAACTGCTTCATAATGACTGTGCCAGCGAGTGTCACTGAGAGTCTTAGGAGTCAATACTTTGCAGTTTTCTGTTGGAGAAATAAGTACCTGTACTGTAAATAAGTAACTTCACAAGTGCACTGCAGACTATTGTAGTAGAATCATAGCTCGCAATAAAATAAATAAAAACAATATAGTATAGCATAATTGATTTTATGTGACAATTATATTTTTTTTTATTTCTAAACAGTCTTGTATTCAGAGATATTAAAAGAAACTGTATATCTGTTTACAAGATGAGTACGGCAAGTGATAACACTAAGCTAGAGGAGAGGGGAAAATACGAGGAACGGGGGCAAACCATGGAGTGACTAGCATACACCTTAACCAGGGCCTGGTGGACAGTTTGACTTGTCATATTTGGTGCTGATTGGGTAGACTCTGCTCTGATTAGACCTCCTAACCTCTAGCAGGCATCTTTGGAGAGGACAATGTGATGAAGAAGGGTAATTGCAATATGCAGAGGGATTGACAAGTCAACCCTAAATGATATTATGGGGTCGAGAACAATAACTCGCCAGTAAGCAACCCTGCATTACAGGAGTTGTCTGGCTTTAAGATATTTGCCTGAAAACAGTATTCAGTTCAGATAATTTTTCAACTAACTTTTATGACAGCAAACGCCTATCTATTATCATCTGGAAAGGAATAAAAACAATACAAATAATTTCATATCTTTATGTGTTTCTCACTGGAGTATGGTGTCAAACTTCAGGAGAGAAGTTATCAGTACTATCAAAGACAATGGGTACAGTATATAGTATAGCAATCCAAACTATGGACAGGATGCTTCTCAAGTCACTACTTATAAATTAGTTAAAATTGACAAACACATTTGTGTCACTACTGGATATCTTTTTCAGAGGAGAAAATATTATTTAACTTTGAGATTAACTATAAAGTAGTCACAGTATTCATCAAATATGTACCTGTACATTCCTCCATAAAAGGTGACTTGCAAAACATACTGCACAGAGGTTTTATCTACTTTTATGACAATATAATACAGTATCCAGAAACATTTAAGAATATAATTCTCTTTAATAAACTTTTGATTAACAGTAATTTTTTGTGTAAACCACCAAATGTTGAAGCTACGGAAAATAACACGTAAATGCTCATATATTTTCTTGCCATGGCCCAAATTATTTCTAATCTATATATTAATGCCACTAAAACAACAGAATTACTACATAATACTGAATTCGTTTTAATCAAATTATTCAAGATTTACTTAACTAATTTTTTCAAGAGCATAGAAGGCAGCTGTAGATAAATCTAGAGAAGTAGCTATGAAAAATTAGTTACCATCATCATTTCTATATTATTATACCAGATATTCTTCCACCATTTCCCATGAGTTACCAATTTCAGTATAATAAATTACATGAAGGGAGTTTTTCACAGTAAAATGTAAAACAGAAGAAAAATTTATATAAAAAGAGGAAAAATAAAATTTCCACCCAAATTGAGCTTCCATCAACTGTAACCTACTGTAATAACTACCACGTGCCTTGATACTCTTAACACAAAACAATGGTATCCGTTTGAGAATAGAAGTACTACTTGTAATCTATAATATTAATTTACAGTCATTCAATTCTTTCAAGAGTTACTAATCAATTTGTGCTCAATACATATAGAATACAGTATTTTATAAATAATGTGGAATTAATATTGTACATGATTCATCTTCTGTAAAAAAAAATCCAGGAAATACTGTAATTGACATACATAGTAGCTACAGTACATAAGAGCTGGGGATCTGGGTTACTGAACACACCACATTCCAAGTGATGTGCCATACATTAACGAGTTTAGTTCTGATAATTATTCATTATATATCAATGCCATTAATCCTTGTCACTTTGAGCAGCTGCCACACATAATCTTGTTTACATTTTCTGCAGTCTATAAATATGAAACGCTGGAAATGTTAAAACTCCTTGATCCAACTTCACATTACAGTACAGTATTTCTAGGATTACTTTGGCTAGCAACTTGCCCAACAATGCAAAGTTAAAATCTGTCAAACTAAACTTTCTCACCAAAATATAAATGTTGGGTAACTTAGAACAAGGAAGATCCTGTTTGTCATGATCTATCCAAACTTACCTGAGTCAACAGCAATACAGTGACTCTACGTATTAATTGGGCTTGAAACATGTCCAGCACCCCAAAAATGAACCTAAATACACTTCTGTACTACAGTACAGTATATTTGAAATGAATACTGTGCTATAAGGAATCTATAGAAAATTAACGAGCATCAACCACATCTGTCAAGATTTACTTCAGTTTAATTCAAGGGTGACAAATAAAATTACTCGAGACAGAAATTACACAACCAACAGTTCTAAGTAAGATCCTTTCATAATACAGTTCCAAACCAAACCTGAAATCAATCTAGTAAGTCTATGTAAGTTATCAAGCATCAATCAAACTGTGACAGACAGATGAACAGACATTCAGGAGGAGAGACATAGTCGGACAGATGGAAAGCATCACTTTTATGTACCTGATCTTTTAGTTAAAGGGATAATGAGTGTCATAATATATAGAAGCACAGTAAATCCCACCAATCTGGCATGTACAGTACAGTATCTGCAGGAGAATGGGCACACATGAATTAAGCATGGCCATGATACAGGGAAGTGGCTCATAATGAACATTTGTTTTCTATCTTAATTGGTCCAAAATAATTAAACAACCAAACATATTGATAAAAGTTATCTGCACATACCAATAATTTTGAAAAACAGAATAGAACATTATAAAAAAAAGCAAGAGCTCAGACAAAATTCACCAGTCATAGGTTGGTTAATGTGTAACTACAACATTTCATATGAAAACAACTAAGATTCTACCAGGCATATCTCAGGCTGCTAACACTATCCAATTCACTGTTCTTCACTCACTCTTTTTGTCTTTCCATCTTACTGCCAGCCATCTCTTTAATTAAAATTTTGCTTCCATATTTGCCAGTTACACAATGACAATCTAGTTTCATGAATTAAGAAATGCAAGCTTGAGGGTTAAGCAATGTTTCATGATCCCTTCAACATTTTGTAACATGCAATCCCATTTTATGGCTGAGGGGACCAGACAAGTGACCCATGAAATGTACCCTCATGTAGCACCCCTTGGCAAACCTGCCATATCCAGGGACCTTGACCATTCACTCAACAGCAGGACACATTATCCATGCCTTATGCTGACAACAACCTTCTCACTTGGCCAAAGCTGGGTCTGAATCTTGAATTTTGTGGTTGACTCATTGGATCAGTAAGGCTTATGGTCCAAGATCTTTAATTCTCAGTATTGTTTACTGCTCCAACCACATGGGCTCATTCTTCAACTCTTGTCAGTTCTAGCCAATTTCAAACCTTACTTAAGGGAGAAGAGGAGGAATCCAGGTAATTTTTCTAATCACCTCAACCATATGGGATTTCATGACCTATAGGCCCTCACAAATGACCTGCAAATGTTTAAATCTAACATTGGTATAGAAGGTGATGGTCAGGGCTCAATAACCTTACTGACTGCATCCCAAATCCAGATGAACTTTCAGAGACACGTACAGGAATAGACTAACCTCATTCACTTGCCAGACCACATAGCCTCGATTAGAATATTCTTCATTCCAGTATGTCAATATGGAAAGGATCCTACTGGAAACAAGCATGTGATGGCTTCAGTGGCTGTCCTTGATCAAAGTGCCTGACAGTTACCCTTGCTTGTATACCTGCACTGTCATATATCTGCACAGTCTATGTATAACTGTACAGTACCTGTATTATTTACAAACTTTCTAAATTGTATGCCTGTATTGTTGATAGACATGCCAAGTCAATGTTAACTTTTTTGAAGAGTTTACTGAATAAAAGTGATTAAAACATTTGCTGAAGAATAAATATCTTATCTGAATATTTTGATGGACATTTCCATCAGTAAAGCCAAAGAGAGGCAAATCCTCTTACATCATTAACTCTGGCTGTGCTCTTTGGTTGTATGAGAGTACAGTAATCAGTTTATTTATTTGTAAGACAAAATATATCTCCTAGGGCGAGTCCACACAAATGCAACAATATCGGTAACACATGTTGGCAACCACATTAACAACAATGTCATTAACATGTAGACACAATTGTTGGCAACAATAGTGTTGGGAACATTGTAGGCAACAGTAATATGTTTTCTGCAGTTGTTGATAACACTGGTAAGCAACATGTAGTCAGCAGTGGTGTCGACTACATGTGGCAGGTGTGAAACCAGCTAACCACACACACACACACACATACATGTGTAGCGACTGAAGAATAATATAATGTAATGTATTTATGTAATGTAATATAGTTAACAAATGCCTCTAATTGTTGTAACTAGCCATTCTGATCATGTAACTGTTGTTGAGTCGGCTGGCTGACGTGGCTGAACTTGGTTCGAGACAGCTTCGTTCAGTCAGCCGGTATATATACTCGTGGGTGGCCTCGGAACGGCCACTCACTTTCGCTCCGTGCTAGAGCACAGTTCTCCTAGCCACACCAATAAACTGGTAAACGTAGTCTGAGTTTTCCCGGACCAAATACTACACATGCACAGGGCACACACACATATTCAGGTGGGTTGTAGAAGGTTGTACTGTACTTCACTTGACATCTACCCATATGTTGCTTGTGTACAGTCAGTTGTGGTGTGAACTTGGAGTGGAGACGTGAGAAAGCTTTACTGTTAACTGAACCTTGTCAGTCGCACCCAATATTGTGGGACCCCATGGATATAAACTACAAAAACAAGATAAAGAAGATCGACATGTGGAAGGACCTATCAGTTGTTCTGGAAGTGGAGAGGACAGAGGAAGACATGAAAATGAAGGCCATGATTGAATAGTTTCGTAGGGAGACAAAAAAGATAAAAGAGAAGAAATAAGGTGATGTCGCAGAACATCATATACTGTACAATCAAGTGGTTCACTTTCCAAAGCATGACCTTCCTACTGAACAAAAATAAACCACACTATACATAAGAAGTTGGAATGGAGCATATAAGGTGTCCTCACTTGCTGACATCATGCAGTCAGCCACCTGATGGGTGTGGACTATGTTTATTTCACCTCTGTTTCCAAAATTGTTGGTTTCTTTTACCCAGACTGTTGCTGACATTATTACCAACAATGTTGTATTTATGTAACTAACTTTGATGCCAACATTTTTAACAGCTGTTGTGCAAAATGTTGACAATAATGTTCCCTGTAATGTTGTGGTTATGTGGACACACCTTTAGATGCTGACAATTTAGAGTTACTGTATGATTTAAAGTTTAATGAGAATGATAAGGTATGTGGTTATATTTAAACTGGATTAGTAGCAAGTACAGGGCAGAGAAATTGATGTCTCCCCATCTATTGTTTTCCCAGCAGAAAACTGGATACAATACATTGACGCCTAAATATGGGGCTTTGTTTTTAGCTTAGAATTTAAAACTAGACTCTTAACTAAATCCCATTTTTGTAGTGCCCTTATGTAATGAAACTAAGATCCCTTCTACAAGAATGAAGATATCAACTGGGTTCTAGGGAAGGCCAAACCTGGCGAATTTGTATGCACATATTTACCAAAAGGAAGCTAAAATAATTCAGGGACAATTTGGGGATGCATGTAATATCCCACCAGATGACTTATTTCCAGATGCTGTAGCTACTGTACTGTACTATACTGGGAAACACAGTAAGATACTCTTTTTCTATTTTCTTCATAAAATTAAGTCCCATAAAATTTCTTCATAACATTATGCCCCACAAGAAGGCAGCACAAATTTAGTTATTAATTGAAAATCCCGGAAAATATCCGAACTATTCAATGAGACGGCAGTAGAGTATGTACAGGTATCCCTTGTTTAGTTTTCTTTAACGCTAGGTCAAAATTTGGTTTAGCATCATCTTTACTCACTGGGTGGGGTAAAACTATGGATTCTATGCTACAAATGTGCATCTCTACTTTCACTCATCTATGCTTACTTTACCCACATGCCTGAGAGTATGCTATCAATACTTTTGGAAATGCTGACAGTGTGATAAAATATTGTAAAGTGCTAAGAGCAATGAACATCCCATCTCCCCCATGTGTCGCCTGGCACGAGATGTGGCCAGCATGAGTCGTGGCCCGACTGACATTTGAACTTGCTCCTCTGTGTCAGAGTGAAGTTGCTATTTGCAATATACTGTATAGTTATACAAAAAAATATATACAGGGTGAGCATAAAGTATTACCCTGATTATGAAAAATCATATCACGAAGACCATTCTAGATAGAAACATGAATGTTGTAGCATTGTGTAGACGAATTCATAGATTTTTTTCATGCATATTTTAAGCTGCAAAAAACTGTATGTTTGTACCTAGCATATGTTTTGTGTTATAAATGTTTGTAATCAGGGAAAGACTTTATGCTCACCCCGTATATAATTTACTAATATGTATATATTGACTCAAAGAGTGCAATTCATAACTTGCTGTGATAACTGAATAGCAGTAAATTACCTTAGAACAACAGTGTATATTACCGTTAGCGCACGCACACATGCGCACACACACACGCACGCACACGCATGCACACACGCACACGCACGCACACGCATGCACACACGCACACGCACACACACACACGCACACGCACACACGCACACACACACATACATTGTTTACAAAACCAGCTTCCACAGTACGAGATCTATAGTTATTCTATAAGTTGACTATGTTTCTTATATTTTTTGTATTGAAAGCTTCTGTCAATCAAGTGACCCTCACATATGTATCATATCATCTCCGTTTATTGTATATTTTCAGCCTTCTAGCTGCCATGTTATCTTAATAAACTGTTAATTATCATTATTATTATTACACATTTACTTTATATTGTTTTCACACAGAGTATATCTGAATTTGAAAAGCTTTCATAGTGGCTTCATACTGTACATATTATTTAATGTAGGTGGAAAGCGAACCCAATAATACATAAAATCAGAATACCTGTACAGTACTAAAAGTCCATAATTACGGTGTACTGTATAAAAGTACTGTACAGTACTACCTGAAGTACATTTCGAAACCGTGTAGTACAATAAAAAATATCCTGACAGAAGGTAAACATTTAAAAAACCCATAAAACCCACTCACAGGTACTGTACTGTACTGTACTGTACTGCACATGGCACAGCTTCAGGGATGGAATGAAATAGCTGTATGTCTTTAAGAGTAAGGACCCCTACATTCTAAGTCCTAGTGAGAACCATGATTAAATTCTTCTACCTGAACCTATAGTTAAAATAATCTCTCTCACAAAAGCTAATAGTTGAAACTTTACAACAGGTTCAAAAGACTAATTTGGATATACTGTAACTGTTTAAAGGTGTTTATAAAAGTAAAAATCTAGGATGTTTGAAGACAACGGAAGTTAATTAGTCCTGAAAGCCTCTTTAGGTCTAAATGCTCATGTATAAGATAGAGGTATTAATGTGGTTCTTTTATGACACACAGGATAGCTTCAGATTAATACAGTACAGACTGTCTAAGTGAAAAACTTCCAAGGAATTTAATTAAAAAGTTGGTTACTCTTGAATAACATTTATAAGAGAATACCTATTGGTATTATAGAAACAAACCAATAGTGCAATTTTCATCAGAGACAGTAAGTAGTGTAAATTTTTGTGTAAAACAGGCTGGGAGTCTAGGATAGGATAGCTTCTATTCTCCATCTATGCAACCTAGGGTGATTTGTTGTGCGCTTTAAGTATACAAATCACCCAGTCCTCCCTGCTACTTTTAGTTTGGTGGGTTCTGTAACAGTTACTCTGTGAGCCTTTGGAAGTCGTCCATATTGATATTGAAACAGTTTATTTTGCCAGAAAAACACAGATACAGTAGGAAAAAATAATATTAACATGGCTGAGCCAGTTGAGAGCCTGAGCTCTCTTGTAGGCACCTGATATATACGGTACCCGTGTACTGTACATTTATCTCAAGGAAGTATTATGTAAAATTTAGTATCATCTGGAATAGTACACTAGCATGGTGGTAATAAGAACATATCATAATGTTACCACGGTTATCACTTCGATATTTATTTATTTCATTTATTTATTTTCTTTTTTTCATTATATTATAAGTATATACTGTACATACTTTACAGTAGAATTGATATACATAAATATGATAAGGGAGGGAAGCAGTACAACATGGGTTGTATTAAGGTGGACCAAGAGGATAGAGCCGACAGTATCATGTCTTGTCGGCAAATATTTATTGCAATGGTAATTTCTATCTATCTACGTACATGATAATTTCTGATAAAATGGTTTTGGTGGTACAATAAAAGCAAGAATATAAAGTAGGTATTACATAAAATATTAATACAGTAAAGTACTTACACAAAATTTATTTTTAAGAGATGATTTAAAGGAAGGGAGCGTAGTCTTTGCTGGGATGGGTGGGGGTAAGTTGTTCCACACCTTCACTCCATGATGTTTATGGAGGTCTGGGACTGAGAGGAGCACATCGGGGGTGGTCTTAGTAGCTCTGGGTGCCTTAAGTTGTATCTCTGATTATTCCGGAACTGGGAAAAATTATTGTCAAGAAAGTGATTGATAGATTTGTAAACAAAGAGGGCACAGCAGTAGGTGTTAATATCTTCGCATTTTAAAATTTTCAATTTAGCAAATTGTTCGTTAGTGGTATCAGTTTCTTCAAATAGGTCATTGTCCGCACAACTCTCTGTTATGCATCAACTCCTCACTCATATTTCAGATGAGTAAACCATTAACCAATGGTAGGTGGGATGGTATGTGAGCCTTCTGACTACTGCATTTACCAAGAAAGAGGATTTCAGGATCAAGAGTTTATTTATAACTTAAAACCTTAAAATCCTGATTAAATAGAAGTCTAAGACATATCCTCTTTCTCCAAGAAGTCAGCTCAATAAGGAGTACTGTACTGTACTGTACTGTACTGTACTCATCAAGTCCCAAACTGAGTGTGTATGAGGAGCTGTTAGGGACATACAGTACTGTACTTATAAAGAGTATTATATAGATCACCTTTGATGCTCAACAACAAAACCTTATTAAAGAACTCATATGATCTGCTGGTACCCCCCCCCTCCCGACATGAAGAACAATGGTTCTTTCAAAATTCAGTTGCCAGAAATCTAACAATCATAATACATATACCAGTACATGTACTTTGCTGTACAATACTGTTAATCAGCATTAATTATAATATACTTCATCTTTAATAAAGAATGTTTTAAAATTAAATCTAAACAGAGCCACACTCTACACAGATGAACATGGTAATACATCTCATATCAGTTCCTAAAGGTTTACAACTTCCACTTGATCCAATGAGTGGCCTGGAAGCCAGGTAAAGTCTTTGGAATATGATTTATTTGGGTACCTCAGGTTAATAGCAAGACTTAAGGGAGTTTATATAAAAGTACTGTACTGTATTATCCATTTTGAATGTGCCCTTTGTTGCCTAACCTAACCTAAATGAGTTAGCTGAAGGCTTTATAAATGATACAGTTAAGAAAATCAAATGAGAAAATGCTAATTCTCCCAGGAAAATTGGATCAGCAGATTTAGCAAACAGTTCTGCTCCCTCTAAGTAGGCCATCCACAGGTGACAGTAGTAGAGTATATCCTGCAGTCACTGTACATTTTTAAAATTTTAGGCCTGGCGCTCCAAATTCGGGAAAAAACCCTATCCGGCAACCACCCAGGTTCCCAAACATGCCAGGTAAATGGTCTCACACCTGTACCATATATTAAATGATAAAATGAAAGGCAATACGATAAATTGAAAATACTGTAATCGGGTTAGTGCAGATTTAGGAATGTAAATGATTGTAACCAAAATTCAGAAAAGGTGGGCACTGGATTCATAGGAAAGGTTAGTTATTATAACTTACGTACAAATGACTGACACTGCATAGGTACTGTGCAGCCCAGCACCCCCAGCATGCATTACAGCATTGAGGCAAAATTATCAATTACTGTATCAATTAAAAGAATTACAGTTGAGTCTGGATTTACGCGATTTTTGTTTACGCGTTTGGTCATTTACGCGGCACCTTGCCAGAATGAAATGTTTTAATTACGCGGTAAATTTCATCATTTATGTGGGTGAAGTATAATTTGTTTATTTACTGAAGATATATATGTTTTTAGCTCATAAAATATATAATTTACATTGCTGAAAGCCTTAGAAGATGGTGATCATTTTAAATATAAACATTTTAACATTTGCATTAGACATACAAATTTTAGATGTAATTTAAGGAGATGATGAAAATTAGCAAATATTTCATCTTTTGTGCAAAATATATGAAGTTTACATTCAAAATATTCCCTGACCTGCAAGGAATCCAGAAATGTCAATTATATTATCCTCACTTTAGTCGGAGGAATTATTTATTACAAAAAATGTAAATACTGTATAATGTTTTCTCCCAAAAATTTCTCTGGTAGGGAGGGAAGGTGGGGGGTGGGGGGGAGGGAGGGACCTAGTGAGTATGGGAAGAGGGGGGGAGCGGAGGTGGGGTATTTTGATTGACAGATAGTGTCTGGGTGAATAATAATTTGCTTATTTACTGAAGATATTTGTTTTAGCTCATAAAATTCATACAAATTACCCGGCCAGAATATAATTTACATTGCTGGAATTCTTAAAAGAATTAGATTATTTTAAATATAAACATCATGGAATTTGCATTAAACATACAAATTTTAGATCTAATTTAAGAATTTTGATTACAAAGCCAACATTTTATCTTTTGTGCAAAATATATGATATTTATATTCAAAATATTCCTGGCCTTGCAAGGAATCCAGCAATGTCAATTATATTATCCTAACTTTAGTCTGAGGTATTATTTAAGTGTTTTCACCCAAACATTTCTCAGAGGGAGGAGCCAGCGAGCATGAGAGGGGGTGGAGTCGAGTCTATTATTTAAATGGACATTAACCTGGCGACTGAATTTCTCTTAAATATTAATTGTGTGTGCATACCATCATAAAATTAAGATGTTATTTTTACTACAACATAGGTATTGTGTCGGAAAAAGTGGAGTTTGGGAGTCGGCCCAGTCTCTATTTCAATTACTCCCATATGTTCTGTTATTCCATTTACGCGTTTCTCGTTTTACGCGTTACTCCGCGGGTTCAATTGACCGCTTAAATCGGGGTATTACTGTACTGCAATAAAGAAAACCATTGTAATTTTCTGGTGAAAAGGGGGGTCCAGGCCACCAGGACCCACCCCCCCCCTCCAATCTGCCCTTGTAATGCCTCTTCACTATCTGTGATAAGAGCAGTATCATCTGCATAGCCTATTTACTTTTAGTCCTTCATTATCACTTATAAATTCTCTCATTAAGAATTCTGAATATATATTATACAATGTTGGAGACAGAACACAGCCTTGTCTTACTCCCCGTCTAACTGTGAACCAATTAGTAAGTTCATTATTTACTAACACTGAAGCCTCCTGTTGCCAGTAAAGATTATTTAAAATTCTAGTATCTCCTTCATTAATGCCTAGTTTTTCCAAGACCTCTATAAGTTTATTGTTCTTTACCTTAACAAAAGCTTTTTCAAAATCAACAAAGCAGATACAGTATACAAATTTCTTTGGCCCTCTAAAGCTCTTTCACCCACAATTCTCAAACCCTCAACAAATACAGTTCTGTATAGCTTCTCTAGTTCCTTTTCCCTTTCTACATCCATTGTGCTCTTCAGATAACTCCCTATTTATTCTAAATTTATTCTACAGAAAATTAAGCTTAACAAAACTTCACAGGCATGACTTATTAAGTATAATGTTCTACACTGGGTGCACTCTAAGGCTCCTGGCTCTTCAGATAATAATACATATCAGGAACGAATCCTGGGAGTCTGGACCCTCCTTTTCAAGAGAAAATTCCAATATTTTTTCTTTAATGCAGTATTATACTTAGGTGATTTTGCATAGCTAAAAGTAATTACTATTGACTTCAGAATATTTCTAATATCACATGCATATGGCCTCAAAATGCCCGTTATATTGGTCAGATTTAAAAAAATTCCGGAGGCATACCCCCCCCCCTCCCCCCAAAAAAGAGCTGGGTTGGGCTTGCTGTGCTTGCCATGGTCTACCACCCACAACTTCTTGGACCCCCCCCCTCCCTTTTGATATTCCTGAATCTACCCCTGCAAACAATTTTTTTTTTAAATCACTGGGAAGGTCTCCTTTGAAGTACAGTACAGTAAAGCCTCTGATAAAGATGGTTCAACTAATGAAGATGTATATATAAGACCCTGGTTAATTTATAACCCAATTCAATTTACGGCATTATTTTCTTCGTATTAACGACGATATAAAAAAAAATATTAAATTTTCGTATAAATAATAACTAAATCCCGATATAAAAAAAAACACGCCTCGAGCACGGAGGCTGCTGGGCTTGTTAGTGGTGATGCCAGCATCACTAATATAAACAATCACAGCTGGCGGTCCCTTTGTTTTCACGCATCTGAACAGGAAAAGGAGAAAAACTTTCTCAGGTTTTTTACAGCATTTTTGCATCCCTATTCAACATGAGCAAGAGAGCAAGTGATGGTAGTGTTATTTCAAAAGCTAAAAGAAAGTGTATAAGCTTAGCCGAGAAACTAGATGTGTTAAAACAATATGAAAAAGGTGAGAGGTCTGTGGACATTATATAGAGCAAGCAATGAACATATTTTCTGAAGTGGATCCATTAACAGAACAAAGCATTAAAATTTAAATAAATGCAAATGACCTCTACATAAGGATGCATAATGAGAAAAGAAAGCAGCTGTGCAAGGTTCTTTCGACAGCTTTATTATTCGAAAGCCTAAACCATCAACTTTAGCTACACCATCAAATTCAGCATCATAAGCAGCTTCAACAACAACTTCACGTTATGATATTGGGGTATTTTTGGCATTGAGGAACCAAACCCTATTTTCCCATATGTTTTTCTATTTGAGATATGATAATTCACCTAACAAATGTTTTTTCTGCACCCTACCCCATTCATATCTCGAGGGATCCCCGTTCTCAACTTCTGGTTTACAATAATACCAACACCTTTCGTGTTTTTCACCGCCCGAATATATGAAGTAAGAATATTCACCACTAATGCTATTTGAAACTGTCCATCATACTTCACTTAATCCCAAAATGTCTCACTGCAATCTCTTCATTTCCCAACAAACATCTGCATATTTACCAGCCTCATATAATGATGAAGCACAAGGGAGCAAAAAATAATCCCTAGAATGGGAATATTATTTGCAAACCCGACTCACCCAAGGCAGGAACTTCCTAACTTCCTAACATTCCAATTTAAAATTTATCCTCTCAGAAAACCTGAATGTCAACCATGAAGCCTGAAGCCAGACTCCAATTTTGATAAAACCAAAACTGGGTCCTAGTTGTTAGTTCCCTACCAGCTGATTTATTAAACAATTAAACTCTTGTAACATGATAAATATACAGTATAGTACCCATAGTATAATACTGTACTGTACTGTACTAGCATCTAGGACTGTGGCAACCAGTATATCCTCAAATGAGCAGCATGAGGTAATACTCCAGCCTTTTTGTCATCAGTTGGTTGTATACAGTACAGTACCCTCCTCCTGCTCTGCTGCCTCCTCATCCTCTAGATGCATCAACTCCATCAAGTCAGTTTCTCTTCATAAAACTCGGCACCTCCACCACATCAGCTTCTGGCAAATCCTTAAATAATGCAGCATGTAGTTATTAACTAATGGTTTGTGGTCATTCAGAAATCCCATTTAACTGCAATCATCAAGTCTCCTCAATTATTTGTCAACCAGAACCTGGGAAGATCACAAAATCTTCTTGAAAGGCGAGTTATATCGGAGTATAAACTCCTGTAGGGCAGCAGAGCCTACTATGAAGAGCATACTTTTAATCCTCAACTTCCTCAACACTGAAGGGTTGAGCTGTTGTATGCATTCAATCATTAGAGCCATAGCTGAAAGCCAGTCCTGCTATACTTGCTGCCATCAGCAAACAAGGAAGTTTAAAGTTCCATAATAACAAGTAACAAACCTACAGTACCTCTTTGAATACCCAAACTTCAAAGGTGATACAGACTGAAAGGATGAGGACAAGCATATAAAGTATAATGATATGATAAAATGTAATATTAACACTTATTCTTCTCATTAAGTCCACACCTGTGGTTTAGCAACAAGATCTAATCCAAATTGGAGCATGAAACCATGCAGCTGAAGCAGGTCATAATATGTGAGACTTACTAAGTGCCAAAGGCTTCTAACTCAAGGCTCACTGGTATAACAAAACAAATAAATGAATCAAGGATTCATATCAAGTAGTAAATGAAAGGCTTCATGTAGAAGAAAATGTTATCCACACACCTAGACAATCAAGCTCCCTGACATGGGATGTTTAACTGTGATACAGCTTGTATTGTAGGTCACTTGTAGGGACCTGTAGGGTATAACAATTATTTATTGCAGGATATTTTACACATTACTCTATGTACTTCCTGAAATGGGTTAACAACTACCGAAGTACAAAAACCCTTAATGCCATGTTATTTGTAAAATAAAAGGAGGAACTAAACATATAGTACCTGTAAATCTTTTTGCTAACATCTTACATACATTGTGTCACAAAAATATGACACTTTCACAACAGCTGCCAAGGGTCAATGAAATTTTTCCTAGTTAATCCCAACTTGGTGAGATATTTATACACAATTCATTTCATTATAATGTACAATATAAATGACTGCCAAACTGGCAAAATTTCCTGTTATGTTGTAAATGCAAAGTTGAGGGATGATTGAAGTATGAAATCCTGTGTGAAAGTCAAAAGGAGGAGACAAGGGACCTCCACTGGCATAATGCTGGCCAGTGCTTATCTTGACCAGGGGATGAACAAGTTCCAGTGGCAGGCTACACTCTCCAGTGGGTGCATCAGCTGCAATATAACTCCTCACCCAACTAAACAAGATCAAAGATTCAAATTCCTAGCCTGGTAGTTATTTTGAAAGCCAAAGAGGCTTGAGGGTCACCTGGTTGAAACTTCATATGGATTCATCCCAAACCACTTTGCTATAAATACATTAAATGTTCTGTTAAACAAGCATCTACTGACTAGATTTCTCTCCAAGTTGGACTTCCGATGCCTTACTAGACCCGTCACTCAAGTTGATGTCTTTTGGTTGATGTTTTGTTGCCTGAGGAATGGGGTGACATGCAGTACTCGCTAGCTAATGGGGACCCCCACTTGTTACGGTGCTTATCCTCCTTTTTCTCATCTCTCCTCTCGTGATACTGTACACCAATTATTTTTGTGCATGAGACAGTTTGAACATACTGGAAAATTTATCTAAGAACTGGAAAAGTGTGATTATAAAAGAGTTTTGCCTGGTATGGAGAGATACACAGAATTGGTATGTTCTTTACAGTATATGACAATCTATCTGGATAAAAAAGAACTCAGAGTCTGTGATGTTTTTTTTTTTACTTTTGCTGTTCCTCCCAACTCAGATCTCATTAATTGAGGGAGGGATAGAAACTATTTCACTGTTTTCCTTCCCCAGCTATAAAAGGCTATTTCATGCTTAAATTCTCCATTAGGAGGTCACTTGTTAGAATCTACAAACAACCCAACTTTAAAACACAAGCTGCAGGAAACAACAGAGGACTATGGGTGCAATGGTCAGGAGCAACTTCACAGTTACGAATAAATCTCCATCTCTCTAATGCTTCCCAGTGCCAAAGTCCAGACATCAATTTAACACTAAAATGGCTGGCTACGCTTACACTCCCAGAATAACTGTCACTGTCATTTTGACGGATGTTTAGCGTACATAAAGTACCATACTCGCTGACAAGTTTATGTTCAGATAAATTTAATTGAATAATCAATTTGAAAACTAATACTTTAAGACATGCAGATGTTTTATAAATCACTATATATCTATATTGCATCATATTTTATTTTGGACTTTCTTTACAAAGCAATATGTTATGGCCACCAAAGACCCTCCTGGAAATAAACACCTAACAGCTTTGTCGGCTTTCCTTGGTCAAGTTGCCTCACTGTTTACTGTCGTTGTTTACCTGCACTGTTGGCACACAGGAAACTGTATGCTCCCACGGCCTATGTGCACATTATACCTACATTGCCTATATTAATGCTGAACTGTATAACTGCTAATTTAATAAACATGCTTATCCAACTGTAAACCTGTATGATAACTTTACTGAATACATATTATTTTTATTATTAAAGAAAAAAAAAGCATTCTGAAAACATGAGCCATAAGAAAAAGAAAAACATGCTTCCATCATTTTAGCAATACTGTCCACAGATATATAGGAAGCTTTCCCCTCAGCACTCAGTGATCAATACAGTTTATACTGATACTGTACAGTGCTTTACTAACTTACCACCCACTGTGTTCTGACATACAGTACAGTAATTTGAGACACTGCATTGAGGCTGCTTTCACTTTGCTGGGCAATTTTGATTGTTGTCATTGCTGCTATTTTCTGCTTCTCTTTTTGTAGAAATTCTTGAGAGATAATTTTCTGTTTCAACATTGTTAAAGACCAGACACATTACAGAGGGGAGCAAACACCAAAGCCACTGGACCTCATCATAACAAATGCAGAGGGTATGGTGGCCACACTGGAACATCTAGCCCCTGTTGGCACCAGCCACCATGTAATGTTGTCATTCACGTTTAACCGTTACTTACCCGGTAGTTCAAGACAGAACCAGGCAAGGTACAAATACCTGTATTACAAGGGAAATTACGATGGGATGAGGGAGGATATGATGGGTATCCACTGGCCCGACTCACTAAGGCATAAGAACGCAGATACTACGCCGAATATCATAGCCAGTAAAGCAAACTACTTGATCGAGAAATATATACCAAAGACCAAACCCAATGCCTCAAAGAATACAAGGAGACCTCTACACATGAACCCTGCGGCAGTCGACAAAGTTAAGAAGAAAACCCAGAAATTCAAGGCGTGGGTTAGGTGAAACGATGAGCAGGACAGGAGGATGTATGCAAGAGCTAGGAACCAAGCAAAGTCAGAGTGTAGGAGGGCTGAAAAGGAGTTCCAGAGGCTGGTTGTAAGCGAGGTCAAGTCAAACCCAAAAGAGTTTTACTGCTATGCAAAGTCAAAATTAAAAACGTGAGTAGGACAAAGCTGAGGCACTGAACAGTTTCTTTTCATCCGTGTTCACAGGAGAGTATGTGATCAATCTTCCTGCGTTTCAGGACAGAGTGTTCGACACAGCACTGACCCACATTGTGTTCACACAAAGGCTACAAGAAATAAATTGTCAAAGCTAAAGGTTCATAAGAGGTCCGGCCCTGACATGGTGCATCCCAGAGTGCCAAGAGAGTTGTGCAACGAGCTTGCTGAGCTCCTCAAGATCATGTTCTGTAAAAGCCTGGATGAGCAAAAGGTTGAGTCCTATCTTCAAGAAGGGCGATCGTCACTCCACGAATAACTATAGACCAGTGAGCCTGACCAGCATAGTATGTAAAGTACTTGAGAGCATAATAAGAGATGCCATGATGGAACATCTACAACGAAACAACCTTGTAAGAGATTGCCAACACGGTTTTATGCCGGGGCGCTCCTGCTTAACACAATTACTCAAGGTACTGGATGCTTAGACCCAAATTATGGAACAGGGTGGCAATAACGACAATATATACCTAGATTTTGCCAAGGCTTTCGACAGCGTACCCCATGAAAGGCTGAAAATTATACTGGAAGGGTACGGGATTCAGAGAAATGTCCTAGCGTGGATCAGAGACTTTCTCCATGACCGCAAGCAGTGTGCGGTGATTAATGGCACAAAATCATCATGTGTACCCGCCACAAGCGGGGTACCACAGGGTAGTGTATTGGGCCCGCTGTTGTTTGTTTGCTTCATAAATGATACGCCTGACGCTGTACATTCCTCCATACAAATGTTTGTGGATGATGCCAAGTTATTTCGGGAAATTAAGAACCAAGCAGACTGTGAAGAGCTGCATAAGGATCTCTGTGAGCTTCAAGAATGGTTGAAGAAATGGCTGCTAAGATTCAATGTCACGAAGTGTATGAGGCTACACCTTGGACGTACCAATGGTAAGGAAGCGTATTACATGTTCCAATGAGACAAATAAACTGCATTAATTGAGACTGAATGTGAAAAAACCTAGGTGTGTATGTTGACAATGAGCTAAAGTTCTTGGGCCATTGCAAGAAGAAGGTGAATCAGGCAAATAAATTATTAGGTCTTATAAGGTCGTTCAGATATCTAGATGGTCCGTCTTTCATAACGATCTTCAAGAGTGAAGTGCTTCCCCATCTGGAGTCAAGTCACCCCGCCTGAAACTGCCTAGCTTATACTACAGACGGGCAAGGGGGGCCTAATTGAGGTGTATAAACATCTCAAAGGGCACTACTCAGTCGAGTGTCCTTACCTGGAGCTGGATGAGGCTCACCCCACAAGAGGTCACAGCTCAAGGTTGAAGAAGCCTCAAGTCCAGGAAACTGTGAGGGCAAACTTCATCGGAGTGAGAGTTGTGAACCTTTGGAGCAATCTGCCAGAGAGTGTTGTGACGGCACCGAGTGTGAGCTCTTTCAAGACCGGACTTGACAAGCACTGGAGCAGGTTCAGATACTTTCAGGAGCCGGTACTTGCCAACAATGTGTAACAGAGACGTGACCAATCGCCCAAGCGGCTAACGAGCCGATCAGTGGTGAAGAGGATAAAAGTAAAAGTAGAGGCACAGCTGCAGTGATTCTGGATGTCCTGACATGAGATCTTTGACCTTTTGCACAATAAAGTTTTATCGACATATTATTTTGCTTGAAACCTTTTTGTACAGGACTCTAGCACTGATGGCCCTAATACTGTATCTAAAGTGTTGTAAAGTACAGTACAGTACAGGAGAGCTTCGATTTACAAAAAAAAATTTAATTTTGTTTTGTTTTATGTTTCAGCCAGTGTTTCAGTAAGAGTGAAAACCCTGCTTGTTTGGTATTTTTCTTAGGATCGGAAGATGCCGAGTTGCTCACACAGGCATCTGAGAGCATCCCGTGCTGAGCACAGACAGTAAGTATGACTAACGGACTACTAAATAAGAGATAGAAATTTATAACTGATTACTTCAATTATGTTAATGTAGAGGAAAGAATTGATGAATCTATGCCTCTGCCATATACATAACAACAAGAACATAGCAATAACCACAACTCAGGCCCCACACAACAGAAGGAGTAATAAAGGTGATAAACCTGATAATATTGGTTATGACCAAGGATGTCCCGCCAACTGCTCCCAGTGTTTGTGCACAGGGCCAACACAACAGGAGGAAGAATCTGACAGTGATGTCACACCATCACCCGAAGCACTCGCCACCTACAGTTTTCTGCATGTAGAATATATTCTAATATGGATTAAATAAACTTGATACTGTACTGTACTGCTTTATTAATGTTATTATGATTAATACATATGTTTAGAATTATTGTCTCCCACCCAAAATTGCTTAAAATTATGTATTTTCATATTAGGGGAACTTTTTTCTTTACCGTATGTATCTCCCTTTATATAATGATAGTCAACAGGAAAAATGTATTTGAATTACACTAGGTTTTCAGGAATGTATCCTTTCTGTAAATCAAAACACTCCTGTAATCTCCCCAGAATCTTCAATCCCCAGAACTTTCCAAGACCCGGAAAAAAGGTTGAGCCTTCTGAGAAATTCTGGGAAAAATCTCTATTCCAGGCAGGGGAACAAGTTTCCAAGGATGGAATCATGGCATTTCTGGAAAATTTTCAGGATATTTCTTCGTTTCAGGCGCGGGAACTGATTTTCCGTGAATTCCGAGAGATTGCATCATGCTCTGATATGTCCCTGTGTGCTGGGGAATGGTTGGGCCAGCTGCTTGGGTAACTTAGGCCGCAGACTCGCACGCTGCGAGTGGCTAATACTGTACTATCACGTAAATGAATGGGATGTCTGTGATTGGCTAATGCATCTCCCAGTTTATAATCCGCTGCCAGTGTACAAGGTTGTTCTTTCGCACGCTGCTGTTTTTGCGTACAATATGTGTTGTGCACATTTCTGGAATCACTTTGCACCAATTATTGTGGCCAAAGGAGATATCACTGTACAGTACTTGATCTGGCCATCGTTGTAATGCTGCTGTTATAAGAGTGCCGTACAGCCGTGCCAATTGATGCAAATCAATGACACCATATTTAGTTAAATTATAAAGGTTCGGGGAGTTTTTTGTTTCCATCCAAAACGACAATGAAAGAATGCATTGTTCTTACCACATTTATGTTCTTATATTCTTATATTATGTTTCCAAATCTTGGTGGTGTAATGTGGAGTATGTGAACCTGTCACTGAAGTGAGACTTTATTTTTTACTACAGTTGACTGTGACAACTAAACTTGTGCTCTTTGTGTTTATACTGCACAGTGTAATACTATTGTAATTATATCTAAGTACAGCATATAAAAAATAAACAAGAATGAAGAAAAAATAAAATTATAATAATTTTATATTGATCCACTTGAGCCGCTCTAGGTACTATTGCATAATTTTTCTCACACTGGGAGTATACCGACTGTTATCATACAGCTACATCACGTTTAAGGAAAAATAATAAAGTTGTGAGCCTCGTAGTTAATAAAAACAAAGACAGTGAGTAAATTAAAATATTGAGAGGTCAAAATGATCGCCTTAGCCGTTCTAGTGTTAAAATGATGTTTGAACAATGTAAGGATAGAGCTCTTGAGGTATTACTAGTTAATGAAAAGTACACAAGCAAAAAGTACAATCAGTCGACTGACCCAACACAAACAAGTCATGAAGAGATATCTCTCTTCAGGACTTGTTTGTGCTGGTTCACAATTTTTCAGCTTAAGAAACCAAGGTTAGGGTTGTACAGTAGACGATGGACGACGGAGGTACTGTACCGTCTAGTTAGGGTCGGGGAAACTGTAGGGTTTCATCAGATGACTCATTGTCTCCATTTGATTTTAAACCCTCAATAATCATATTGAAGGAAACATATAAAAAATATTTAATCCTTCTTAGAGATGTGAAATATATAAAATGTACTTAATGGACTTGTTACACTAGAAATCACAGTCTCCAGTTAAAGAAGTTGTAAGTCCCCACAATGGACGAGTTGTTGGTTCTGGGTAAACACAAGAAATACTCTGCCACGTTCGTAGAGTGATACGGTATACTGTATATAATTTGTTTAAAGTCCTGCTATAATAGTCGACATAAGTTTATTTCTCTAGAAACAGGACCGCCATTTGCAATGACATCACCACCTTCCCTACAAACGATGCAGGGAAGGAGATACGAGTCAATTTAGAAGTAAATGACATTGTCTGGACTGTTTTGAGAATGCCTGATGCTAGGTAAACATGACAACATAGTGTTGTTATTGTTTTGATGATTCACTAATGAACCACTGGGATATATCATCTTTATATTAATTAATGGGTAAAATTTACTTTAACTACCATAAGTATTTGGATGCTTAGAAGCGAGATAGGCTATACATGTATTGGGTAAATTTTAAGTTTTGGTCATCCCTGTACTTAGACATGCAGACGATGTTTTTTTGATGGTTTGTGATGTGTTATGAACAATTTAGACCTTCATTTCTATTGGAAATCTCTAGTTTTGAGTTACTACCCCCTAAACTGTGTATGTTAAGCTAATCTTATAACTTATAATACAGAATAGTCTGGATTTATGCGGTTTTGGTTAACGCGTTAGGTCATTTACGCGGTGCCTTGCCAGAATGAAATGCTTTAATTACACGGTAAATTTGGTCATCTACGCGGGAAGCGGCGGGGGCAGGGTGCGCACAAGGTCGCCCAGTCATCAAAACATTACCGAGTTCTTCACCCGCCACCCACCAAAGCCGGCCCAAGTCAGTGATAGTGAGGATATGGACTTTGAGAGGTTTGACAAAGAGGCCCTGCAAGCCTCTGTGGTGGATAGTGATACAATTGATACAAGTGATACAGGTGAGGGCCAATAATCTGCCCTCTGCCTCGCAACCAACCCCCCATCCCTGTGTGCCCAGCCATCTTTTCTACTAACGTAAGTGTTAAAAAACCTCATATTATTGATATTTCTCTTAATTATTCATTGTGTGTGCATACCGTCATAAAATTAAGATGTTATTTTGACTACAAGGTACGTACTGTGTCGGAAAAAGTGGAGTTTGAGGGTCGGCCAAGTCTCTATTTCAATTAATCCCATATGTTCTGTTATTTCATTTACGTGTTTCTCGTTTTACGCGGGCCTCCACGGGTTCAATTGACCGCGTAAATGCAAACTATACTGCATAACGTATCATACCTTAACCTAACCGAACACATGATCTGTATTTTCTTATGCTATTGAAAAATGTTTTGCGACAGAAATCCCGTCGAGATAATGTGTCTTATTGTTTAAAGTACTTAATCCCATAGTTAGAATCTTAAGGTTCCCCAGATGACCAAAACCAAAATAATACCAATATTGTTTGAAATGTTTACACTGAAATTTGTAGTAGGGGCAGCTAATATCCATTAAATTAGTTCATGTGCCTAATAATATTTATACAGTAGTATATTCAACATAGCATTACTGTTTTGCACAGTAAAGCACAATTAATTATCTAATAATATTTATTTACAGAGCCGATCAGCCGAGAAGGTTAGACAACTACTTCCAGGGTTCATCAAGGCAGCTGAAAGAAATTTACCAAAAGTAGATGTGTTTATGACTGTAGAGTATTATCAAGAACTCCGCCATCCAGCTATGAAGCACGTTAAATTACATCTGTCATCTGCTCATCTCAAGCCCATTCCCTGGCCATGGTCGTCCCTAGTCCTTCCACAACATTAAATATAGACATCAGTGACGAAAACTTACATTTTCCAGACATGAAATAGAGAACAGTGATGAGATCTTCCATGTTGGAGTTATCGGTCTTTTGCATCATTGTGGCAGCCAACAAGTAAATACACACGATGATACTTGAGCAGTAATTTATTTTAACCTAAAAATAAGGTATATGCCTGTGTATATCAACATTGTATAAGGCCACAAGTCCTGTATTTCTGCTGGTAGCAATACATACACCACAGCTTGCTGCCTCCAGGCTCCTACCCGGTGGCTCAAGCTAGTATGTGACGTCACAACCAATCACAGAGCTTTTCGCAGTCACGTGACTTTTTACCAACTTTAACCCTTATTTTTGACACTTTGGGGCCAAATTTATTTAAAAATATCACCACCATAGTGAATTTAAGCATTTTCTTTACCCATTGACCTGCCATCTTACGAACAAATTCCGACCGACAACTCGTTCATTGTGAAGAGCTAAGAGCTAACTATTTTGGAGTAAGAGTTGTGAACTGGTGTAATAACTTGCCAGAGAAAATTGAGACAAAAAGAGTTAACTCTTAGAACACCTGCCAGAGAATGTTGTGGCTGCACCGAGTGTGAGCTCATTTAACACTAGACTTGGCTAACACTGCTGTGGGACATTCTAGATCCTGTACATGTCCAGTTCTTGCCAACAGTGTTTAACAGAGAACTGACCAACCACTCAAGCAGCTAGCCAGCTGATCAATGCTGTTTATTTTTATGTTAAGGCATCTGGGAAAGGAGTTGTATATACAGGTATGTCTAGAGTGCTTGGCTTGAGTTAAATCTCATTTCTGACTTTGCATTTTTTATTTGAATATTTTATTTTATTTATTTTTTATTAGAAAAAAATGTCATTCAAAGAAAACCTCAGTGTATCTCATCATTTTACAGCATTTCAGACATATTTATTATACTACTTTTTTAACCTAAAAGACATAGTTCAAAGTTGTATATGTTTTTAAGTGAAGTGAAATACTGTACCCTTTTATTTGAGAAAAATTTCATAAAAATAATCCCTAAGAATGTAAACCTAAGTAACAACATTAAATTTATGGTAATTGTGACACAGTGACAGCATTACCCGAGGTACATTCAACAATATTCTCAACTTAATTTTATCTGATTTCTCACCAACAACACATGCTAATTTTACCTCCTGCCAGTTGTACAGTAAGAATATTGTGACATCTCAGTTTCTTACCTTAAATTATTGTATCCACTTGCATAATGGACAAGAGTAATTATTGCTTGGAGGTAGAAGTTTGGTTCTTAGGGGATTTTGAAGGGGAATACTTTAATTTTCCCATCAAAAGTAATAGCTTGCTTTTTTCTTCTTAATGCCATCAGATGCAGCAGGATCTACTCTACTTTTCTTTCTCTTCTCACTCATAGTACTGTAGGGTATAACAAAACATTTGGTCACAATACTGTAAACACTTGTCGTCGAGTGATGAACGCTGGGTCCATTTACCGAGTTTAATATTTCTAGGGTTACACCACACAATAACAAATAATAGGAGCATGGGTGTCTGCTAGGGGGCATTGCTCCTCCCTGGATCAAGCCTGTATCCTGAGAAAGTAGTGTTTGGTTGGGTTACATGATTAATGTGGTCATTTTTCTGAGATTAGAAAAGTAGGTGCAGTATGTGAGGTGTGGGTAGATTAGGTCAGTTACCACAATTAACTGAGGTAAGACTCTCCCAAGTGGTTTGAAACACCGGTAAATTTATATCAGGTCACATAGAGCAGACTATTCATCCCACTACTACAGTTTTGTACAAGATACCATTGTGACACTGACCACTTCTGTTTTGGATTCACTAACTTACTCTGATGGAATAAATGAGGTTGTAAGGTAAAAAAGTTTGGCACAGCTTTTATTTAAGAAACTGATGTGGTTTTATATAAAACTTTGTGTCATAGCTCTGTGAGTTTACACCAAGACAGTGCATAGTCTTGGTACCGTGATTTTAGATCAGTGATCGGTTTTATTTTATGGCATTTTTTGATCCAGTTCACTGTACAGGTAAACCTTTATTATGAGGGGGTTAGGTTCCTGAAAACCCGATCGCTGGTCAAAATATTGTAATGAGGATCATTATATCATGGGATAGGTTCCTGGCCAGTTGGATCCCCACATGTATCACCGTAAAAACTTCCAACAATACTACTATCAACATAAAACAATTTAACAACACTAATCACATCAAATAACTCCTATGCCCCGGTTGACGTTCCGGAATGTGTACCTTTTTGCGGCATTGTCATCAGGTTCCAGCATGACTATTGAGTGTCACACCACATGTTCGGCCACAGGGAAGCTTCCTCATTATAAGTACAGTGCCTACTTTTTTTGTTTAATTTTCATTGTTTGTCCATTTTATCATGTTGTAACAAAGTAATATTGCTAAAAGTAGTGTAGTATTACTGGAAAATATTGCTATGATTATGTTATAAATGTATGTATTTGTGGAATTATTATTCCGATAATTATTTACCTGGTATATGCATTACTTGCTCTACTAGACACAAACAGCCTGGCGACAGACTGCGTGTGTGTAGCCGAGCACTTTTTATGAAAAATAATGCAAATAAAGTATTCTAAATGAATTATTTATAAGAAATAAGTATACTGTAATGATCAGTAGATATATGCATTACTGGCCATCCCAGACACAAAGGCAAGCAGAAAATGGCCAATACTAAGTACGAAGTGACCACGAGCGCTAGCCATCAAAACACTGTCCCCTCACCTCCCTCACCACTGCGGCCACTGGGAAGTTTCTAGAGGGTCAATACTGTATATAGTTTTCTTATTTCTTTTTTATTGTTTTATCATTTAAAAAGGTTAAAAATTAATTTTGGATAAGTTTATTTTTCTCGATTTACCCCACGTGAGGGGGTATGGCCAGCGGCACCCTAGCCCGGGGGGTAGGGGTTAAGAATGTCCTTCAAGGCTAAAGGGACTCTTAAGGTGGAGTAAAGACAACCTGAGTCCCACACAGAATTTGGGGAGTCTGAAGAGTGGGGACTGGAGGTGTAGCCTTCATTCTCAGTGAGCAAAACGCTTGCCAGACATTTTCAGAGTTACGCTGCTCACTACAGTCATAAAAACACGATAATAATGATGGGGACGCAATTCTTTTATGAAAACATAAGAAATGTTGTGATGGAGGTGTGGTAGGGGATTAGTGGGTCTCATGTTACTGACCTAACCTGATCAATGCAAGGTGGAGGTGGCATGGGAGATTAGTGGTCTAATGCAATGTCAGGTCACCCACTGTCAGGATGGAGGATTAGTGGGTCTCATGAACTGAGGATGTCTTGAATAAAGACAAAGCTAAGTAACAAATTATTTATGGCTAGCAAAAAAGTATATAAACTTTTATTCACAACACCTGCTCTAATTGTGTTAAAAAATGAATTTGGTACCATTGCATTTATGGAGATACATTCCTGATGATATTATTTTTTACCAATGAGATATAAACAGTATTGTACCATATGAACGGTACAGGTATTATTAAGCTTACATTATTACAGTAACTTATCTTTATTCATTAATGAATAACAAATAAACAATATTTTATCATGAATGAGTGAGAGGCAGATGTTGTGATATGGAAGGGAGCTGACCCTTGGAGGGGGGGTCACACAGTCAGTTTCTCCTCCCAATGGTTGCTTCCCTCTCTCCCTCCCTCCTTACCTCACACCATCTGTAAATGTGATCCTCAACAAATTCTCTACCAGGCTTTTCCAATAAAAGATCATTAAACAAAATATTTTGACATGATATATAAGAAATGTTGATACCAGAATCTATAAAATCAGTTATAATAAGGTTGGAAACACCATTTTATACTAAAATAACCCTGAATAATTTATCAAAAGTTTAGTCAAATTCATATATTTAAGTAACTAAAAATGTATATGTTAGAGGCATGTACGGTGCCTCATGAATGGAGCTGTGTGTCACAGTGGAATTTTTTACCCTGTACCGTGGTGTTTTCCCGAGAGTAAGTGACGCAACTCTCGCGGTCAGACACAAGAGCTGTATTTATTTATGCAAACACCACTGTACACGTACAATATATTATAAATACCGTATTTTATGGCATATAAGATGCACGTTTTTGTCTGAAAAATGGCTAAAAAATCGACCTTTTACATTTTCACACTGTGTTCTTGACTGATTGTGTTCTGGAACAGAACTGCAATGTACAGTACAGTACATCACACTCTATATGCAAAAATAGCATTGAGCGAGGGAACAACCTTGTACAGTATAATGGCAGCGGAATATGAACTAAATGCACGAGCCTATGACCCAAGTTACCCAATCCCACGCACGTGCCTGGAACATGGGGAAACGTGTAGATGCATCGGAGCATGATGCAATCTCTCAGAAATTCCGGAAAATTTGTTCCCATGCCGAGAGCAGAGATATTTTCTTTGAATATTTCAGGACAATGCGCAGAATTTCATCAATGGAAACTTGTTCCCTTGCCTTGAATGGAGAGACTTTTCCTGGAAATTCCCAGATGTCTGAAAATTCATTCCAGCTATTGGAGAATTCTGGGGACCAGAGATTTTGGCTACCGGTAATGTGAAAATTATTGTATTAACAGTGATGCAGAAGAAGAGATTTAATAGGTAGTCAAAGTACAGTACACAAATAAACACTTCAGAAAGTGGCTGGACCATCAAATCATATTCACCGTGGCCTCAGCCACCTCAAGATCCTACATTGTGTACCTCAGGAGCCAAGTGGCATAGAGAAGTGAGATTGTGCTTTTTGTTATCCAAAACTAAGTTCTTTCATTCTATAAGAGGAAAATAAATTTAACAACTTTTATCTTCTCTCAAAAATGTGTCATCTGTGAGTGGATAAGCTTACACCCTGTAGGACTGTCAGGGTTAGAGCAACGCACAGACTGTGTAAAGGAGGAATATAAAAATATACAAGAATTTGTGTAATACAAACATTTTTGTGAGTGCTCCTGTCACCTGGCAGATGATACAACAATTGGAATTATTATATAAAACAAGATAATGGTTCTAAGGAACCATGGGGGTTGGAAGTTAAGGTAAACCAATGAACAGTAGTCATGTAACTCCTGGTTTCTGTTCATCTCATAACCCCTGAATAACACAAAGGAGTTTCCAAAGTTTTTCCCCAACACCATACAACATACAATACTCACTAAAAAGTAAATTCTGTATGAAGGACTTTCAATCCCTACAAATTGAGTTTACAAATCCTCATACTGACAGGTGAAACCATCACACTTAAGTTTCAGGAATCTGAAATACATGGGATCAAGAGACTTTCGTAAAGTCTATAATTTTTGAAGTTTGAGTTATTTATTCCAGCAACCCACAAATATATGTTTAATAAAAGTCATCAATTTTTACTTTGCGAAAGTGCAGTCTACATCAGTCATTGGTGTGGGACGAGCACACCAGTACAAACAACCTGTCACAAACCAGATATTTTCTATAAAAAAAAAATTGTGTTTATCAGTGTATTGCTGATAAAAATAACAATCTTTATTGGTGAAGCAGCATGAGTGAGCAGCATCTCAGAGGTGAGTGTTTGCCTGGCTCACAATGTATTATGGACGTCATATCAGCCAGTGAATGGGCAGGAAACAAGAAAATGTATATTTATGATATCTGCAATTTACTGAATATTGTACAGTAATATGAAGACTATAGCTGTTTAAGGGTAGTTAAATTAATTAATTTCTTAGATTTCATCTCTAAATATTAAATGAGTACTGTAATTACAGCCATCCTGTGAGTAGAGCTCATGTAAACATTCGCTCTTACACACACTGCCAGTCAGTCCAATAATTACTGTACCCAGAAAGCCCAATATAAACTTTTTACTCCAAAGATTTATATGGAGAAAATGCAATAGTATTATTGTCACCTTTTATCCTTTATTTGTTCATGCTAATTAACTTATGGTAGTGTAGTTTAAATCTTGAAAACTTAAGTTTCTCCTTTACGTCATACATTTTTGTGGTTCCTGCACCACAGTTTACTTGCTGACTGATCCTTATCCAGTTTATGGAGGACTTCCCATTCTTCTTTAATATTACTACAGTAGAGTACAGTACAGTACAGTACAGTACCATCGCTTTTACATTTGTTGCGAGACAATTTAAAAGCAGTAAGTACACCTGGTTTGAGTTTACAATACATACTTTCTGAAGGAAGGAATAATAATGTGGACAGGTGACACCGATCAGTGGCAACCCAGGTTAGGTCAGCAGATGAGATTTGGAGGGAACTTGAAACTTTTAAAATATTTTAGAAAATTTATCAATTACAAAAAGAGATTTTGAGATTCATGATACTCAAGTGTATCAATTTACTTGGCTTTAGCTGGGCAGTAAATTTCTTTTCCTCAATATGCAATATTTGAAAAACCAAACTATTGGTAGGCAATGATCACTAGGAATGTAAACTAGCCCGTCCTACTTCATTATCTGTGATTATGAAATTTTGATACTATTTCTATTTATGTATTTGCCTTGCATTAATTGTTTTTAGCCTTCTAAACTTTTAGTTTAATTAAGTGGCTGTTACATCGCCAGGAATGTAATTACCACAATCAATCAATCATTATTTGTGATCATCAAATCACAAGCATTTCATGCAAACAGAAAAACTTAAACTTGCACACTGACCAGTCACATAACAAACCAGTACTAGTGCAATATATAAGATATGAATATCACTTGTCTTCAGTACCCAAATACCAAACATAATACAAGCAAAGTGTCAAAAGCCAAACTTTTGTTATATACTTTATGTAAATACATAGATAGAATGAAGAGTACAGAAAACACTTACCCTCCACTGTCTATGTACGGCTACCACCAGGGAACTGAGAAGCTAGAGGTGAGGTTTATGGGCTTGGAAACCAAGTGAAGCTTCTGAGTTGACTCCTGACTTGTGGCCTCACAGATCTTGAGACAAATATCATTCAGGATTTGAATATAAATTGACTGGATGAGGAGAGTGTTGTAGCATACACTTTGTCCATGTGGATAATGTGTCCTAATGCTAAGAGCTGCAGTAATAGTTGGTTCTGTCTGGATGCCTTTAGTAGTGGTACACCCCACAGGTCACTTATCAGGACTCACAGGCCTTAAAGAATTATTAAAGATTTCTTATCATTTCTTTTTGATAGTTCTCTGTGATTAGTAAAAACTCCTAATTTATCAATCAATGTGTTAATTTGTAACTGTATTATATATATATATACAGTATATATATATATATATATATATATATATATATATATATATATATATATATATATATATATATATATATATATATATATATATATATATATATATATATATATATATATATATATATATATATATATATATATATATATATATATATATATATATATATATATATATATATATATATATATATATATATATATATATATATATATATATATATATATATATATATATATATATATATATATATATATATATATATATATATATATATATATATATATATATATATATATACACATATATATATAACAATAGTGACCCCTTGTTTAACTTAACACCGGTTAACGTAATTTCGAATAACGAACTGCCTTCCATAAGGATCTTCAATTCGTTAACAAAAAAAATTCGGTTAACGAAGTTCTTACAAACCGACCTCAACATGTTTTCGCTTGCACTGACCGGGCAACCAGCTTTAGTATCAGTCCGCCAATACATTAATCGGTTCTAGGGCTTAAATTCCTTACTATTTTAGTAAATATCAAGAAGTTTATACTATTCAATAATTTTAAAAGTTTAATATTCAATTTTTTAGTCATTTTAACAATTATTGAACAAAATTGAAGGTAAAGTGACTAGTTTAATGCGCGGCATCCAGCCTCTTAACACAGCAAACAGGCGTTAGTCTCTCTCTGTTTTCACTGGAGGTAACATCTTGCTTGAGACTCTCTTCAGCTAAATGCTTTTTTTCTGTGTTTCCAAGCAAATTATTGGTCATTTTGAAATTTATTTTACATATTGACAATATATAGTGCAGTGCAGTGTTATTTTAAAGATAATATTCTTTATTTACAGCTAGTTTAACTTTGAAAAATACGTGTTGACATTGTTTGAATCCAGCATGGGGCCTAAGAGATCAAGAAAAGCAATTTCAATCCAAATAAAGCAGGAAATAATAAAAAAACATGAACAAGGCATTAAATCAAATGCGCTATGCAAAGAATATGGCATGTCGGCAATTCTTGCACAAAAAGACAAATTTAAAGAAGTGAACGTGAGAGACAAATCTACAAGAGTTTTTAAAAGTAGATCCCTAATCGTAGAAACTGAGAGGCTACTTATCATCTGGATTGGGGAAAAACAGATGAAAGGTGATTCAGTTTCTGGTGATTTCATTTGTGAAAGAGCCAGGGAGATTTATGAACATTTAAAGGCAGATCAGCCTGGTTCTTCAGGAACAGAATTTGAAGATTTTCGGGCTAGCAAAGGCTGGTTCGAAAAATTTAAGAAAAGAAGTGACATTTTAAGTGTTGTTAGGCATGGTGAAGCTGCTAGTGCTGATAAAGAAGGGGCAGCAAAGTTTTTAGTTGAATTTAAAAAACTGATGGAAGAAGAAAATTATCTTCCACAGCAAGTGTTCAATGTGGACAAAACTGGGCTGTTCTGGAAAAAGATGCCCAAAAGAACATTCATCACCAAAGATGAAGCCTCTTTACCTGGGCATAAACCCATGAAAGACCGTCTCACTCTATTGCTTGGTGCCAATGCTTCAGGGGATTTCCGACTGAAGCCTATGCTTGTCTACCACTCTGAAAACCCCAGGGTGTTCAAGCAACAGAAAGTGGTAAGAACAAAGCTTGGAGTTTATTGGAAGTCCAACCGTAAGGCATGGGTGACAAGACAGCTCTTTAATGAATGGGCTGTTGATGTGTTTTGCCCCTCTGTCAAGAGCTACCTAACCACCAATAAACTTCCTTTAAAGGCTCTTCTCCTCATGGATAATGCTCCTGGACATGACCCTGACCTTGCCAGCAATTTGGAGTATTAATTTGACTTGGTGAAAGTGTTGTTTTTGCCTCCAAACACTACATCAATCATACAGCCAATGGACCAGAATGTAATCAGCAACTTCAAGAAGTTGTACATGAAGAAAATGTTTAGGAGGTGTCATCAGGCAACTTCCACTGATCCTGAACTAACACTGAAACAGTTCTGGAAGACACAATTCAACGTCCTGGAGGCTGTAAAATTGATTGTGTCATCATGGCAAGAAGTCTCCAATAGAACCCTCAATTCTTCATGGAAAGCACTGTGGCCATCAGTAGTCCATGATTTTGAGGGATTTGAGGAAGAAACAGAGTTGGACCAAGAGATTGTGTCCATTGGTCAGTCATTGGGCCTTGAAGTGGAGGAGAAGGATGTGGAAGAGCTTGTGATGTCTCATGAGGAGGAACTTACTCCTGATGACTTGAAGCAACTGGATGAGATGTTATGGGTAGAGGCTGACAGTGGTGAGGAGGAAATTGAAAGTGATGACCATATGTCAGCTAAACAGTTGAAAGATGTGATTTACTACTGGGAGAAGTTCAGGGAACTGGCTTCAAAGCACCCAGAAGTGGAAAAAACTGAACTAACTTTGTGTCATGTTGAGGACTCAGTGGTCTCCTTCTTTAAACATAAGTTAATGGTGAGGAGGACAGATGCCCCACAGACCACAATTGACACTTTCTTCAGTAAAAGGCAGAGGGAACAAGATGCTATCCCTCAGCCTTCCACTTCAAGAAGGAGAGAGGATGTTCATGGTGGAGAATCTGTCAGTCCAGAGGTTCCTGACATTTTCATGGAAGGTGACTAACCTTCCAAGAAGCAGTAAAATGCTTCTCCTCCACCTCCACTTCCTTCTCTTCTCCCTTCTCCTCCTCCACCTCCCACTTCAAATGCACATCATCATCATCATCCAGGAGCCTTCTACATACACACCTCAAAGTAAGTGAACTTTTCTACCATTTTTGTTGAATTTTAGGAAATTTTCGGTGAGCTGGAACCAATTACCCAAAAACCCATTGAAACAATGGTTTCGGTTAACGAACTTTTCGGTTAACGAACAACCTGCTGGAACGGATTGAGTTCGTTAACCGAGGGACCACTGTAACACCATCCATCATCACTACGGATCGGTAGAGTAGTTTCCGAGATTCTCGTGCGGACATACACACAAACAAACAAACACACAGACATACTTCTTATGTTTATATATATATATATATATATATATATATATATATATATATATATATATATATATATATGAGCAAGTTACACTGTAAATGTGCTAAAATGTTATTATTTTGAATGAATTTTGGAAATACAGTATACAGTATTGAAATTAAACCACCTCTCCTCCCACTGAATGCTGAAGAATCCCCTATGCACAGGAACCAAGTAGCCTACAGTACAATGGAGCAAGAGTGTACTCTACAGTTCAGTGATGGATTATATCTGAAACAGCATAAAAATAATTGGTCTACAAGTATTTACTCTCTCAGACAGAGCACTCGAGGATTATGCAAGGTGGAAAAAAAAACATTGCACAGTACTAAAATTTTCTAATGACTGCTGAATAAGGTTAAAATACATCATCTAATATTCACTGACCATTAAATCTTGAAGGGAGTTTGAATCTAATTTCAGTGACAAATGTGGGTTTTCTCAGTCAGAGCCTCAAAAAAAAAAAAGCAGCCCCACGCATCACATCTGAGTGACTATTCATTTATATATCACTGAAAAATTATAAGCAAACTCCACTACAAGTGAATATCTACCCATCTACTGTATAGGATGTGGAGTGGCTGGTTTTCTCCTCTCATCCTCACACTATAAGGATGGGACAAGTAAACAGGTTCTTTAATACAGTATCAACCAGTATTAATGTACATAAATTAAGTGTTTTTCTACCTTGTGCACCCTAAAGTAAAGCTACGGTACATGATCCAATGACAAGTGTAGGAGCTTGGCAAAACACAATAAAGGAAATAAGTGTTGACTAAGAGATAAAAGTATTACATCAGAGATTAGTCTTCATGGTACATGTAATTTGCACTCGCTCCTACACTAAGGCATATATTTAAATTTACTGCCTGGTGACTGGCAATTATATTTGAAGCACTAAGTTAAAAGACAAAAGCATTTAAAAAATATATTGAAATTCTTTTACTACTTTCTGCTATTATACTTAATATGTAGTTTCTTAAATTACTTTCTTTTCTATAGCTATCTTAAATCTATTCTCTTACCATTGTCATGCTCCAACATCTCAATGTTATGCATTATTTCAATGTTTCATTATTAAAAGATGATAACCTTTACATGATGATTTTTCATGATGATGGAAACTGCATACTTATCCACTTTCAACTTCCTCTTCAAAGGAGATGTTAAACACATGAGGCATCAGTCACATGTTATATGGAACCATTTCATCAGAGAATGAAATACTGGTAATCTCTTTAAGAAAAAATAAAGAACACTATAAGGTCAAACATCAGTACAGCATAGAGTACAGGTAATACCATTATTTTGACAATTTGTACTAGGGCAACTAATCTTGCATCCAGGAGAAAATGTCCCTCAATTTCTTTAAAACATATCTTCATCTTCTTTAATATGGAGCTGATCCACATGTTCTCTCTTCGTGCAGTCACTGCCAGGTGTCCATGCAGCTGTGTTTGGGTAGTGAACAGCATTACTGGACCTCTGTGAGTTATCTCCATACTTGGTTAAATCTCCACAGCCAGCATCTAGACGGTTTGAATGTAACAAATCACTCAAATTTCTACCATTCTTTGACACCATGTCCCTCATATTGCACCCAGAAAATGGTCCTCCCCCACTGTGGTCAACCGGTTTAGAAACATCTCTATATCTTCTCTCATCATGAGACATATGAGCATGTGCCATACACTTTCTCTCATCATAAGACATACCAGTGTTTTGAAGACAATTTTTCCCAGGAATACTGCAGTTGTAGGAATTATTAACCTCCTCCTCCTCCTCATCATCATCATCATCATCATCATCCTCATCATCATCCTCCTCCTCTTCATCATCATCATCGTCATCATCGTCATCATCATCATGTAACAAACATTCGTCATCAGACTCTGACTTTAGAATTAGCTCCTGGTCCTCTTTCTCACACTCAGTGCATTTGAAGGGTCCTATTCTCTGCTTTTTAATTGGAAGATAAATTTTCTTCAGAAACAGGTTATGACATTCTACACATTTGAAGGATTTCTCATAATGTCGTTTCTTGTGTTGATTGAGAATACTTCTCTGAGAGAATGATTTGCCACATTCACTGCAAGAAAATGGCTTTTCACCCGTATGAACTCGGGAGTGTTGCACTAGATAGACTTTCTTTTTGAAAGCTTTATTACATACTGAACATATAAAGGGTTTTTCACCTCCATGTACTTTATCATGCTCTTTTAGAGCTCCCTTCAGAGCAAAGGACTTTCCACATAAAGAGCAAGAAAAAGGCTTTACACCACTATGTCTCTGTAGATGCTGAACCAAGTTACCCTTCAGTGAAAAGGCTTTGTCACACAAGTCACATTTATGTGGTCTTTCTCCAGTGTGTATCCTCACATGCTGAACAAGGTAGCTCTTCTTCAGGAAAAGTTTGTTGCAGTCAGGACACTCATATGTTTTCCTGTCAGTGTGCAGCTTCTCATGCTGAACAAGATTACCTTTCAGAGAGAATGCTCTATCGCAATGGGTGCATTTAAAAGGTTTTTCACCGCTATGAATCCGCATATGCTGATGAAGATATACTTTTTTGTTGAAAGTTTTACTACATTCAGGGCAGCAATAAGTTTTCTGATCTGTGTGAAGCTGCATATGCTTAGTAAGATTACCCTTCAAGGAGAATTCTCTTCCACATACAAGACAAGCATGAGGTTTCTCCCCCGTGTGGACTCTTACATGCCGTGTGAAATCAGCTTTGTTTGAGAATATTTTACTGCATTTGCACACAAAATTTTTACCATGAATAGATGGTAACATCAATTCCTCCGGCTGTATGCGTTGGGAGAACATGGAGTTATCTTGAGAATTCTGATAAGAACAGTCACTACCATACATCATGCTGCTAAGAGTATCTCTGTTCATATGCATCAAATACTTTTTACTTAGGTTTTTAAGTCTACCATAAGACAAGGTCATAAACAACTGATCAAAGTCCATCTATGCTTTCATGTGAGAGCAATACTACAGGACTTGAAGCTTTTCCTTCCCCCTTTAGTTATTCTTCTGTTTTGTCTTCATTATTGTGAATATGTTTCACACATTTCCAATGAATCAATCATTTCCTGTAAGATAAAAAGATTAATTAACCTTTCACACAATAAAAAACAGTCAACTACATAACTAGACTGACTACCTGGCTTACTCTTAAATGAGGCAAAGTGGATACATCATGTCATTACATAAATTAAAAGTGGAACCCATAAGCCCAAAGGCCTGTTAGGGATAATGTAGATACAGCATACTAAGCTTTTGGTCCCCATGGAGGCAGTGTGGCTGCCACTGCACTTGACTGCCTTAATTAAACCAACTGTGAATTCATGAGCCTATTCACAGAGGACTGGACTGTTAAATCACTGAAGTAATTAAGACAAATGGCTTCCATGATTACTGTAAACAACCACAGTTTAGGCTGAAATTAATGTATCTGATAAAAACAACTATAAACGGGGGATTGAATCCTTAAGTTACATTTTGTGGGCTTAGAGATGAGTGAATGACCTGTGAAACTACAGTAGCTACTACAGTAGTAAGATTCAACATTTGCTTAATGGGGTGCATTATCTCATGGTACTATTAACATGACACAAACAACTATTTGTTGCTGAAAGAACCTACCTTGCTATCTAGAAGCTGATGCCTTGAACCTGGTGGTTGCTTGAAAACCAATGAAGTTATATGGCAGGATTCAAGAATCATGAAGGTCATTGTGATCCCCACCTGACCACAAGGGGTTCCACAGAACCCTTCTTCTGTCCCTGCCAATTGAAGAATTCCTTTAGGATGGAGTGCGGGCAACCAGGTAATTAGCACGTCTCAACAACTACAAAATGGGATTTTGTTAATTTGATCCACCATTTATGGCTGGAGGAGACTCCCAATATATTTTTTGAGACAGGAATCAGTTTGGGAAATATGAGAAGGTCAAATGTAAAGTGAAAACCACACAAGAGAATCACTGATTTTGTAAAATTAATGTTCATGACGGAAAAAGTAATTTAGAGGTAGTACGGTAAACCCTCGGGATCAGGTTATAGCGGACGCCCTGACCCTACCAGACAAACCCTCAATAGATGTCCATTATCCCCAAGGAGTTGTCCAATACAGTAGTTAGTCCAGTGGTTCTCAACCTGAGCCACGGCAAGAATTTAGGGGAGCCACGGCGAGCTGTTATAAATTGTACGTTTCCAAATAATGTTGGGAATCTGAATTAAACAAAACTTGTATTACTTATTTTGACTTGGCAGGAGAATTATTATTCTTTTTTTGTCATTTTGTTTAATCGTAACGACAATACAATTTTAATATTTACATACTCTGGTGCTATTTTTTTTTTTTTTTACGGATTATTTAAGATTTCACAAGTCCAGTCCCTGTCTGTGTGACAGGCGCTGGACCGAGCTGCTGAACTCACTTGTTCAGTACGTGTCCGTGTGTCATCCCTTTGCAAGTGGTGATAGTACCGAATGATCTCAGTCTGGCCTGGGATACCATCACGAAAACAGTGGAGTGTATTATCTCTGAACCATATATTGTGTTTGAGCTTGACTCAAGCATTTTATTTTTCAACATTATTTGTGGGGTCTGGGAGAAAAATGAAGGAGGCCACAAGGATGTTGAAAATTCCTCAAGGGGGGAATGGAGTGAAAAGGGTTGAGAACCATTGAGTTAGTCACTGCAAAAACAGTAATACTGTACTGTATGTAATAAAGGAAAACAAACAAGTTTAAAATTACTAAGAAACATGAGGATTAAACAACCATGATGTTATGCATTTTTCTATTCATCACCACACTCCTTTATACTGTCAGCTATGCAATATGTTATGCTTATTTTTCAACTCATAATTTTGGGTAGATATACAGTACGTTTAATGCTAGGGTTAGTCTGCGAAAACCTCGTATAACTCGAAAACGCATAAAGTGAATTCTTAATCTTATGGGTAAAATGGGTAGGCTTTCCACAACCATTTCTGAAGCTTCCCCAACCTTGATTCTGGTTCTTTTTCATAACAGACACACACTAAAAGACAACAGTAATACTATAAACGTTGTGAAGATATCATTACAATACCCTAATGCGTTTTAGAAATAAATAACAAAAATATATAAGATACACAGAACTATAAAATAATAAAAATGTCAACATACCATTTCACAGGTGATCTATTCACCAGTTTTCCCCCTACTCATATTTTGCACACAACACATTAATTCAACTGTGGTAGAAGCATGGTCCTCGTATAATTTTTTTTTTTTTTTTTATTTATTTATTGGGCACTCCCCTACATCCTTGTGTAAGGTGAAGCGCAGAAGCGTTTACAGCGCCCAGCAGGGAAGAATGCTAAGTTCATGCTTGCCTTTATGTCTCATGAGTTAAGGGTGTAGAAGCCTGAAGAGTCAAGGGCGTAGAAGCCTGAAGAGTCAGTGGTTTATGTCATCAAGTTACTGGAAGCTCCAACAACTTTCCCTGAATATGAATTCGCAACTTTCGACTTACAACAGGTACCTACTTTACTACTAGGTGAAGAGGGACTAATGGGGGCTAGGAAGTATGCCCAAACAACTTCCACCGGCCCGGGAATCGAACCTGTGACATCTCGCTTGCGAGGCAAGAATGGTACCGCTTCTACCACCAATCCCCCCCTCGTATAATTGTGAATTCAAATATATAGTAAGTGCGCATAGAGAGGTCAAGTGTATACATAATTTTCTTAAATTCATTTTTTTTTACTCGGTTACATACACTCACAATCCTACGTACAGAATGTACATAAAAACTATAATAATAATTATCATACTGTGTTAAGTTTTAGCTGTAAACGGGTTTCCACCGTGAAGCCGTGTGGTGTATTTGTGTAGGTGGGAGGGTCCGTAGTGTGGAGCACCGCTGTTAGGGAACATTGCTAAGGCGAGTATCGAAGCAGCTATAGTCTCCAAGAGCTGCGATGCAGTGTGTATACTGACTTATATTATTTTTGCCCTTTTTATGCTTTCATAATTGTTATTTAAATGCTTTCATTTTTGCTGTTTATATGCTTACAATTTTAAGTTTTAATATTACAGTGTATAGATAAAGCTTCTTTTAGGGTGAATCTAGTGCTCTGAACAAAGGCTAATGTTTATATTTATGGACAATCAGAAGGAATTTTAAGAACATACCGTACCTGAAGCATTAATGGAGGATCAATGTAAAATATTTTGTTACCAGTAATGTATTTCTAATTTATACAATAGTAATTAATAAAATCTCCTACTTCAAACTATCTGGTACAGTACCACATATCCAGCCCTCTTTTTCCCCTGTTAGTTTAAAATAATTACTGGGAAATCGGTTTTAATGGATTTTCGGCTTTAGTGACAATGGTCTTCACCCATTTAGTCCGTTACCCTGAAGGTTTATTGTACAGTACACACACAACCTTAAATTTACCCAAGAGCCACACTAATGGAACTCTTTATTAGATCTTGTCATCAAGTTAATGACCATCCAGTAGCTCCAAAAATAGACTTAAAACATATCACTCTTATGAACACTGTAGTACAGTTATTCCTCAATATACAAACTTCCGGTATAAAAAATTTCATGCTACGGTGATATCCCCGTTAGCCGGAACAATTGGTGCAGAGCTCTTCCGGGAAGGAGAGATTTCTGGGTAACGAGACGACTCTCTCAGAGCCGGAAAAAATACCCCATCCCCGAAATTTTCTGGATAACAGGAAAATTTTATCAAAAGTTCCAGAAATTGCTCATTACATCATCTCTCAAACCTGGATAAAATCCCCAATACCTGGAATTTTTCAAGGTATTATTTACTCCTCACATTTACTGATACAGTATACAGTATATTATTTTTTCTTTTATTTATTGGCATTATTTTTATTTATTTCTGTACCTTGGTAATACAGTCCTCAAACGCGAACAAAATACTAAATTCCTCGGAGTTATTATTGAGAAACTTAACTGGAGAAACCACGTACAAGCCATTCACAGCAAAGGCGATAAACAGTGCGGTATCATGTATCACACTCGACAGTCACTCACTCTCACAGCAATGAAAGAAATCTATCATGATCTTGTTTACCAACACCTGATACACTGTCACACACTATGGGGGGCCTCTGGCTCTTCAAAAATACAATCCCCGGTTACTGCACAAAAGATTTGTACGGACAATGACCTACTTGATAAAAACAGATCACACAAACGAGAAATTTGCCAAATTGAAAATGTTAAAATTCGAAGATATTAACACCTACTGCTGTGCCCTCTTTGTCTACAAATCTACCAATCACTTGCTTGACAATAATTATTTCCAGTTCCGGAATAATCAGAGATACAACTTAAGGCACCCAGAGCTACTAAGACCACCCCCCCATGTGCTCCTCTCAGTCCCAGACCTCTATAAACATCATGGAGTGAAGGTGTAGAACAACTTACCCCCACCCATCCCAGCAAAGACTACGCTCCCTTCCTTTAAATCATCTCTTAAAAAATATCTATTGTCTAAGTATTAATATTTCTTGTAATACCTACTATATATACAATACCTGATTTTATTGTACCATCAAAACCGTTTTATCGGAAATTATCATGTAAATAAATAAGAAATTACCATTGCAATAAATATATTTGCCAACTAGACAAAATCCTGACAGCCCTGTCCTCCTGTTCAACCTTAATACTGTACAACCCATGTTGTACTGCTCCCCCATTATATTTATGTTTTTCAATTCCACTGTAAATTATGTACAGTGGTCCCTCGGTTAACGAGCACCTCGGTTAATGAGATTTCGGTTAACGAGTTACCTTTCATAAGATTCTTAACTTCGGCTAACGAGCAATCCCTCGATTAACGAGTTTCTTACAAGCCGACCTCCACATGTTTTAGCTTGCATTTGGAGATCCACCATCTGTAGTATTAGTCCGCCAATACAGTAATCGGTTCTAAGGCTTAAATTCCTTACCCTTTTAGTAAATATCAAGAAGTTTATACTATTCAATAATTTTAAAAGTTTAATATTAAATTTTTTAGTCATTTTAACAATTATTGAACATAATTGAAGGTAGGGTCACTAGTTTGTGGCACGCCATCCAGCCTGCCAACACAGCATACAGGCGTCAGTCTTTTTGTCTTTTCAGTGGAGGTAACATCTTGCTTGAGACTCTCTTCAACTAAACACTTTTTTTCTGTGTTTACAAGCAAATTATTGGTCATTTTGAAATTTATTTTACATATTGACAATATATAATGCAGTGCAGTGTTGATTTAAAGAAAACAATCTTGAATTACACCAAGAGAACTAAAATTTTATGGGTGAAATGGCACCATGAGGTGACTTCTCTTCCACCCCAATGCCTTCTCTTCTCCCTTCTCCTCCACCCTCATTCTAATCCCCATCATCATCCAGGAGCCTTCTACATACACACCTCAAAGTAAGTGTACCTTTCTACCTTTTTTGTTGAATTTAGGCAATTTTCGGTGAGCTGGAACCAATTACCCAAAAACCCATCTAAACAATGGTTTCAGTTAACGAGTTTTTCGGTTAACGAGCAACCTTCTAGAACGGATTGTGCTCGTTAACCGAGGGACCACTGTATATACTTATAATATAAATTAAAAAATAAATAAATATTAATAACAATAAATAAATAAAATAAATATACTGTATAATGAAGTGATAACTGTGGTAACATTCTGAGATGTTCTTATTACCACCATGTTATTGTACTATTCCAGATGTTACTAAATGTTACATTGTACTGCGCACATCATTGTCATTCCTAAAAAAAACCTTTAATTCATATTACGCTACGTAACATTCAAATCCACCGCGCTTGTAGATTCTCAGAAAACGGGAAACATTGATAAAGAATAACTCGCTTAATGAATGTTACGGAATTATTTGATGAATTATATCCAACTACGGGTATATAATATTAATTGTATGTATTCATAGCATTAAGGAGAACTCAAGGTATCTATAGGATGGTTGAGAGAGTCCATTTGATCTGGGCTAGATCCGGGCTAGTGTATTATCCGGGCTAAGTGTAGATCGTAGTTTGAAGGTCATACTATTTACGTCTGTGAACGTTTAGCAAAAATAACTTCCGCAGATATCATATGAAAATACATGAGAACAATGATCTGGAAAAAGGATAAATGTATCAGACCTATGTGAGGTGTTGGAAGTGATCCAGAAACTATACTTGAAAGGAAATATCCTGTATGCATCGGTGTGAACTTAATACACCTCGTATTCTCGTGTGACGTATACCCACGACATGTACAGTGATCAGAGAATCTTATGTCTGTGTTCAAATAGTGCAATGTGTGAGAGGAGGATCCCTAATTACAGTTTTAAGTGAAGTGGATATACCCACGCTAGGAACATTCGGCTTTTGTTTCAGAGTAGCGTCCTTTGTAACCAGACTACAGGTTTGAGTTGATGATATAGCCCAATTAATTTCCCCAGGAACTGTCAAACCTGAGCCGAATTCTAGTATGTAAGTTAGGATTAAAATATGTATTTATAAGACACAACGTTACAATAAACAGGAAAGTGTTCATGTGAGAACCATAAGAAATCAAAGTGAAAATTAAAGATTGGAAACTGCAGGCCTAGTCGGTGGGAGGAGCGTGGGGCATCGGTCTTCAGTCGTGCCTGCTCCTTCACCAACACAGGTCAGTGAACTTCATCGGGCTGTATTCAGCCCTAAAACAAGACTTATATAGCAGTTATTACAGCTTAAAACTTTGCCTGATGTATAAAGTGAAATAGTAATGTGTTAGGGTGTGTGATAACGGCCCATCAGGCATTATTTCTTAGACAAGCCTGCTCCTTCACCAACACAGGTCCCCCGTGCGCTCAGAACTCACTAGAACGGCGGCCATTACCCACGTGAGCGTCCCACCATGTGAGATGACTACTCCCAGCAATGCTACTCCACTGTGAACCTGTGGATTCCCGGCATACCACCACCCTTGAGTAGGAATACATAATGGAATGCTTGAGAAACTCACCGGTCGTCACTTGGAGCGACCTATAATACCAGGCGTAGAAACAGTACTGGGCTGTGTGCGAACGAGGTGCCTGAAAGGGTGTGCCTAGAAATCACAAGGAGTCCCATACTTGCAGGTGTGAAGTATAACCGGGGTGTGGTGAGATGATGTTACAAGGTTGTGAGATGGTGCTATAATGTATAATAACCTAAGGTGCTACATTCCAAACAGGTGGAGCGGTCTGATGTGTTGGGTATTATGGTAAGAAGGGATGACCGAAGTAAGGAGGTCACTGATTGTTATGAGCAAAAAGTATGTGGATGACACGCAATTAATGTAAGACGTCTGTTGGTGAGCAGTGTAACTAAAGTCATAGTTGTTCTTCTGAGGAAGGCCAACGCTTCTTGTATTTTGAAGGAATGCAATGTTTTAGAAGGAATAAATTAGTTAAGACATGTTATTGTTTCACTCTTCTTTCCCTTATCGATTTGGTCAATGAAAAACCTAACCCAATGCCTAGTTCACTCTGCAAGCTACCTAACGAGCTACATACTGCCCACAGGGGGTCTGGTGGCAGCAACCTTTAAAATTAAGACTATAGTTAAGTTAGACCCCTTAGAATTAGTGACCCCAGAATCTGGCAGTATAACATAATAATTCCTTGAGATAAATGTATAGTATATATCAGGTGCCAACAAGAGAGCTCAGGTTCTCAACCGGCTCAGCTATGTTAATATCGTTATTATTATCCACCCTCTATGTGTTTTACTGGCTAAATAAACTGTTTCAATTCAACACCTGAGGTGTGTCCAGGGTACTTAAGCCAGGGTCCAAATGCTTAAATATTTATCTCATTTAGAGGTGTCAAAACGACTCATATATTTTTATTTTTTTTAAATACCAGGACCATATTGAAAACACTAAACAAAATGGTTTACCTTAATTTAGGTTTCTTTAAACTTAATTACATCACAAAAGATGTACAATATTTGTACAATATATCTGACCTGGTCTACAAACAATGCTGTTTCCACTGAACATGACCTAACTGCAAACCATCACCTACGGTAACTACTGTGCCAGTGTACAGTATAGTACATCATAGTACAGTACATCACAGAACAGTACAGTAGAGTACATCACAGTACAGTACATCACAGTACAGTACATCATAGTACAGTACATCACAGTACAGTACAGTACATCATAGTACAGTACATCACAGTACAGTACATCATAGCATAGTACATCACAGTACAGTACAGTACATCATAGTACAGTACAGTACATCATAGTACAGTACATCACAGTAGAGTACAGTATAGTACATCAAAGTACAGTACATCATAGTATAGTACATCACAGTACAGTACATCATAGTACAGTACATCACAGTACAGTACATCATAGTACAGTACATCATAGTACAGTACATCACAGTACAGTACAGTACATCACAGTACAGTACAGCACAGTACAGTACAGCACAGTACAGTACAGCACAGAACAGAACATCACAGTACATCACAGTACAGTACATCACAGTACAGTACATCACAGTACAGTATATCACAGTAGAGTACATCACAGTACAGTACAGCACAGTACAGTAAAGGACAGTACAGCACAGTACAGTACATCACAGTACAGTACATCACAGTACAGTACATCACAGTACAGTACATCACAGTATAGTATATCACAGTAGAGTACAGTACAGCACAGCACAGCACAGTATACTACTACAGTACAGTACAGCACAGCACAGTATAGTACATCACAGTATACAGCACATCACAGTACAGTACATCACAGTACAGTACATCACAGTACAGTACAGTACAGCACATCACAGTACTGTACAGTACATCACAGTACAGTACAGTACATCACAGTACAGTACATCACAGTACAGTACAGCACAGCACAGTACAGTACATCACAGTACAGTACAGTACAGCACAGTACAGTACATCACAGTACATCACAGTACAGTACAGTACATCACAGTACAGTACATCACAGTACAGTACATCACAGTACAGCATAGTATGTATAGCATCATGCATAGTACAGTGCACACAGTACACTACATCACAGTACAGTATATCACAGGCATACCTCAGTATTAGTACAATAGTACAGTAGAGTACAGTACAGTACATCATAGCATAGTACAGTACAGTACAGTATACATCATAGTACAGCACAGCACAGTACAGTACAGTACACACAGTAATAGCATACAGTATAGCACATCACAGTATAGTATATAGGTATATCACAGCATAGCATATAGTACATAGTGCAGTATAGCATAGTACATATCATAGCATAGTATAGTATGGTGCACAGTACAGTACATCACAGTACAGTACATCACAGTACAGTACAGTACATCACAGTACAGTACAGTACATCACAGTACAGTACAGTACAGCCCGGTACAGTACATCACAGTGCAGTACAGCACAGTACACTACAGCACATCATAGTACAGTACATTACAGTACATCACAGTACGGTACATCACAGTACAGTACATCACAGAATAGTACAGTACAGTACAGCACAGTACATCACAGAACAGTACATCACAGTACAGTACAGCACAGTACAGTATATCACAGTACAGCACAGCACAGTACAGTACAGTACAGCACAGTACAGTACAGTACATCACAGTACAGTACATCACAGTGCAGTACAGTATATCACAGTACATCACAGTACAGTACAGTACAGCACAGTACAGTTCAGTACAGCACAGTACAATACATCACAGCACAGTACAGTACAGCACAGTACATCACAGTACAGTACAGCACAGTACATCACAGTACAGTACAGTACATCACAGTACAGTACAGTATATCACAGTACAGCACACCACAGCACAGTACAGTACAGTATACAGCACAGTACAGTGCACATCACAGTGCAGTAGCACAGTACAGTGCAGCGCAGGCGTCAGCAGCAGCACAGCACAGTACATCACAGTACAGTACAGTACAGCACAGTACAATACATCACAGCACAGTACAGTACAGCACAGTACATCACAGTACAGTACATCACAGTACATCACAGTACAGTACAGTACAGCACAGTACAGCACAGTACAATACATCACAGCACAGTACAGTACAGCACAGCACAGTACAGCACAGTACATCACAGTTCAGTACAGTACAGCACAGTACAATACATCACAGCTCAGTACAGTACAGCACAGTACATCACAGTACAGTACATCACAGTACAGTACAGCACAGTACAGTACAGCACAGTATGTCTAAAATAGTTATCCACTAAACAGGTAGGAAGTATGAAATGTTTGCTTGCCTGATATGGTAAAAATAGGTTGTGCTGATTTCAGGCCATGATACATATACAGGCACATCCACTATACATACTGTACAGTATACAACATCTATTTTCTTTCAAGTAACAAAAGAATCCCTGACATTTACCATTTTAATGCCGGTACGCCAGAGTGGTGTGATGTGAACACTCGGCAGATGGGAATGAAGTAACCCTGAAAAATAAACTCTTATTTACAATTATTTACAGATAATAGACAAACAAATACAGTATGTCAAAATTAATTAATCAGTGTCTAGTCTAATACATTTAATTACATTAATTTTCATAAAATGAACTGTCCACCAACTTTAACACATTATATATTCTAAGAATTTTATGTGTTTTTTCTCCTCCACTATTTTTCTAAATTGTCGAATATTAACAAATACAGTAAAACCTCGATTAACGACGGTAATGTGTCCTCCAATATTGCAGTGTAAGGTGAATCATCATATTGTGAATCATTAACTACCATTAAAATAAAGCAATAATAATGAGATGCGTTTCACAGTGCGACCTTTTCATAACTTTTGTGTGGCTTTTTACCCTTTTTCCCCAAAACAATACAATTAATGAAAAAGTCAAACTATATTCTTTAAATAATGTTTATGAATGCACCTTATACAATGTAAATCAATAATGATAACATCACATAAGAGAAGGGATGCTATTGTTGTTGTCAGTGTTTACACCCAGTGTCAGTTATCCATCTGAAAATGAAGAAAATAAGACCCTGGTTGTTGCTGTAGTAAAATTAAAGTAAAAAAATATGTATGTTCTAATTAATGTGTGTCACATGTCGGCCCACACCGCTGTCTATGATTGGCTAATTAGGTGATACCCAGGAACGACCAATATCAATGAGGGTGGTTCACAGCCTGTATGCTTATATAAGTTTTCTAATGTTTTGATTTACGATGTTTTTTTTATATCAGTGTTATTTAGTTTTGGTTGTAAAAACATTATGTAAGAGCCATATTCTGTTTTATAGGGTATAAGGTGTAAAACTTTTAATGTATTGTATTAGGATTAGTTGGCAACCGAGCCATATTAGTGTGGTGGTGGTGGTGATGGTCACGGCAGAGCCACCAACTGAACCGGTCAGCACGGAGAACCAGGAACTCCAGGCCTGGTATATACACGCCGACGTGGGGTACAAGATAGCAGCCGAGTTGTGGGTGAAGTAAAGTAATTGGAGATATATGGACATGAAAACTTGCTCTGTGAATGTAAATAGTGTAACATATGTCATTTTTACACGAGAAGTGTCCATAAGCCCTTCCTCTTGGTCTGAAAGTCCCGTGACAACTGACAATGTTCAGTAAAAGTAACCATTGAAGTTAAAGAAAAATGTGTGTGATAGTGGAACGGCAATGTATACTTGCGCCCTCAAGGAAACCGCGTCATTTATCTTAGGAATATGTAAAAAAGATTCATTATTGTTTATTGCTGAATATGTATTTGATTGAATTAATGTTTATATATGCGAAATGAACAATGCAAATTATTAATAATACGTAGAATATTAAAACACACAAGAGGAGACAAGACAGCATTGTTTTCGCGAGTGTTTACAACACCAGTGACAAATGACGATGGTTCTACTTCTACATAAGAAACTGAAGAAATAAGACCCTGGTTGTTGCTGTAGTAAAACTAATGGAAAAAAATAATTAATATACAGCTACTCCTCGACTTACGACCTACGACCACCTGGACATTCGACCGCCCCAGTCGTACAAAAAATTTTTTAAATTACATATTTTCGAGTCCCGACGTTAGTGATTGTGCTGTGTACAGGCAAAATTTTCGTTTGTAATTCCATTTAAAATGGCTGGCAAGCTTAAAAGTGAGAGTTTTGTGGTGCTGAGAAGAAAATAAGACACCCATTTTAGATTTTCTATGTATTATCTTCGCATTTTCGACTTACGACCTGGATTTGGGTCCCTAACCCCGTCATAAGTCGAGGAGTGGCTGTATATGTATTAAGTAATGTTATTTAATGTTAATAAATGGAACAATAAAAGTAGCTAACCACTAATGGTAAAGAAAAAACGAAATAGATTGGGAACGCCATTGTATGTAAGTGCATATATGTAAAAACATCATTTCTCTACATAAGAACATGAAAGCAATGCTTATTACTGTTCATAAATGTTTTAAATAATACTTACTAATGCAAAAAAAAAATTCTACTGACCAATGGTGGTAAAGTCTAATACATAATGACAGCCAATAATGTTGTGCGAATTTTTACTCAGATGACGAAGTCATCAGGTTCAACTCTGGCTGAAGCTGAAGCTTTCCAGAAAGATGTCATCGCTGTTACTGAACCTGAAGTTGTTGTTGAAGTTGCTATGATGCTGAATTTGATGGTGTAGCTGTCGAAAGAACCTTGCACAGCTGCTTTCTTTTCTCATTATACATGTATGAGTTTTTCACATCCTTGTTAATTTAATGCTTTGTTCTGTTAATGGATCCACTTCAGTAAATATGTTCATTGTTTGCTCCATATAATATCCACAGACCTTTTACCCTTTTCATATCGTTTTAACACATCTAGTTTCTCATCTAAGCTTATACACTTTCTTTCAGCTTTTGAAACAACACTACCACCACTTGCTCATGTTGAGTAGGGATGGAAAAAATGCTGTAAGAAACCTGAGAATGTTTTTCTCCTTTTCCTGTTCAGATGCATGAAACAAAGGGCCCGCCAGCTGCGACTGTTTATACCAGTGGTGTTGGTGTCACCACTCACAAGCCCGGCAGCTTCCGTGCGCAAAGTGTGTTTTTATTTTTTTGGCATAATACATATTGGGATTGTTATTATTAATATGAAAATGTAATTTCATTTTATTTTTCATAATATTTTCGTCGTAAATACAAAGAAACTAACGGTGTAAATTGAATTGGGTCGTAAATTAACCTGGGTCTTAAACATGAATCGTAGTTAGTAGAACCCTTGTTATGGTAGGATTTCCTGTTTACAGTGATCCCTCGGTTAACGAGTGCCTCGGTTAACGAGATTTCGGTTGACAAATTACCTTCCATAAGAGTCTTAACTTCGGTTAACGAGCAATCCCTCGATTAACGAGCGCCCCTCCACATGTTTTCGCTTGCATTTGGCGGTCCACCAGCTGTAGTATTAGTCCGTCAATACAGTAATCGGTTCTAGGGCTTAAATTCCTTACTATTTTAGTAAATATCAAGAAGTTTGTACTATTCAATAACTTTAAAAGTTTTATATTAATTTTTGTTAGTCATTTTAACAATTATTTAACATAATTGAAGTATAGTTTTTTGCGCAGCAAACAGCCTGTCAACACACCATACAGGCGTCAGTCTCTGTGTCTTTTCAGTGGAAGTAACATCTTGCTTGAGACTCTCTTCAACTAAATGCTTTTTTTCTGTGTTTCCAAGCAAATTATTGGTCACTTTGAAATTTATTTTACATATTGACAATATATAATGCAGTGCAGTGTTGATTTAAAGAAAATAATCTTGAATTACACCATGAGTACTAAAATTTTATGAGTGAAATGGCACCATGGGGTAACTTCTCTTCCACCCCAATGCCTTCTCTTCTCCCTTCTCCTCCTCCACCCCCATTCTAATTCCCATTATCATCATCATCCAGGAGCCTTCTACTGTACATATACACCTCAAAGTAAGTGTACTTTACTACCTTTTTTGTTGATTTTAGGCAATTTTCGGCGAGCTGGAACCAATTACCCATAAACCCATTGAAACAATGGTTTCGGTTAACGAGTTTTTCGGTTAACGAGCAACCTTCTGGAACGAATTGTGCTCGTTAACCAAGGGATCACTGTACTAGAAAAAAGAAGTACTGGTAAGATAAAGTATATTTTATCACTACAGTCTCTCCTCCACTTACGACGGTGTTCCGTTCAGACGATTGGGTCGTAAGTCGATTGAGTCGTAAGTCGAACCGACGAAATTAATACATAGTACTGTACAGGTAATAAATGTAAAACTTTAACCTTTTTAACACACAAACTGAGCGGGATATGACGTGGATGCTGTACACAAGAGGCAGCGTGCCGGCCGAAGTTGTCATACGGTGTCGGTAGACATTACGACCAAAGTCTGGATTCGAAAATAATGTGAGCATGAAGTCTTTCCCTGATTACAAACATTTATTACACAAAACATATGCTAGGTACAAACGTACAGTTTTTTGCAACTTAAAATATGCATGAAAAAAATGCTATGAATTCGTCTACACAATGCTACAACATTCATGTTTCTATCTAGAATGGTCTTCGAGATATGATTTTTCATAATCAGGGAAAGACTTTATGCTCACCCTGTATAACGACAATGACCGTCATAAGTCCGGGTTGTCGTAAGTCGAGGAGAGACTGTATTTTAAGCAAATTAAACACCAGTTTTTACAGTGTTGCCTTCTAATAAGAGCCATGTACAGTCCCCAAAAACAGAAGTTAGATTTTCCATCACTACAATTTGAAATGCTTTGACATGATCCCCACTGCATCGCCATAAGTTGGTATGCCTGTTCATTATACAGTATCATTATACAGGGTTAGGATTGGGGGAGGGAGTAGTCCTAGATAGTACTTCAATACAACATGAAATCCAATAAGCTATAATATTGTATGTATTGTTCAAAAACGTATAAACTCATCGATGCTCAAAGGTCGAGGATGTAAACTACCAACCATTCAGAAACAGGTCGAGAAACCAAGCCTGTGATCACAACGACCCCAGGGTTAGATACTTCTGTGGCAGTGTGTACAGTAACTATAAAATACCACAATTACAAGTCTATAAAATACTGCACAGCAAAAATAAGGGTTAGGGTAGAACCACAACAGATAAACCAGAGTACAGTATCAAGTGTAACTTTTGATCCACTACTTAGGGCTATACAATTTTTGTTTAATACTGTATTTAAAAAGCATCATATCTATATTATATGAATAATATTCCACAAACAGATTCCCAGCAATTAGTTGAAAATTTGGACTTATTGCTTAATTACATGCAATCTCCTATTACAGTATTGATATTTTCACCAATAGGCTATGTTCTCAGCAAAGCCTGCCTGACAGCCATCAGGCAACAGTACACAGAAGAGTTCTCCACCAAAATACAGCATATCTTCCCCTTTGCTATCAACAAAAGGATAACACCTAACTGAAGGCAAACTTAATACTCCCTGGATGACCATGTGTGAGAAAGCAATGTACGCATCTCATTATTATTGCTTAAATTTAATGGTAATTAATGATTTACGATACGATGATTCACCTTACACTGCAATATTGGAGGACACATTACCGTCATTATTTGAGGCTTTACTGTATATATCTTATTGATTCCATACACACAGAATCAAGGCACACAGAGAATACCTTTTGGAAATGACTAAATCTGCTGCAGAAAAGTGTGAATACAAATTTAAATGTACTGTACCATGAAAAGCTTTGTGATAGGTAATACAGCAAATATGAGAAAAAAATTAGGAAAACAACATGAATCCATTATCACATAATAATGATAATGATTACTCTGCACATCTGTTAAACCTGCTTTCACATTACATTACAAGCAAATCAAACACATTATGGAGCACATTACTGTACTGAGATTATATAGTACATACTTCAGGAATCATCACATCCCAGGATCATTACACAGGTCGACCACTGATTTTCCATCACCCTTGGGGCCAGAGCCATGCTGGACCATCACAGGTTTATATGTACACTATACCCTCATTATCTCAAGAGGCTCTGGATCACTCAATTTAGCAAAAACAAATCTGAATTAAACAAGTTGGAATATTTTAACGTTACAGTATTTGACAATTTCCGAATTTTTGTTTGATTATTTGTTCATTTTTTGTTCAGTTCTTGCGCCTTGCCTAGGCTGCCATATAAAATATTATATTTATAATTACTGTGCAAACAAAAATAATTTTCAAATGTTCAATTAAAGACAAGAGTTGTTTCGCGGTTTTGTCCAAAGATTAAATACAGTGATCCCTCGGTTAACGAGCACCTCGGTTAACAAATTAACTTCTATAAGATTCTTCACTTCGGTTAACGAGCATTGCCTTGATTAACGAATTCCTTACGAGCGCCCCTCAACATGTTTTCGCTTGCTCACTAGCTGTCGTATTAGTCCGCCAATACAGTAATTGGTTCTAGGGCTTAAATTCCTTACCATTTTAGTAAATATCAAGAAGGTTGTACTATTCAATTATTTTAAAAGTTTTATATTAATGTTTTTAGTCATTTTAACAATTATTGAACATAATTGAAGTACAGGAAACTATTTTTATGCGCGCCAAACAGCCACTCAACACACCAAGCTTGGCGTCAGTTTGTATACAGGTTCAGAGGAAGGAACATCTTGTTTGAGACTCTTCAACATAAATGCCTTTTTTCTGTTTCCAGTCAAATTATTGGTCATTTTGAAATATATTTTACATATTGATAATATATAGCACAGTGCAGTGTTGATTTAAAGAAAATAATTTTGAATTACACCAAGTGAACTAAAATTTTATGGGTGAAATGTCGGCATGGGGTGACTTCTCTTCCACCCCAATGCCTTTTCTTCTCCTCCACCCCCATTCTAATTCCCATCATCATCATCATCATCAACAACCAGGAGCCTTCTACATGCACGCCTCAAAGTAAGTGTACAGTACTTTGCTACATTTATTTTTCGTTTGTATGTAATTGTCGGTGAGCTGGAACCAATTACCCAAAAACCCATTGAAACAATGGTTTCGGTTAACAAATTTTTCGGTTAACGAGCAACCGTCTGGAATGAATTATGCTCGTTAACTGAGGGACCACTGTATACCAACTCGTAAAACATTATGAGAGCCCCCTACCACAAGGCAAAACGCACCATAAGTTTAGCCCTTCGGCATATGTTTTCACCAAATTTCACGACACGACTTTTGTCGTTCATTGTACATACAATACAGTAAGTCCTCGTATAATGTCGTCCCACTTAAAGTTGTTTCAGTACTACGCCGCTGAACTTTAGATACCAAAAGTTCGTTTAACGTCCTGGTGATCCAATACTACGTCGTTTTGCGTCGTCACGGACTACTTTCTACGGCGCATTGTCTGCTCTTGTCTGCCCTCACTCGCGGAACGTCACAGTGTCCCCAAGCGACGCCAAGCCAGTCTCTGTTATGACTTCACATCATTCATGCATGCTTAAGTGTTTTTGCTCTTAAACTGTACTCTAACCATTCGAAATGGCTTCCAAGCGCCCATCGAGTTCTACTGATGCTAGTGTAGTGAAGAGGCAATGTAAGACCATTGTCCTTGCTACAAAAATGGATGTATTAACCCAATTTGAAAAAGGGGAACGTGCTGTGGACATAGCCGCTGTGCTTGGTCTAACCCCCACAACGGTGCGTACTATCTGGACCAACGATGACAAGATTAAGGTTAGTGCTGGAAGTGGTTCTTCTCTGAGTGCTGTTAAGACGACTTGTACTAGAAGCACTGTGATAGAGAAGGTGGAAAAGATGCTGGCAATATGGATGGAGGACCAGAATCAACGTAATACCCTTGTGAGCCTTATGGTTATCCGGCATAAGGCCAGATCCCGGTTTGACGACTTAAAGGCAGAAGAGGGTGAAGGATCGAAGGAAGAGATCTTTACGGCCAGCCGAGGATGGTTTCAACGATTTAAGTGTCGTTATAACTTCCACAATATTAAGATGACTGGTGAAGCTGCCAGTTCTGATACAGTTGCTGCCAAGACATTCCCGCCAGAATTCAAATGGATTATCCAGCAAGGAGGCTACTCACCGAAACAAGTCTTCAATGTGGATGAGACTGGTCTCTTTTGGAAGAGGATGCCTGAGAGGACCTATATCTCCAAGGAGGAGAAAAAGAGCGGGAGGCTTTAAAGCAGCAAAAGACCGCTTGACGTTGCTGCTTAGAGCGAACTCTGCCAGTGACTTCAAGCTGAAGCCTATGCTGATTTTTCGCGCTGCCAACCTATGGGCTCTGAAAGGTTACTCTAAGGATCACCTTCCTGTCATTTACAAGGCAAACAAAAAGGCATGGATAACCATTGCCATATTTAGCCAGTGGTTAAACGTGTACGCCATCCCTGCACTGAAGGAATAATGTGCCAAGGAGAACCTTAACTTCAAAATTCTTCTGATCGTTGACAATGCTCCAGCTCATCCTCCCAATCTCGACGACTTGCATGACAGTGTAAAAGTTATATTCCTGCCTCCCAACACGACAGCACTGATGCAGCCTATGGACCAAGGCGTCATCGCCACATTCAAGGCATATTATTTACACCGTACCATAACCCATCTGCTCTAGGCTACAGACAGAGAAAAGAAACCAATGATCCGAGAATATTAGCGCGGCTTCAACATTCTTCATGAGATCGACAACATTGGCAAGGCATGGGAAGAGGCTTCAGAAAGTTGCCTGAATGGTGTGTGGCTCACCAACGAAGATCTGCAACAATTAACAGAACACAGTCCTGTTGAAGATGAAGACGACGAAGAAGAACCTCAACGAACACTAACTTCAAAGAGGATGGCAGAATCATTCAACATGTTCCAGCAAGCAATGCAAATGCTTGTAGATGACGACCCAAACAGAGAACGTAGCTCAAAGGTTCAACGCAGCATTGATGAGGCGAGGGGTGAGGTGATGAGGTGAGGGGCGAGGTGACATCAAAAGACACTTACACAACAAACACATTAATTGCTCTACTAAACCCTTTTCTTATTATTAATTTATCATTTATATTTTAAAATTAATTGATACATGATGGCTCGAGTTGGTTACTTTTGCACTTAGATAACTGATCAGTGAATAAACAAGGCATATGGAGACCCATAAACAAGGCATATGGAGACCCATAAAAGAGGCATATGGAGACCCATAAACAAGGCATATGGAGACCCATAAACAAGGCATATGGAGACCCATAAACAAGGCACATGGAGACCCATAAACAAGGCATATGGAGTCTCATAAACAAGGCATATGGAGACCCATAAACAAGGCATATGGAGACCCATAAACAAGGCTTATGGAGACCCATAAACAAGGCATATGGAGACCCATAAACAAGGCATATGGAGACCCATAAACAAGGCATATGGAGACCCATAAACAAGGCATATGGAGACCATAAACAAGGCATATGGAGACCATAAACAAGGCATATGGAGACCCATAAACAAGGCATATGGAGACCCATAAACAAGGCATATGGAGACCCATAAACAAGGCACATGGAGACCCATAAACAAGGCATATGGAGTCTCATAAACAAGGCATATGGAGACCCATAAACAAGGCATATGGAGACCCATAAACAAGGCATATGGAGACCCATAAACAAGGCATATGGAGACCCATAAACAAGGCATATGGAGACCCATTATACTCTAGAATAATATTCATTAAGTTCTGATAAGTACTTGTATGCAATAATATTATTCACTAAGTGCTCAAGACAGATCCTGTGGTGAGCACCAACCCTCTTAAGCAGTGATAACAACAGTGCCTGTGAGATGATCAGTGGTGGCAACATTATTTTTGTTTTATGGTATTAGCCCACCAGAGCACAGGTCTATGACTCACATCAGGGCCTGGGGGCGAAAATATTATAATTATAATTATAATTATAATAATAATAATAATAATAATAATAATAATAATAATAATAATAATAATAATTACAAATTAATAACAAATAATAAATATAAATATAATATACTAATATTAATGATGATAATGATAATAATAATAATAATAATAATAATAATAATAATAATAATAATAATAATAATAATAAAAAAGGACCACAAATAAATACACATAAAAAAAAAGATCAATAGTGAGAAACGATATACAGGTTGTACCTCTCTAGTCCGGCAACCTCGGGACCTGACCGGTGCCGGACCATGGAAATTCACCCTTTTCCTGGTTCGATAGTGACTTGTGCTTATGCCTGGAAGCACTAGCACCACTTTCTCTGCGTCATGGTCTCTTTGAAGACATATTGAAGGGTTAAATGTCGTATAGTAGCTTCTCAAATTTCGCGCGTTTTTAATTCTTAACGTATTTTATTGGAACACACAAAAAAGTAAATAAATAAAAATTTTGACGGCAGAAACTTGAATTTCGACGGGTTTGAACGGCCCGCCAACGTGCAGACGACGTGCATAATCGTGTAAACAGGGTCATTTCTCTTATGTACAAAAGATTCATTATTGTTTATTACTGAATGTCTTTTTTATTGAATTAATGTTTATATGTGCAAAATGAGCAATACAATTCATTAATAATACGTAGAATATTAAAACACACGAGGAAATGACACAGCATTGTTTTCGTTGATTACAAAACCAGTGACTGACTGGTTCTACATATAAAACTGAAGAAATTAAGACCTTGGTTGTAGCAGTAGTAAAATTAATATGGTTGTTTTAAGTAATGTTATTTAATGTTAATAAATGGAACAATAGAAGTAGCTAACGATAATGGTAAAGAAAAAGAGAGATCGCATATGTAAGTGTGCATGCGCACACGTGAAAACATATCGTCATTACTTTACATAAGAATATGAAAGCAACACTTATTTACTGTTCATATATATTTTAATTAATGTTTCTGAATTTGTTTTTATTGAACTAATGTACGTGTGTGCAAAATTAACAATACAATTTATTAATAATACGTGGAATATTAGAGGAGACGAGACGGCTGCCGGCATTGTTTATGTTAAAGCTTACGAAACCAGTGACTGATTGGTTCTACATATAAAACTGAAGAAAATAAGACCCTGAGTTTAGCTGTAGTAAAATTAATGTAAAGAATGAATATGGTTGCTTGAAGTACCTGTAATGTTATTTAATGTTAATAAATGGAACAATATAAGTAGCTAACCATTAATGGTAAAAAAAAAAGTGAGACTGCTCGTATGTAAGTGCGCACATGTGAAAATATATCGTCATTACTCTACATAAGAATATGAAAGCAACACTTATTTACTGCTCATATATATTGAAGGGTTAAATGTTGTACTCTGTATAGACAAGCAGAGAGAGAGAGAGCAGCCGAACTGCCGGATGTAAACAAACCTTAATTTCCCGCGGCTTTTTTTTTTTTAAGGGGATTAGCCCACCCGGGCATAGGTCACTGACCCACATTGGGGCCTGAGGGGCAAAAATTTAATACTCCTGTAATAATAATAATAATTCAGATAAAAAAAAAAAAAAAAAAAAAGCTGCCTATCTACCTATTGGACAAACTAGAATCGTTCCGGACCACGGGAGTTTCCGCACCACAGAATGCCGGACTAGAGAGGTACAACCTGTACCTGTATGTATGCTGTGTTGTCAAAATAAAGGCGACCACACACTATCAAATATGTTTGTCAAACATGATGATTGATCATACATCGCCACACACTTTACAACCACAATGATCAAACTTCAGTTGGCGTCTGGTACTCGCCGCCTCAACACTGGGTGACAACATGAGTAAGGAGGCAGCCTGTATTACTATTATACTTGCTCTTGAAACAGAGACTTTAAAGAAAAACGAAAAAGAAAATTATGGCTGAAGGAATGGCACAGAAAAAGACCAAAGTTCTCTCCTGATGCCCTATTAAAGGAACTAGTGGTATCATCTCAAGATTATAAGAGCTTTCTATAATTCCTTCCTGTAGCTGGTGTTGAAGGAATTAATCCTCTTAGTCACAGTTGCCTTGGTCGCAGTAGGGATGATTTATTTCATCTTTTCTGCTAATTTTCCATAACATTCTTGTTTAACATTACCTGGCGCTGGACGGGGCTCTTTTAGCCCCTCTCTCAGCCTATTCCTTGGTACATATTTAGCTATATACACACAGACTTCCTTAATTCTCCTACAAAACTTATGAAAATATGAAAAACAACCTAATTACTTAGTGATTATTGTCTTTTCCGTCCAATGAATTCTCTTTTATTGGATTTATGGTAAAAAAAAAAAAAATGAACATGAAACAATATAAAACTCGGACGAACAGTTGTGAGAAAGACGGTGCTGCCAACACACTCTGCCAGACGTGTGATTAACGCTCACGGCTCTAAAGTCCTATACCCTAACCTGGCCCATAAGCCACGCCCCTCGTCCATAGCTACAAATAACCGATTGGTTCCCTTGAGCGTCTTACCTCCCCCTAGACTGCGCGTGTACAAGCTCGTATTTTTATCGAACTTTTATGATAAATATTAAAAATTTTCTAACACCCTCTCTGAAGTGCTTATGCCTTGAAATCATTTGCATTTTGATAGTTCAGATAATTAACATTATTTTAGATAATAGCAGGTCTGCTTAACAATTGTGAACACATTTAGTTCGAATTTTCTATGAACCAATCACCTATTAGTATAGAAAAGGGGCGTGGCTTATGGGCCAGATTAGTGTGGAAATACTTATAGCTATTGTAAATTTTTTTCACCATAGTAAATTTTCCTATTGTACATATACACGTGTGGTATTTCAATATCCCTATATGCAAAATCATGGCCGACTGCGAGTTGTTTCTGTCAGTCTTTTAAAATACGTTGGTATTTCAAGATGAAAGATTCATAACCCTTCCTCCACTAATAGTTCCATTTCATAATTTTGGCACAAACGTTCTGCACTAAAAGCCATATAATCTCTCAAAACTGCCACAATAATCACATTTTTCCATACTGTACTCTGATATTTAAAAAAAAACATTAAAATTTTTCCCTTCAATTTACCCTGTTCACTTTCTGAATTTCTTAATATATTTTATTTTACATATTTAAGCATATGTACACTCTCCCAAAAAGTATTGGCCCCTTTCCTCATTGATACAATGTGTCACAATGGATGAATATTTCTGATAACTAAATGTGATCCCTGCATTATGTTGGTAGACCTGCCTTCCTAGTGTCTGTGAGTTGCCAGTTATTATTTCTGACATTTGAAGTAATTATGGTGAATCACTGTACTCCATCTTTAATAGAATAATATACAGCCGTAATGATATTAATGCATCGAATAATATATCAACGACGGTCATATAATGGGTGTTTTCTGCTGGAAATCCATGGCCAACACTAGTACCCGAGACTCATTGGAAGACACGGCTTGAACAGACAGACATGGAGAGATGTCACTTTCTGAATAACAGCATAGCTATAAATCAATGATTGTTATCATTATGTTTACCTCATTGTAACTGTAATAGGTATAATAGTAATATAGTGCTAATGACTATCAAATAATAACACTAGGTTAGGTGAGGCAATGACAATGCATTCTAGGAAATGAAAACAATATTCAGAGATGTTTTTTACTTTTTAATTTTATTATTAGAGTTTTTACCTATCAATGTTTAGTATATCCACCCTCTCATGTTGCCTGTGATGTCTCCATAGTGACTGTCAATTCCAAGGGAGGACTTGACCACATCACCTCATAGTGTGTATCAGATAATGTTCCGTTGCCAGCACCAATCATGAGATGATACGTTATATTACCTCATTAACTGAAGTTGAAATAATATCGAAATACAGTGAACCATAATGTTAATATAACTGGATATGGCAAATGAATATAATATCGGATTATAGCGTTTCATATTTCATTTGAAGCGATTCCACTTTAACCTCGGTTCATGAAAACATAGTAACGTTATATTCCTATTTGGCAACCCATCCCGAGGCTGAAATAGTATCTAAGGTGCATAAATCAGAGGGGTTACCCGTGACGTTATTAGTTTTTCATTATGGTACCACAAATCATTCTATTTCATTACGTTATGTAGAGAAAAGGTGGTATACTGCAGGTATCACGGTGACAGCAGGTGCACGAAGAAAGAACGAAAGGTGCAACTCCTCACAATCAGAAATACCAATCGAACCGAGACTGTTGTGCGCGTGTTACTGCGTTCATTTCCAAATACATCAGGCCGGGAGGGGGCAATACTCTTTTGGGAGAGCGTACATAGTCCAATAACCAAGTACCGGTAATAGATTTTCACTCATAGTTATGCTGCCAATGGAAATTCTATTTACTCTTAACAAGGAAACAAGGACAATATGGTAGGCCTGCTAACTATAGTTGTATGACTTGGCATCGTATATATAATGTGAGAGCCAGGCAACAGTAACTGTTCACATAACTATTGTTGTAAATTCTTCAGGATGTAAAGAAACAAACATATGTCACTGACTAATGAAAGAGGAAGTAAAGAAACAAATAAGTTTACTGTACAATATTTGGCCAATACTGTTTGCCCAAGCCTAGAACTCACTGCTCTACAGTAGCTAAACACTTTCTTTATAAAACATTTATAGGTAAACATAATATACACTAAATGATCTTATAATTTTCTTGATAATCCTGAAAATTTTCCTTGTACTGTCTGTGTCACTCTTATTTACTTACATCAAATCAAATAGCTATAAGATTACAAGTCGACAATCCCAATTTTGATTTGTATAAATTTATACAGTTAGCATATTACTTATACATAAGTCCTATATATAAGTATCGTAGCAAACTCGTTAGAATGTATTGAAGAATATGTAAATTATTTATGACACAGGAAGAAATATAAAATAAAAAAATGCGGTACGATAACCTGGCCATAACGGTCTCCTCAGCCTACAGTCGCCCCTAACACACTGCATTACAAACTATAGATTATGTACAGATGCGCGAGATCTACACCAGATACATGTTTGTATTATGTACATTATACAGTATATCTATACATAAGTATCGTAACAAACTCATTAGAATGTACGGAAAAAAATTATGCAAAATATTTAAGAGACAGGAAGAAGGACTGGAGAATTAATAAAACAAATAAACTGTGCTGTATGACATTGTGGCCATAATGGTCACCAGAACTTAACACTCACTCCTTTACGTACTGTAATAGATACTGATGCCAGACACCTGCACCAGGTAGGGTTAAGAGATCTATTGTTGTAAGCTTCACTTCTTATTTGCCACAATGATGGAGACTGCTTATAAAGTTCAATAAACTCTCTCCAAAACTCACGGGAGTCCAGTGCGCTCGCCAAGGCTACTGCTACTCGATTGAGCATGTTTGAACATACATTGCCACATACCATCCAACATGCTTGACAAACGTCATGTTGGACGAGAAAATATCAAACTTGTTTAATCTTCTTCAAACATGTTGGTTTGCCCACACTCAAATTTGTATGATCAAACACCATGTTTGACAAACATATTTGATAGTGTGTGGGCACCTTAAGAGAAACAATTGAGACCCTGCAATTGTGTGTAAATGAGGCAGAAAGTCAGATCATCAACCTGGGACTTGGTCACATATGGCAGCAGGGTCTACCATTAGACAACACATTCTGTTTCCAATATCTTCCCAGACGGTAGTACCTCCCTCTTTGGTAGCTGCCAACTACCTACTGATCAGCTGTTACTGTTCTGTAAACAAGAGACGGAGAATATACTATGGCGCAATAGCTCATCTGGGACTGAATTGGGGAGAAAATTAATTATTTTTTGATAATGTTCTATTAACCCGACACCTAATGAACCTAAATAACATGGGAATAATGGTGAATTGCATAGCGTCGTCCTCCCTCTCTCCTCCTCACCCCGGTTACACACCAAACGTAGTTTTGTACAGTATCTTAATATAATTCATAATTTATTCCCATAATTCATTCCTCTTAATCTATTTCACAATTTATTCCTGTAATGATAATTGACTTTTCAGAACTGCTCAGTTAATTCAGATTCTTTTTTATAATCAAATTGTTTAATTCATTAAAAAAACAAAAAACATACAAATTAAGTCATAATCCCAATTAACAAAGGTACAGTGTATATCAGTGTTGAAACTGTGTGAACTGTAGATACAGTGTTGGGAGCTCAACTGTGTTGGATATTAAAAAGAGCAAAAGGAAAAATTGCTGAAGTATTATGGAGACAGTGACACTTAGAAAGGAATGACAATATGTATACATGTGAAACAGGAAGGAGTAAGGATGCCTGATGCAGTGGTTTCGTCAGCGTAGGAACAATGGTGTTAAACTTTCAGGTGAAATTGTTATTCAGTAGGTGAAAAAGTTCCACGAGGAACTTAGTTTGCAGCAGGAGTGCAAATATTTATTTTGATTGATTAATTACCAAAATACAGAACAGTATATGGTCAGGTACAGGTTTAAAGGTATGTCTGTGATTCATGCTTTAATTTGACAACAAGGCTCTGGTCCCAAACTTGCTGTTAAATCACAACACAACCTGTACTGAAATTGTGCAGATGCCTCAACTTGTTTCTCGTCATCAAATAGAATGGATTCAATTTCTTCACTACTGTACGAGTCATAGGGTTTATGAAGGATAACTGATAAAGCACTGCACGAGTTCTGTGTACGTCCTGTTTATTTGATGTGTGAACACCTGAGAAATGTTCCCGATGTAGCAATATTTGCTCGAGTCAGAGCGTTTATCCAGCCACTGCCATCGTGGAAATCTCCGAGAGTTCTCCAGGCAGTCACCTCAATGTGCAAGCCACCAAAAAGAAAAACGAACTTGTGTTCTCTGTATGTATAAATCAAAGATTGGAAAAGACATAAAATTGCACCTGAAGATTTCTAAACCTTTTATTGGAATAAATAAAAGGATATGTCATTCATGTTTATATGTGACAGAGCTAGACCCCGACTTACGAGTGCTTCGACTTAACGACCGTCGGGACTTACGACCGCCGCAGTTGTGACTTCTTTTTTTTGTTTTCAAATGACACGCATTTTCTATACCGAAACGTTTCCAGTTAATGTATTCTCCATGTATAATTAGAAAATTATGGGGGCCCCATGTGCATTCGGCTGACTACATTAAAGGTAAGTGCTCAGTCACACTGTATCCATTCCTCATTATTTATTACTTTTACTGTACTGTATTTCATTGCAGAATTTTTATTTAATTTTTTTTTTTTTTTTTTTATCTGTCAGACTTACGACCATTCGGACTTACGACCTGGATTTGGGTCCCTAACCCCGTCGTAAGTCGGGGTCTAGCTGTATCACCAAAGATATGGAACTATTTAAGTTTTCAATTTATGAGATGGCCGTCTTTGATTTTTCCCATACACTGTACAGGCTTCTGGTGAAATATTCAGCTTGGCACAGTACTGTACAGTATATCTGAAATCCTTTAGTTCATATTCAACAATATTTGTGCCAATTGTGGTGCTTTTACCACAAAACCCATAAATGTTTCACAAGTCTGCCCCACTAATAGAACAACATAAATTACAGGTATTAATCATTCTTTTATATTAAAATACACAACCATGCAGTCTGTTTAGGTCAAACTTGATGCAAACTTGCTGACAGTGCTAAGCCATAAATAGTATATTATTCCTACCTTGTACACCTAGGGTCTACTTTCTCATTGTAAACATTGGGTGTACATAATAGTAGTAATTGTGCCTTACTATCTGACAACTTTAGATCTTTTTTCAAAATAATAGCATCAGTGAATGCTCTAAATACAGTACAAAAAACAAGTTGTAAAATAACAACTTTCTATCCTGCGTTATACCTTCACTTGATTTAAAAAACTGCTTATGGGTCACATTTGACCTCCAACAGACTAGGAGGGGGTAAAATCCATTAATACATTCTTATCTGCAAGTTTGTTTAAGGTAATAATTTAGAACTGGGAGTCATAAGAATTTTGTTTATCAGATATAATTTGCTTCAATGTACTGTATATAACTGTAGTTAATGAATCCAGTGTCAGGTCTGTGAAAAAATTGCTATGAACTTACTCAAGAGATAAAAAGTTTGCTGTGGTCCTCATAAGTTTGGCACTTCCCTAAACCAAGCTGTCTGATATTAGAAAGACTGAACCACAGAGCCATTTCTTAAGTAGCTATTTATACAAAGTAGTTTTTTCACAGTTCCACCAATAGATCTACAAACCACTGTATAAGTACATTTAAGTAACACGTTCGGGGAATAAACTCCCAAAACTGCTAGTTTAGTCATATTACCTCTAGAAATTCCTTATACAGGTACTGTATCTGCCGTTCTTAAGAGATTGTTTATTTAGCAATATTTCGGTTTGGCAATTTAAAATTGTTAACACCCTTTGTTGTTTAACGATCTGCAATTTTCGGTTTTGTGATCTTTAAGTGACGGGAAAAATTTGGGAGGGAAGTCGGAAAAACTGGGGATTCTGTGTTTTAAATGAGTATCATTACAATACTGTAATGTGGCACAGAAATAAAGAAAATACTGTACAGTACTGTATCCTGTACAGTACAGTATTTTATAGTTTTACTGTATACAGTATAGTACTGTAAAATAAAATTATAATATGCAGAGCATGGGTGTGTATGTGTGGGAAATGAAGGATTGTATTGAGGCAGTGTTTGTGGCCAGCTGCACTCCCCATGTGACGTCATGGCATACAGGCAGCAGAATCACACGACTCACAGGACACGAGACAGAGAACAGCCGAGAGATCCCATACGCCGCACCTCGCTCCTCCGCTCTGTTGGCTAACTGACGACCACGTAAGAACTGTTTATTCCCTTGATGTTTTTGACCTTATGATGATTTTGTTCACATTCTGGATGAACGACTGTGTGCATGTAAAAGAATACTAAAAGAAAATTAAGAAAATTACATAGTATATCTACCCGAAATTAAGAGTTGAACAATAACATCACTCACAGCTCAGCCTCACCCGCTCCGAAGGCTACTGGGTGGAGAGTCGGCTACCCAATTACTGTAGGTGCCATCCCGTAGATAATATACCTCATTATCCCTTGTTTAGGATATTACTTCTTGTTTCTGTTCATTGAGCAATCTGTTTTTCAGGAATGCATCCTGACTGCTAAATGAGATACCTGTTTGAGGACTACTGGTACCTTATTACACAAAAAACTTGCTGTAAGAAAAGTAACTCAATTTATAAAGCACTTGTATTGTGGTACAGGTATCCCTCTCTATACGACTGGGTTAGGTTCATAAAAAAACAATCATTAAGTGAATTTTCTTATAATTTTTTTCTTTACATTATTTATGTAGGATTATGCATGCATGTAACAGTAAAAAAAAAAAAAAAAAAAGTGATGAAAGTTAAGTTTGTCTACCCAAAATTACAAGTTGAAAATTTATAATAACATAACATAACATAACACACCTCAGCCTGGTAGGGAAGGGGCTAGTAGGGATGTGACTGCCCAAGCTGGCTCCCAGGGATGTGCGATTTAAATTTTTGGCAGAACCCAATTTTGTAAAAGAAGGGGAAGCTTTTAACACGAAAAAGAGGTTTACTGTAATTTAGAAAATTTGTATAAGCGAATTTTTTTATCTTAAACGTTCGTATAGGAGGAATACCTGTAATAAAAAAGGTACGGTATATTTTTTTCTTTACTTTATTCTCTTCGCCACTGATCTGCTCATTAGCTGCTTGGGCGGTCGGTCACGTCTCTGTTATGCACTGTTGGCAAGTGCTGCACTGGCTCTTGAATGTATGTGAACCTGCTCCAGTGTTGGTCAAGTCTGGTCTTGAAAGAGCTCACACTTGGTGCCGTCACAGCACTCTCCAGCAGGCTGTTCCAAGTCCTTGAGTTTTTCACTGGAAGTATATTTTCCTCTGTATCTTCAGCATTTGGAATCTCCCAATATGTACAATAATTTTCCTCTAAATCACTGCATAAGAGCATTCAGTGCTTCAGTGACTTTATAAATAACTGAATTATATCTGTTTTAGCAAGCTGAAAGCAATGAACCCTCTACCTCACTCAATGGTTTCTTACTGTTAAAGCCAGATAATGTTCAATTATTATATATATATCAACGACAACATAAAGTAACACAAGGAAAACCAACTTAACACATGAGGTTCCAGATTTGCAAATTACAAATAAAAATATTCTTCTAAAGATAAAACTGTGGTTGGTAAGATTTAATGATAATAGTGCACCTACATTATCTATTTTTGATTAGTTTCCTATTGAAGATAACTTCGTTCTTTCCTCAAGGAAACTGTAAATCAAGTGCAAGAATTATAATTTTTAAATTTTTGTTCTTATAATGGTTTTCTTCATAAAAATAATCTTCGCCCATCCACCATGGCTACCAAACCCTATTTTTCACATATGATCTGTTGTCATTTGAAGGCAAACACTTCCAATAATGTTTCCATAGCTTTGAACAATTTCAGCAAATGCCACGTCGTTTCATTTACCGGACATAATGAACCAACCGAACCCACCAATATGACTCTAATTTTAAGGTAAACAAAGTAAGGGCATGCCATATCTTGCTTATTATTCAATTTTTAAGTAAAAACCTTCAGTTGCATAATGGTTGAAAATGCAACAATACCACTAGATATTACATCATTGTTAGATTTGTTCATGTTATCTCAGATTAATGATACAATATAGCAGTTGCTGAAAGTGTTTGTATGACAACAATACATTAACCACAAAATTGGCATCAGATGGACATATTTTAACTTCAAAAGAAAAATAGCAAAATAAAAAGTATTTTATTTTTTATTCATGCACTTGATTCACTGTTTTCTCAAAGGAAGAAAAGTTTTCATCAGTGGAACACTATAAGATAATAACATGACACAATATTGTACAATAAATTATATGCACAAGGATGGTTAATTATTTCAGTCACATTGCAAAATACAGATGATTAAATATTGATCTGGTCTAAAATGATTGGGTAAAGATTCACATTTTACAGCACTGTACTGTACTGTACATAACCAATCTATAAAAACATTTACCCAAGATAAGAAATAAAGTACATTTTCATAAAAAAAAATTCTGATAACTAATACCAACTCCTTAAACATCATGAAGCAACAGCCTCAAGACAATGGTCCTGTAGGTTAGTAACAAAAGGTTCTTGTGAAGCTCCTGCAATTCAACACAGATCAGATAAGGGATGGCCAGGTAAGGTACTGTACAATTAATTTAGCTGTGGAAGGTTTAACAAGCTATAATCTCAAATTATATAACAAAACAAATGGTAAGACATAATTCCTAATCACTATATCGTGTTACCCATTTTAACAAGGTGTGTGTGTGGGCTTCTGTAAATGTCTCTACACAATACAGGTGTGCAGGAGCTGGATTAAACTTCTACCACTCCGTCACTCATCCAAAGTATTGCCTAAATAACATTGATATAGGGCTACAAGCAATGCTATATATATATCTGCTTACTGTAGTGTACATCCAGCAAATATTACCACTATGACAGGCGGTGGGAGACCGTTCTTAGACAAACAAGAACAGAGCCACACACTACCTGTCAGCCAGCCCCTCACACCTAGCACCTTACAACTGTCAATCACACGTCATAACACTTCCCCACTATCAGTCATTCTCATTACTAGCTCATTGAAGATTCTCACCGTGTATAAACTATCATAAGAGAGTAGTTTCTTGACAGAGTTTCCCCCCTGGCTTGTTCCTTGTGCGCGCGTCCGTTGTTTGGGTGAGCGTTGACACTTCAGTCTTACTCAGTCTTCTTAGTGATAAACTCTAAGTAACTCGCCACTAAATACCTTCTACAGGACCTACATGATGACTTAGGCTCTTACCTTGCAACACTAGCTGTATAACTCCCACGAGAGAAGTAAGATGTGTAAATGATGGTCAAGTTCAGCCTCAATTTTCTACACCACAATAGTTAGTAAATTTCCGCTAATTATGTCAATTATTATGATTAATTAAAATTCAGTGGAAGTGATATTAGTAGTGAGTTTTGATTAATAAAGCTTGATATAATGACAAAATAACAAAAAAGAGAATGGAAGACTCCCTGAAAATAAATTCATAAATAATAAAGCCTCCTATTGATAAATTGAAATACAAATTATTGGTAAAACTTAACATAACAAATTAACACCAATAATTTTTTCATTGCTTAATAGAGTAAAAATTTACTTATATTTGATGTTCCGAAAAAAACCCGAGATGTTAACAATTGATCATCACCACCATAGAAAATGATGAAGGAAGCCCTATGGGTAACCTAAACTTAAACTATTATTCACACTGTATGATTATCATTTCCCAACTTTTTACCACTTTTTGTCTTACTAGCCACTCGGGTGATTGATTTGTTCTTTGTTATAACCTTTGTTGTCCAGTGTTAGTAAAGAACAAAACAGGAGCCGGAGAAACCCTACAATGTGTGGTAGTGTCTGACATGTGTCCTGTGCCGGGGATTGAACCAAGGACCTTTTATCTCCTATTTACTTCATTAGCCTGTATGGCCTATGTAGGAACCCTCCAGTGTTCTTGGTAGTATTGTTGACGGATATTTCGAAGCCCAGCATTGTTCTCGATTTCACAGCTTGAGCTGGTTGGTTCTTCATCGATCTACAACCCTCTGTGTGAAGAACTATTTACTTATGGTCGTTTTGCAGGACAACTTGGCGAGCTTGAAGCTATGACCCTCATGTTGGTGGCCGTGAATCACAAAAGACGGCGTGAATCATATTTTCAATCTTTCAAAATTTTTAAAGTCTCCCTAAGATCCGCCTAATAGATACATTTGCTTCACAAAAGGATTTAATCGACATTGCACATATGCCAGGGTGTTGTTCATTAAATTATTTTATAAATGGTCAGTGTGTAAAATTATATTTTCCTTCGTTGATTCGTTAAGCAATCTTCCCTAATCTGCATTAATTTTCCTACTGTATGCAACCTGGTGCACCCTGTATAGGGTGTACACATTACTTGTACATTTATCTATAGAATTCTTGCTAGTAAAAAAAATCCTTATATTAAATCAAATGTACAAACCTCGCCAGAATATTGATAAAATAAACATGTCTGCCTGTCACATTTACCTAATAATGTAACAATAGTGTGAAGAAACGGGAAGACCTAGAAAGGGGATGTGAGTTGTAGGGGTGTGCTAGGAATGGAGGTGGCAGTGTGCATTAGGGGGGAGCTGTGTAGAGGGATTGGAGAGCAGTATAGGGTGGGGTAGGGTTCGGAGGAAGGGCATGTGCCTCATACCTTACGAGTGGTTGTATCATGATTAGTAAATGACTCTTAATTGATATACATTAGAAGTTGTAAAGTTTATACTTCAGGTCAGGTCAACTGTTATGTTGGCCCATACCAACTCCCTCCCCTGAACCCTCCTCCCCACCGGAATATCAACAAGTTCTCGCCAGAAGTTACTATTTCATTTAGGAAAGGAATGGAACCAGTGTTGAATAGTGGTGAAAAACAACTCGACAGTAACAGCTGAATCGTACCCAAGCTAACCTTCACACGGTGAGGTCCCAGGTACCCAGTGATAACTGCCTGTGAGACTCAACAACACCAGCTATGTGTTAATCCGTTCATGATAGGGAGGCCTGGGACCACACCTCACTTGCTTAAGTGAGTGAGGTCCTGTGACACCGGACCACATGCTGTCCCCATGATGCTACGACACCACGTAGTGAATGAGTTACTTTTACTTTTACCCTCTTCACCACTGATCGGCTTGTTCGCCGCTTGGGCATCATGTGAGGTTCTTCATAACACCATCTGTGAGGGAACTACTACACCATGTGAGGCCCCTCATAACACCATCTAGAGGGAACTACTACACCACTTCAAGCCACTCATAACACCTTCTGTGAGGGAACTACTACACCACGGTTGTATGTACCCAGAATGTAGACTTCACAGTAATCACCGAAACTTGGATGAATCTAGCGAGCAAGAACTTTTTATCAGAGTACCACATAGAAGGGTACAACCTTTTTCACAAGGACAGGGAAGGTAGGAAGGGAGGAGGGGTCGCACTCTTCGTCAGGGATACATTAAAATGTTGTATTAATAATTTAATAAAGGGTGAAATAGGAACCGAGTCTGTATGGGTAGAAATAGCAGAAGGAAGAGAAAAAAAATAATTATGGGAGTGATTTACAGGCCCTCCAAGTCTTGGAAAAGAAGCAGCTCAGCCCATATGGCAGGAAATGAGTAGGGCAGCCAAATACAACAACCTGTGCATTATGGGGGATTTCAACTTCAGAAATATTGACTGGGACAACATTGTAGGTGACTATGAATCTGAAGAAATGCTGCAGCTTCTGAGAATGGGGGAGGGGGTTGGGGGTTACTACTAAGAGCAGAGACGTTACCGAGAACAAATTCTGGCTTGAATGTCATGTACACTAATACTGACACGTTTCTTGATAAGAGACAGGAGTTTGAAACTCTACTGAAACTACACCAACCAGATATTGTGGGAGTTGTCGAACTGTTGTACAAGAACAGGAGAATCAACCCAGAGGAATGCGAGTTCAGTATTGCTGGATATGACTCATTTACGAACCTTTCTCAAGAAACTTTAAAGAGGGGTGTGGTTATCTATGCTAGGCAAGACCTTAGAGCCAGCCAAGCGACGGTACAGGGAGAGGATGTATTTTAAGAGTCCAAGTGGTGTAAAATTAAATTAAATGGAGGAGACTTACTTATCGTCGGGTGTATCTACAGATCCCCAAACTGTGGCCCAGTAAATTAAAGGAACTTAAGAGCCTTAATAGACAACGCGGCGATGCCCAACCCTAGCCACCTCCTTATCATGGGGAATTTAACTATGGCGACATCGACTGGAGAAACGAGTTCACCCCAAATACTTGAATAACCCAGCTACTCTTTTTGTAGAAACTCTGAGAGATAATTTTCTGTTCCAACATGTTAGAGACCCGACACATTACAGAGGGGAGCAAACACCCAAGCCACTAGATCTCATCATAACAAACGAGGAGGGTATGGTGGCCAAACTGGAACACCTTGCCCCAGTTGGCACCAGTCACCATATAGTGTTGTCATTCAGATTAAACTGTTACCTAGTTCAGGATAAGGCCAGGCCAAGGTGCAAATATTACTAGGGAAATTGCAACGGGATGAGGGAAGAGATGAGAGCTATCAACTGGCCTGACTCATAAAGGCACAAGAACACAGACACTACGCTGAATATCATGACTAGTAAAGTGACCCATTTGATCGATAAATATATACCCAAGACCAAACCCAGTGCCTCTAGGAATACGAGGGGATCTCTACACATGAACCATGCGGCGGTCGACAAAGTTAAGAAGAAAACCCAGAAATTCAAGACGTGGGTTGGGTCAAACGATGAGCAGGACAGGAGCCAGAAACCAAGCAAAGATAGAGTGTAGAAGGGCAGAAAAGGAGTTCCAGAGGCTGATTGCAAGCGAGGTCAAGTCAAACACAAAGGCGTTTTACCGCTATGCAAAGTCGAAATTAAAAACGCGTCCTCAAAGATGGATGAGAAAGCGTAATGTTCCTTTGAAACTGTTGTGGGATACGAAGGACTCCAGACTTAACTGATGAATAAAACGATAATCAATGATTATGATAACTTAGACGTACCTGTGATATGGTGTGTTAATGTCCCTCGAAGAGCTGTTTTAATTCACACTTACCTGGAAAAAGAAAAGGAAAAATACAGTTGATATTACCTGCCGCCTATCTTCCCACACGTACAAGATTATCTACACTTAACTCACAGGAACAACTAAGGCAGAAATGGATGTCAAATGGATGACTAAGAGAACTTGTTTAATATGTCCAGAACACAACAGTAGTATAGTTACCTTGTGCTGGTGGGAACCCTGGTGCCGTAAAGGGTCATCTCCTGGCACCGTCTTGACACTTTTATGACACTTCATGGCACTTGACGACACCTTGTTGTACTCCATGACGCACTTTACACCTTGTGATAGGTCAAGACACTTTGTAACACTTTACGACATTAATGACATCCTTACGACACCTTGAGAGACTTCACAGCACGTTACGACACTTTTCGACACCGCATGACATTAATATATGTTGCTTGGACACTTTATAATTATTCGAGAATTTATGACACGTATGCCACTTTGACACTATGAAATAATATGGGTTTATAAGGCACTTTAGAAGTGAATTTAGGGCACTTTAGGCTACTGACACTTTATGGCACATTAACACTTAAGGATACTTTGACACTTTAGAACACTTCAGGACACTTTAGAACACTCCGACACTTTAGGACACTTCATGACACTTTAGGACACTTCATGACACTTTAGGACACTTCATGACACTTTAGGACACTTCAAGACACTTTAGGACACTTCATGACACTTTAGGACACTTTAGGACACTTCAAGACACTTTAGGACACTTCATGACACTTTAGGACACTTCATGACACTTTAGGACACTTCATGACACTTTAGGACACTTCAAGACACTTTAGGACACTTCATGACACTTTAGGACACTTCATGACACTTTAGGACACTTCAAGACACTTTAGGACACTTCATGACACTTTAGGACACTTCAGGACACTTTAGGACACTTCAAGACACTTTAGGACACTTCATGACACTTTAGGACACTTCAAGACACTTTAGGACACTTCAAGACACTTTAGGACACTTCAAGACACTTTAGGACACTTCAAGACACTTTAGGACACTTCATGACACTTTAGGACACTTCAAGACACTTTAGGACACTTCATGACACTTTAGGACACTTCATGACACTTTAGGACACTTCAAGACACTTTAGGTCACTTCATGACACTTTAGGACACTTCAAGACACTTTAGGACACTTCATGACACTTTAGGACACTTCATGACACTTTAGGACACTTCATGACACTTCATGACACTTTAGGACACTTCATGACACTTTAGGACACTTCATGACACTTTAGGACACTTAACAGTGCCTTTTCATCGTGCACCACATCTTAATACTTTATACGACGCCTATTCAACTTAATGGCACTTCATCAGACCTACTGGCACTTAAAAGCAGTTTATAGAACTATTGGATATTACATGAAGCTTTGTGACATAACGTGACACTTTATGGCACTCTAACACCTTCTGCCACTTGACGACACTTTATACCACTCTTATGACACGTATGGGTGTTTCTGACGCCCACTATTACTCGGACATTTATAAGTCTTCATGACACAAACACTTTACAACACTTATAAACACTTCATGACACTGACGACACTTTACAGACCTCGTCAATTTCAGTCTCTTCACCGGGTATTTGTTTGTCCCTAAGCCTTCACGTACTCTCTCACCGGCACTAGGGAGAGACACACTGAGTATGTTTTGTCATAAATCGCTAAACGATGCAGATTCAAGACGACCGAACCGACCAAACCTCGTCCCAGTGCTATAACGAGGAGAGTTTGGTCGTGTTTTACTCTTTCCATTTTCTACACATGTAGCTTTCGAGGTCTTTGTCTTTATCTGTTCTCATTATGGCAATGTATTACACAAGATTATATGTCAATATTTTAGTTCGTCTGATGTATCGAAAACAGATCAGTTGTTCCTGAACCCTCGAAACACTTACGTCATCGATGTCTCAAAGTGGTGTCAGTCAATTGGTGACATAAAGTATCCAGGATTGTATATATTGTTTTCCCTCTATATTTGATTATCAGAGTCAAACAAACCAAAAATTTAACAGGAAAAAACGAAAAAAAAATGAATCTGCATTTAACATAACAAGTAACGATGGAAAACATTTTAAATTATTTTCATATTCCGAATCAACGCTTTCGGAGACGTGTGTGTTGTCTAGGGACGAACAACCAAGACCACGACCAAACCAAACCTACCAAGAGTCTCCACACATCTGTCTGGTATATTGTGTGGTTTAATATTTTAGACAGACTAAAGAAATTCAATGATCTTAAGCATAATTTTTGAAAGGTGTTCAAAGACAAGATGTAAAAGCGTTTCTTAGTTTACCTGTGCAAATAATCAAACTATTAACTACTGTAAGGCAGTTTGTAGCAGTAGTTTACCTTATGATTGTCAGTAGTAATAAATATTTTCGGTCCGGAAGGGAAGAGAAAATACCTCTCGCGGATAGAGGGAAGAAAAAAAAAATCATTAAGGATGTCAACACATGTCTCAGCACTAAACTGTCCCTGAATATCTGTGACATCCCCGACGCCATGGAGAGTCATCCACCCCCACACATTTACCGTCACTCGGCCACTCCGTTGTTCTTCATGCATATTGTGCTGATCATATCTCCGTAAAATGATGTGTACCTTATCGCTTTACTATATTCTTCACTTTCATGTCAAATTATGATTTGTTATTTACTGTAAGATATGTGGGAGCTCATAGAGTAATATGATATACATTTACAGTATACTAAAATTACCCCCGTTACAGGTGGCAAACATAACTTTATAGGTATGTTACCTTGTGTTGTTTCGGCGCCACGCAGGGATACGGCCATGGTTATTGGACAAAAATTTTTTTATTTTTCGGTGAGCATTACTTTTACCCAAGATTCCTCCTCCTTATCGACATACTGTCAATCTTCGTCTTATAATATCACTGATCTGGCTTTAAACAGGACCACCATCTGACGACAACGACGGTATCAATGAGAGTCATCTGCCGATATCACACGGGAAAAGTTCAAGCAGAATGTGCTATTAGATGAACTCACTTTAAAGATGGGGTCTATCAGCTTCTCTCTGTTCCCAAGCTCTCCTCAGCTTATTTTTTTAACGGGAATTAGCCCACCCGGGCACAGGTCAAACGACCCACAACGGGGCCTGGGGAGCGAAGAAAAAAGAACAGAAAGAAATTGAAAATAGAGAAGAAAAAGGTTATACTGTGTTAATCTACATCACGAAGATGCCGGAAAACCAGCTTTTTAAAGTGAGACAGATTATACAAATATGGAAACACGGGTTATTCTCGCGTGACCGACATCCACAGAGAAACGGTGGGCACCGCGGGCAAGACGTGTGTTACGAGCCAACGGCCTTGCCGGCGGTACACAGGATGCCAAATCCACCGAACAATGCCCTTTAAAGTATCTGTAAGAGAGAGAGAGTGAAGCAACAATGCGGCGAAGAGAAAGGGAAGAGAGATTGTAGACTAAAGGAGGAGAGTTAATAAGACGAAATGTCTTTGATTCCACCCTATCTAATAGTTGGACAGAAGAAGAGCCACCCCAGATATGAGAGCAGTACTCCAAGTTAGGACGAATGAATCCCTTATATACTTAGAGCAACTGCTCAGGGGTGAAGTAGCTACGGCATCTGCACAACATTCCCAACTTTCGGGAGGCGGCTTTAGCTATATTAAGGATGTGTGATTTCCAGGACATGTTGGAGGAAATGGTGAGGCCTAACATATTTATTTCAGAATTTGGCAGGATGATAGAGTCCTGAAATGTAATTGGTGGGAGATCGTCTAATTTACAAAGTGTAATTGGTAAATATTGAATTTTATTACTAATTAACTTAACCAAGTTTGTACCTCCCCATTCAGAGATGCTGCACAGATCTGCATTGATAGAAGTAATGATATCAGCTCTAGAAACAGATCTAGTTTGAGTGTTAGGAGGGAGGGGAAAATGTGAAGAAGAGTGAAGAGTAGAATCATCAGCGTAAGAATGGATAGCATTAGTTGTAGTGTGAAGTAAATCATTGATAAAAAGAAGGAAGAGAGTAGGTGAAAGAACAGAACCCTGTGGGACACCACTACTGGTAGAGAAAGAGCGAGAGATCGATCCCTGGATCGGTTCTCAAGGAAGCTAGAGATTAGAAAAAAAGTGGGGGAGAGAAACCAAAAGAGGGAAGTTTAGATAGCAAAGACTTGTGCCATACCCTGTCAAATGCTTTGGAGATGTCGAGTTTCCCCATAATCCCTAAGAGAGGATGATCAAAGATGGGTGCAATAGGAGAGCAGATCACCAGTAGATCTCGCCTGGCGAAAGCCATACTGGTGATCCGACAAAAGAGAAAGGCGTTCAAGGTGGCGGAGAAAATGGGAGTTCAAGATAGTTTCGAAAATCTTAAAGAGGGATGAAATTAGGGCAATGGGGCGATAGTTAGAGGGATTAGAATGGTCACCCTTCTCCGGGATGGGCTGAACCAAGGCATGCTTCCAAGAAGAAGGAAAAGTTTGGGTTTTGAGGCAGAGGCGAAAGAGGAGAGCAAGCACAGGGGCCAGAGCTTCAGCATACTCCCTCAGAACACGAGGGGGTATTCCGTCCAGTCCATGAGCCTTACTCACATCCAACCTGGATAACACACCGGCAACCCTGCGAGTGGAGATTATAGGAAAGTGCATAGGTTCAGTAGGAGGTGCAGGGGTAGGTGGGATAGAGTGGGAATCGTCTAAGGTGGAATTAGAAGAGAATAAGGTGCCAAAGAGGTTGGCTTTGTCAGGGGGAGAGTTGGCTATAGAGTTATCAAGTCGGAAGAGAGGAGGAAAAGAAGGAGTGCAGAAGTTGTTACAGATGTTTTTGGTTAAGGACCAGAAGGATTTACTAGAGGAAGAATTAGTCAGGACAGCGGTCTTTCTTTTTAGAAAATTCCGCTTGGCTCTACGATGAATAACCTTACAACTATTCCTAGAAGCAAGAGAGCAGGAGCGATCAAACCATGATTGTAATGTGAAAGTTTTGGTTGAAGATGGTATAAATGCACTCATACCGCCCTGTATAACCCCAGCAATGCTGTCAGCACATACCGAAGCGCCCCAAGTGGAAAAAGCAATATTCATCCCAAGGAAAGTCCGTGAAGAATTCTCGCAAGGATTGCCAGCTTGCCCTCAGATAGTGCCATAGTTGACGTTTAGAGGTGGGTGGGGGAGGTGGTCGTGCCCAGTTTGATTTAATAGAAATAAGGTTGTGATCAGAAGACTCTAAGCAGGCAGAAATGCCATACCTCAGTGACCACCACCACCAAGCACTGGAGAGGTTTGGCAGTGGACTACTGCACCACCCTCGCCATCGCTACCTCCTGCCACCTGCAGCCCACCATCCAACTCGCGCAGTCCGCCACTACAACAAAATTCAGCCCATAAGAGCCCGCACCGATAGATATAAGAACAGCAGCATCCCATCTATTGTTGAAATAATAAACAACTCCTGATTTATGTACTGTACAGCCCTGTAAATGTATTAATGCATATTATATCATTATGTCTAAATCAAATGTAAGTCTGTATATTTTCAGCCACCGGCTGCAACTCTATTAATAAACCGTTTATTTTTATTATTATTATTATTATTATTATTATTATTATTATTATTATTATTATTATTATTATTATTATTATTATTATTATTATTATTATTATTATTATTAAATTGAGTATGAATAGTGTGAGGGGTTAGAGGTAAAACAAAGATCAAGAATGTTCGCAAGTTGATCGTGTCGATCAGGAACGCCTGTAGGGTGTTTGATTATTTATTCCAAATCATTAAGTAGGGAAAAAGAGAGTGCCTCAGCTCCACCTGGGTCATCCCTTGCAGAGCCAAGCCACTCTCTGTGGTGTACATTGAAATCCCCTAGGTAGAGGATCTCGGTGTTGGGGTGTGTGGATAGCAATGACTCATGGCAAGAAGTGAGATAGTCAAAGAGTTCGAAATAGTTGGTCGAGTTGGGAGAACAGTATAGGAAACAAAGAAAAATAGTCACAGTAGGTAGAGATATTTTGAGCCAGATGACATCATAAAGAGAAGATCCAAGATCAGTGAGTCGAGTTATAGGTGTACGTGTGTTGCATACACCTCTTTTAAAACGGAAGGAGGTATAAAGGTTGTAGTTGGAGACTTGAAAAGGTTTGGGTGAAGCTGCTTTGGACAGTTGAAGTTCGGAAAGTAGTAAAAGGTTGGGGGAAGAGGCTAATAAATGGTGCTCCACTTGGATCTAAGGCCGTGAATGTTGGAAAAATGAAGTGTGAAAAAAGTCGATCCTCCAGCAACCGCGGTGGCGTCAGTTGAAGCCCCAGTAACTTGATGATTATCAGGTCGGCCCTGGGGTCCACAACCTTCCCGACCAGTGGGACCCATCCGAGAAGGCCCCGCTTCAATATAAATATCAACTGACATAGAAGAATAAAATAGAATGAGTAAAACAGATCAAGAATGAGTACGGTTATATTTGTTGTGTTGTCAATAGTAAGAGAAACAGTTGAAACCCTGCAATTATGTGTAAATGAGGCAGAAAGATAGATCAGCAACCTGGGACTTGGTCACAATTTTTGTGATGCCATATGGCAGCAGGGTCTACCATGAGACAATATATTATGCTTCCAATACCTTCCCAGGCGGTAGTACCTCCCTGTTTGGTAGCTGCCTACTACCTACTACTGGACAGGCACAGGCACAAGCTCAAGCTGTCTTCGCGGGAGTGAGTGTCGTCCTGCAACAACTGCTCCGGAATGATGTACTTCACCTTACCAGTAGACATCACATTATGGAAGTGGTGGCCGCAGCAGCCTTCAACGAATGTATGGGTCCCTCCTTTGCTGTGGAAATCGTACTCCTTAAGCGCTTCCAAATACGTTAAGAGCATATCAATCAGGTGCGGTACGAAGATTTTATTACCGCCTTTGAAGGCCCAAAGTGTCTCACATAGTCTATCAAGTCACAGTGCATAGGTTGGTGTGAAGAAAAATTTTGGTGGTTCTGGACTTATCTTTTTTTTTCGGAACAAATTGCTCTTTGTTGTCTTTTTATTCTTTATAGTTATTTATTATTTATTTTATATTTACTTATTCTTACTTCTTTCACTTATTCTTATTCTTTCTTTTACTTATTCCTGCTATTCTTTCCCGTTACACTCGTGAGAGGTGGAGAGGGTGAGGGAGGTAATTGTTTATGGTTGTGGTCAGCTGGTGACATAGGCTTACAGTTGGCCCTCCCACACACACCAGCCAGGGGAGACTCAGGGAAGGTGGTTAGGGAACTAAGATACAATACTTCACAGAGGGGAAATATAGGATAGTTATTGTATATTGGACTCACTGTATTACTGCATAATACCCAGACGTTTATAACACATCACTCTTTCTCCATAAGGGAGGGATGAATTAGGACTCTTATTAACGGTTACTGTATTTATTGAATACTTTATATTAGGGTTTAACAGCTACACTTCAAAATAATAAATCTATGTTCCTAACCAGTTAAACGGGGACCACGTATCTCACAACAACTTAGGGATTTACCAAATAGAATACACCCAAATACCTGCCATGTGGCCACCACAGACCTCCCACATCTCCCTACACAAAATTCCAACACAGACTCCGCTTTTCAAACTGCGTCAGCCCACAAAGGATGCCACAACTTTCATGACGTCACGCCTCATAGGTTTTTCTCATTGGTCGAAGACAGGCCTAAGGCCTTCATACTATTGGCTTGAAATTGGCGGGAGCTCTCAGGTGGTGGGACACTCATGACATTGTTACAATGTCTTGCCACACAAGAGAGACGCCAGGGCACGGGCGGTGGAGGGCGTGGAGGAAGTTGTGATCACGTGGCAGCCGTGTCAGTAGCTGGTGTAGGTGACCGCTGGATCATGTCTGGCGTGCGACGAGGCAGCAGAGACCTTCTCACATCCGTCTCCCCACCTAGCGGGGCCACGAACAAGCGGATAACCATCCCGCTCGTTTCAGCCCTTACAATATCATCATTGAAATAGAGGGTCTGGACGCAAAGTCATATGCAATTCAAGTAGGTACAGTTGAGAATAACACAGCGCCCTCCAGAATAAACACTGCTCCACATTCTTCTGCAAAGAGGGTAAGAGAAACAGTTTGCAGCTACTTTAATAGTCTACTGAGATCTATTTCTTGGCAAGATCAAGCTGTTAACAGTGGAAAATGAATGTTTAACCTTCTTTAGTTTTGGTGTAGAATGCGAGGGTTCGCGCAACTGAGGAAGCGTTGTGTGTCTAATTCCCTCTTCCTGATCGCTTGTGAATGCTTCAAGCAGGTACCTGGGACACCACAAAGAAGACAAATATTTGTCCGCTACACCAAGGTAGCGCGTCAGAGCACACCCAATCTTCACAGTGAGCGGGTGTGCTGTGCATCGCTCTTGGTTCACGTTCAAATTTGTTGACCATTACGACTGTCAGCCTTGTTTTTTTCGTTAGGTTCGCTCTGGCTGCTTTATCTTGTAGTTGTACATGTATATTTTCCTTGTACACTAAGCTTCTTCCCTATCCTATCCTTTTGCCTAGAGTCCCTGCTGTTTGGTAACGACACGAATCCTGCAGGCAGAGGGCTGCTGAGTCGAAACAGTAAGGGTTGCAACATTTTCTGTTAGGGATTCGGCAGTGCTTCATAACCTGTCACTGCTAGGTGTTAGGGCTTGGCTAGGACCCCGTCAGGGGATTGTCTGTTCACCCTACCCCTAGACCCGTCATTACTAGCCCAGCAAGCAGACAGAAAGAGCGGCATCCATGTGGGTTAGCTGAGGTGGACAGATTAGGTAGGATTTTCATGTAAGTAACTGACCATGGCCAAAGTGAGAGTGAAGACCTCCGGAACCCCGACCCAGGGGTCTTGGATAGGGCTAAAAGGCTATTAAGTGACCTGAGGGTGAGAATAAATAGACTTGTGGATCTGAGAGATGGTTACATCATCCTCACATAGACAGATGAAGATGCTGATAAACTACTTAAGTCTAGTGCCATGGACAAAATGAACACTAACGGTTACGAGGTCATTGTCCCACGGGAATACGGCGCCAAGCTCACCCTTGCATGTAAGAAGTTGGACAAAGATGTAGTGGAAAATAAAGTAGAAGAAATAAGAGATGAAATAGAAAAGCAAAACAATATCAAGATTGTGGAGGTGTACCCTACACTGTTAGAAAATTCAGTATTTTTTACATGTTTCTTCTGTATTTCCGACCAGGAAAACGTAGTAATTTGAATTACTTTTTTTGTTCTGTAAAATATTTCAGACACTCTCTTTCTCTGTTTCAATTTGTTTAATTATCAATATAAACTGACATTTTATCATACTATATACACTTCATGATGCAAAGAACATTTAAAATTGCATGTTAATGCTGTTATTTCTATATGTAATTACTGAATATGCGGTTGGCGGTTGTTTGTGCTTCACGTTCGTCGTATGTCCGTGTTTGTTTACATTATTTCAAAGAGCGCCACATCATCACATGGGGGTGGGCTGGTGGAGTGGTACAGCTCTTGCCTCGCAAGCAAGATGTCACGGGTTCGATTCCCGGGCCGGCGGAAGTTGTTTGGACACTCTTCCTAGTCCCCTTGGTCCCTGTTCACCTAGCAGCAAAGTAGGTACCTGCTGTAAATCGAAAGTTGCGAATTCGTATTCAGGGACAAGTTGTTGGAGCTTCCAATAACTTCCAACAATCTGTTAATTCAACAGATATTTTATGTAAAAATATATACAGAATCTCTGTAAATTATACAGAAAATGTTTGGCAACAATATAACCAGTGAATTTTCTGTAAATTTTACAAGATTTTTTTAACAGTGTATGTATGCCCATAATATAATCAAGGTTCGCTTTGCAGACACAACGGATGCAAAAAGAATGAAGGAGAAGGGGCTCTATGCATATGGCACTTCCATCTCATCACACCAAATAGAATATGAAAAGTATACGCCCATCCAACAATGTATGAAGTGCTATAAATACAATGACCACATGACCAAGAACTGCCCCATGCAAGGGGTCATATGCTCTGAGTGTTCATCTGATCAGCACTTCTACAAAGACTGCCGCAGCACCATAAAAAAGTGTGTCGTCTGCGAGGCAAGGCTGGTAGTACGGTACGGAATATTTTTCCGTACTCCGTACCTGGCTAAAATACCGTACCGTAATTTCGTACTTTTATCGTACCATCGGCAAAATATATTTACATCAAAATAATTCTCTATTTGTGAACAATTTATTAGAGTACATGTGTGGATTTGAAAAGGAACATTTACGAAGTGACTATAGATGTAAATGTGCCCACTTAATATTGTTGCCTTATTACGGAATTTTATTTCTTAGTCTACCTAATTTACAATGAAGCAAAAATATGTGTCATCTTACCAATAACGTGCAATATTAGATAAAGTGCCCCTGCCCCTGCCTGCCTCGGACGACTGCTCCCGACGGCGATGGAAGGAGTGACTGTGGAGTGTGGAGAGTTGGAGATATAAGGGCGGGGAACACGCTGCCACCATTATAAGGGCGGGGATTTTCTTTTTCTCCCTTATATTCTTATTTCATACTTCTCTCTTTGTCTTAGTTCCTTCATTTGTTCTGTCTAAATATTTAATTTCATAGTTACTTCATCACCTCAGACCTTTGGTAGCATGGTTGAGCCCATGGTTAATGTAATGTTGGTATCAAGCAATGGACAAAAAAGTGAATACTGGGAGAAAAAAGATACCCTAATATACTCGAAGACAGTGGTTCTTAACCCTTTTTACTACCACCCCTCTAAGGTGGTCCTTACCTCCGCCCCTTGCATCTATGAATAAATTCCCTTCCAGATTTTAAAAAATAAGAAAAATATTGTGTTTTAGTCTTTTTATTGAGCTATAAATTAAGTGAGATACTTGACACTGCTTCTTAGCTACTAGATCTTAGATTGCGTGGTTGAATGCCAGAGAGTTACTGGCTAATAAAATCCTTTTCGCTTGTTCAGCCTGTTTCTGTACTTGGTCTTGACGCTTAACGAGCGTGGAAAATGCAGCTTCACAAAGATACGTGGATCCGAACATAGTTAGAATCGAAAGAGCCTGATGTGAGGAAACAGGGGTAAACAGGAAGGTACTTGACCCCAAACGTCTCAAGATCCAGTTCTTTGAAGATCTTCCTTAGCTATTGAGAGTTGAACTTCAACTCAAAAACTCCTCTTGCACTTCATCGGAAACATCAGCTACTTCACATTGAAATGGGTTTCCTGATGAATTTCAGGCTCCGCTTCTCATCTATCTCTAGAGTATCTGATGAATTCTGTTTTCAAATCCAGTTAGATAAGTGATTATTGTTTTCTTTTAACTCAGAATCAGGGTTACCGTGAATAGAGCAGAATCAAGTTAAAACTGGCCGTATTTCCCTGCTAGATTCGACACTAGAGGTCGAGTTTGGCCATGAAGAGTTCAGATGGTGTCGTGGTGCATAAATGATGTTGTGTTTCCCTTGTAGTTTTAAGGGTTGAGGCATTCAGCAGCAAGAAGAATCCAATACCAGATGGCTAGAATAGCTGAAAGCCTTCAGGCTGGAACTTGTCATGAGATCTGCTTCTGCTTCGAATCAAAATATTGATACTTCTTCTCGTAGTTCACCGAAACCGTCAAGCATGTTCCTTTGATAATAGCCATCGTACGTTCGTGTGAAAAACAGGTTTCATGTTCAGATTCTGTCGCCCACCTTATTTGAAGAGACGACTGTTTAAGAGCTCCAACTGATAAAGTTGACACCTTGTTATTACGTTCGGACATCACCTGATTTCAGCAGGTAAAAAGTTCTGGATACTAAGGATTCACGATAGAGTATGCAGTGTGTACCTACAACAGACAGTTTTTCTTTCCGTGTAATGAATCAGACCAAAACATGGCTGGAGCTCCGTAAATACTACCAGCGAGTCCCATGAAGATTTGGTTTTCTGAAGAAGTTTGATACATCATGAAAAAAATAGCTGCTGCTGTTTGTACAGCTTTCCATGGGGTGACAGAACAGCATTTCCTCGCTTTTACTGTTGCCTGACACGAAACGAGCATACATCAGTAGTTGAGCGATGTCAGTCGTTTCGTCACACTGGATGGCAAAAACAGGAGAATCTCTTACTTGGTTGAATTTGATCTTTGATGTGTTAAGACAATTCATCGATATTTCCCTTGATATCGTTTGATAGTGTTAGAAGCTTGTTTTTTGCACTATCTTTCCCCAAGAACGAGTTCTGCTGCAGGTGTCTTGGTTTTATGAGACTCTCCGATGTTGCAGCTCTTCTTGCTCTTTGCAATCAACATAGCGATCTCGCAAAGGAAGCCTCAACAACCTTTGAAGTTTGTTGCCGGAAATGACCCCACTGCCGTCAACAACGCACTTCAAGGAGTCTGTCTTTTTGTTTCAAAAGAATACTTGGGCTTGTCAGCTAGAGCAGGATGTGTTGTCCTCAAGTGGCATTCAAGCGTGAGGCCGCATTCCATCATTGCTCCAGAGTCTTGTAACATATATCACACTGGGGGACCTCTGTGTCATCCTTTTGGAGACGTCCAAATCGAATATATTCGTCCAAGATACTTCCGCTTCTTTGCACTCATTGCAGGTATTTGATGTGCAGTGGACAACACAAATCTGGCAAACGAACAAAACATAAGGCATGTGTAAGGTAAGATAAACATCACCACGTGCTCATGAACACTGTAAAGTGACAACAATCATCCATGATCATAAAAACACCACCATATCATTAACAAGCATCGCATGATCATAAGCACACATGATTATTAACAAACATCAATGATCACAACATGATCGCAAGCACCCACTATGATCATAAACACCACATGATTATTAACAAGCATCAATGATCACAACATGATCATAAACACCTGATCATAAACACCACATGATTAACAAACATCAATGATACATGATCATAAGCACCACCACATGATCCATAAACACCACATGATTATTAACAAACATCAATAATCACAACATGATCATAGCACCACTACATGATCATAACACCACATGATTATTAACAAACATCAATGATCACAACATGATCATAAGCACCACTACATGATCATAAACACCACATGATTATTAAGCAAACATCAATAATCACAACATGATCTTAAGCACCACCATGTGATCATAAACACCATGATTATTAACAAACATCGGCTGATCACAACATGATCCGCAAAAGCACCATGATCATAAACACCACATGATTATTAACAAACATCATTGATCACAACATGATCATAAGCACCACAACATGTTGATAAACACCACCATATCATTAACAAACATCACATGATACAACATGATCATAAGCACTTACCATGATCATAAACACCCATGATTATTAAACAAACATCAATAATCACAACATGTTGATAAACACCACCATATCATTAACAAACATCACATGATCATAAACACCACATGATTATTAACAAACATCAATGATCACAACATGATCATAAGCACCACTACATGATCATAAACACCACCATATCATTAACAAACATCACATGATCATAAACACCACATGATTATTAACAAACATCAATGATCACAACATGATCATAAGCACCACAACATGTTGATAAACACCACCATATCATTAACAAACATCCAGCTGATCTGGCATGATCATAAGCACCACTACATGATCATAAACACCACATGATTGTCGGCAAACATCAATGATCTGGCATGATCTCAAGCACCACTACATGATCATAAGCACACATGATTGATAAACAAGCATCAATGATCACAACATGATCATAAGCACCATGATCATAAACACCACATGATTATTAACTAAACATCAATGATCACAACATGATCCATAAGCACCACTATGATCTCTTTTCATATCATTAACAAACATCACATGATCATAACCACCATGATTTGATAACAAACATCAGCTGTTCTGGCATGATCATAGCACCACTACATGATCATAAACACCACATGATTATTAACAAACATCAATGATCACAACATGATCATAAGCACCACTACATGATCATAAACACCACCACATAATTATTAAGTAAATATTAACAAACACCACAACATTATAGTAAACACATCATGATCATAAACACATGATTATTAAGAAACAAATCAATATCATCATAAATACAACTTTACCATAACCACCTGTTACCACCACATGATTTTAAGCACCACCAACTTCTGATAAAATACAAACGGAATTCAAAACTTGCGAATAACAAACAGAGCAACACATGCGTGTTCACAATTCACCAATAAACTTATGGCTGCTTACTATTTTTAGGTAAATATAACAACTGGGATAAAACATACCTCAACAGCCTTAACTGAATAAATGTGAGAGAAGAGGAATTATTGCCACGGACGTGTGCAGAAGACTGGGAGAGAACGGGGCTCACCAGTCACCAACGAGCAGTATACAGGTCCAGGACGAGTAAACCCTCCCCCCCCATGGGTTTCGAGGGATAGGGAGGGGGGTCAATAAGTACAGAAAATGGTAAGCCCTAAGTAAAAAAAGTAGCCTATAGAAAACTAAAGTTATAAGGCGATACTTTTGCATTTTTCATAAACTTCTCAATATTAGCCCACGCTCTTGTTAAGAGAATAATAACTATAATTATAATTAGAGAAATTCCTACTTTTTCTCTAGGGTTTGCGCCCCCCCTGGAACACTGAGGCGTCCCCAGGTTAGAACCACTGCTCCTAAAATGGTTTATTAATATGAAAATTAAAATAGAAAAAAAGATGTCATTAACATACAACTACAAGGTTCAGACCCTTGGTTTTTGCAACTTCTGAATTCATAAATACTCTTGCTTCTACAACATTACTGGTGGTGCATTACATACAGCTACCAGGATCAACTCCTTTCAGCTGCAACTCCAATCAGATACTCTCGCTTCTTACAACATTACTGGTGGCACATTACTTTACATACAACTACAAGGATCAAACTTACATATAGCATCTTCACTTGACTGTTGTTAGTACATATGGAGGATGCACTCACAACACAACATGTTATACTGATACCAACAACTTTTGGGTTCACTACCCAGCATGGGATAATTATATTCCAGATAATTATCCCCAAACAAATACAACAAACACTGTGGACCAAATAACTGCATGGAGTGTCCCAGGGCAGAACACTGGTGTCTCAACAAATGAAGACCGCTGTTATGGTCGGTTGAAGTGTGATACTGGCGAGTCTGGGGTCCAGCCCCACGATGCAGATTGGAGCAGTCAATCCTGCCGAATCAGCGACATCGTCCACTACAGCTAACTGTTAGGTATCCACCGACCCCAGGCAGCCGGTGGGGTGTTTGAATAACCCACACACTGGATCTGAGATAATGTTGGAAGCGTCAAGGAGGGAAGGATGATGACTCAATCACAAACAATCTTTCGTCTTGCAACAACAGACGACATTTACGTTATAGTAATTCTCACACTGGGTAAATGACAATTTCACTGCTACAACATGAACACTGATACTCACAAAATTGATTAAGTCAAACTGAATGACTATATCGGCGGGTAACACTCTCTTACATACCTGAGATAATGTTGGAAGGTCAAGGAGAGTTGATCCTCCTTCACGCACGGGTTTATATACGCCGTGAGTTGCCAGAGGTGGCTACTCACGCAATGACAGAAATTTCATTCACATCAACTGCTACAAATTCAAAGATGACCCTCAGTTGGCACGGGTCTGGCGAATTTCTTAAGTTGAATTACCTAAACTAATTCGATATTGAGCTTGCCAGTAAAAGTGGAATATATACGTTTGACAACTGTGTTCAAATGGACGGGACTTACGGAGAGGGAAAACGCGTTTCTTCCTGGGGATAACTCACCAGTTATCCACATGTTTTGCGGGCGTGAAGTATAATATGAATCATTAAGTTTAAAACAGACCAACCGTCATTGTGACCAAAACCACCAATGCATTAACCCTTTGAAGATTGATGACACATTTCTTTTCTCTTTTCTGACTATTATTAGATGATTTTATTCAATTTAGGAAGGGTATATGAAAGACAATAGACAGATGGCTAATTCAGCTAGTCTATACTGTTTATTCCCATAAATCCTTCCTAAGCTGCATAAAAGTGTCTAATGATAGCAAGAATAAACTGTCAAAATGTGTCGCAATCCTCAAGGGGTTTTAAGCCTGGGTTACGGTACGATACAGAATTTTGTTCATTTTTCCATACCTAAATCGTACCGTACCGTACTTCAAGGAAAATATCGTTCCGTAATTCCGTACCGTACATTCTGACTAAATATCAACCGTATTGTACCGTACTTCGTACCATACCGTACCGTACGGTACGGTAGAGGTACCTGCCCAAATGCTCGAAAAAGTAGTAAACAAGCGGTTGCGGATGCATCTAGAGGTTGAAGACTTGCATAATCCCCACCAGATCGGCTTCCACCAGTACCGAGGCACATCCACCGCCATAGCCCAGGCCTACTAACAGATCGCCAACGCCATGACTGACCGCCTGCAATGCAACGTAGCACTAAGGGATGTCAGCAAGGCATTTGATAAAGTTTGGCACGCGGGGCTGCAGCATAAGATCATACAACTGGTGCCACCCGAAAACCTGACGTGCCTGCTGTGCAACTTCATTACGGACCGCAGAGCCAAAATCAAGAAGCAAGAACATTTTGGAGAAGAATTCTTACTCTCGAGCGGCGTGCCTCAGGGCTCTTGTCTCTCACCAACCCTTTACATGCTCTACACGGCTGACCTGCCACCCCCAATCGTCGGCAGCGAGTACGTCATGTATGCCGACGATGTAACACAGATCGTCACCTGCCCAGGAAGGTCCAAGGTAATGATGGCGCGACTCACTGCTCGGGCAATAGAGGATATTTCGGAATCTGAAAATAAATGGAAAATAAAAACAAACAAAACGAAATTCGAGGTCATACCCATAGCCAAATTCAAGCCGGCACCATTGATGATCGGACGGGCATCATTTCCCACGTGAAGGACAGACTAAAGAAAGCCAAAGTCGCCGCCGCCAAATTAAAACATTTTAAACTGATGCCCGAGAAGATAGAAGTTCACCTGTACAAGACGCTGGCGGGGTCTGTGTTGGAGTACCCACATATACCACTCGTCACACTCGGGAAGACTAGACTACAACAACTACAGAGCTTCCAAAACAAGTGTTTGAGATCAGCCAGTGGCCAAGCACCACCCTACTAGGAGAAAGAGGCCCTCAGCGTCAGGTTTCATCGCCTAGGGAAGAAGGTTTGGGACAAGCTCCTGGACGACCCTCACAGCCCAGACCACCTACATGGGGAAGACATCAACGGAGGGCGACCCCACGCCTGGTGGCCCCGGAGTCTGGAGTCTGCCCGCACTACAACAACCCAACCCGCGACCCATCTATGTCCGCCACAGTGATCCACCTTAGATTATAACTTAGATGAGATAAGTGTAAAGGCCTGGGACTTTGGGATATGAATCCCTTGCCAGCCTAATCAGGATCTTATAAGAGGAAAGTCAAGAACCATGGGTTTCCAAGAGGTAACATCTCTTTACTATGTAAATAATCACAATAACTGACACCACTCACACAAATATCAAATAAACAATTACGGGAGTCAAACAATAATTGGAGTCAAACAATTACAGAAGTCAAACAATTACGGGAGTCATCAATTAATGGATATTTCCTGTATGTATATTATGTATGTTGTATGTATACCATGTATGTACTCTATTTATATACATTACTTCTCTGGTCAGTAGCGTGCGGCAATGCCCCTGTTTCATGTCACCACACGCTTAGATAAATGTGTCTGGCGACATCTGGAAGCTGCTAATGTACCACTTACCACATGTCGCCTGAGAGGTCAGAGAGAGGTCAGTTGACCCCTATAGGAGTGTAAGGACTACCTGTGCTTGTAAGCGCCCTTGTATATTTCCGTTAATAAGAACCTACAGAACTCTACAGGTGTTTATATTCGCTCCTTTAGTTAGAACCAAGTACCCCGAACATCTCCATGGCGCAGTGAGTATCACGTGATCGATTAAGTGGAAATAAGTGCGTTCGTGTAAAATCAAGACCAGTAGACCTCCTCCGTCAACTCCATCATCCGTTGCCATTGTCTCCCCCAAAAATTCGTTTGAGTGACCAACGAGTTTTGAGCAATGTGCAGTGACCTCAAGTTCCTGTGAAGTGTCTTAAGTGCCCCTCGTGTGTGTAGTGCTAAAGTGTGTGTCCTTGTTTTAAAGGATTCCCTAAGGTGGAAGGCTGATATAGGGCATTTGTGAGGAGTGGAGTGTCAGCGAGTCCGTCCCCGGCTGCCTCGAGGGTAACTCACCCTCCTAACGCTCACCCCCCACCGCCTCCCTCCGCGCTCCCCCCGCCTACACACACCAACTCACTCACGGACACACCGACTGCAGTCATTTCTTCATATATATTATATATATATATATATAAGTTACTTATCTGTGTATTCCATTAATTTTGTTGTCTCAGATCTGGTTGATACGACGGGCTGACCGGTCAACACTGATTTGAGATACAATATACAGATAAAGTAATTATGCCCCGGGCCTCACGCAGGGGTGTCCCTAGCGCCCGGATGAATCAGACGGATGACAGCTCTACAGAGATGGATGACCAGTCAGAACGCGACGCCCCACCCTCTCCCAACACATCTCCCAGCCACACCCCTCGACCCTCAGCCTCGTCCTCAGAGATAATTGCTCTGATGAAGCTTATGAGGGAGGAAAGGCGTCAGGACGAAGCACGAAGACTTGCTGAGGACCACCAAAGGAGATTGGAAGATAATGAACGGTTTGCAGGTTTGATATCTAGCCTCACTGCTAATAATCAAACCCTTGGCCCTTCCACTGCTCAAGTATCGACTGGCTCAGATACCTCGTCAACGCCTTCTGCCAAAGCGGTTGTCCAAGCCCCACCCACCTTCAAGCCTGATGAGACTCTCCAGACTTTTCGTGAGTGGCGGCGACGGTGGACTGATTATGCTACAATGGTGGATCTCCAGAGCTTGCCACAGCCTAAACAACTCATTCAGCTACGTATGTGCCTGTCTTTGGGAACGCAGCATGTGTTGGAACATACGTTGCAAGTGCCCCCGACGTCTTTGTTGTCTGTAGAGGAGGTACTGGATGTTCTAGAATGGCACGTCAAAGGTCAGCGGAATGAAGCTCTCTGCAGGAGGGAAGTGTTTAGCTGTAGACAGATGGAGGGCGAAACTTTTGACGATTTCTACGTACGACTCAAGAGAGCCTCGGAAGAGATAGACATATGTCCCGGTAATCACCAGCAGTGCGAGGAGACCCAGTTGAAGCAGGTGATCCTGATGGGTGTTAAGGACGAGGAACTTGTCCAACGCCTCACCTCCCTCGACTCTTCTTCCTCTCTTAAGGATGTATTGACAGTATGTCGCTCCTATGAGGCTGCCAGGTGTGCTACCTCTGCCATCTGAGCTCCCCCTACAGCCGTATGGGCTATGTCCCAATACAAGAAAGACAAAAAGTCTGCCCCAACCCCAACGCCTACGCCCACCACGCCCACGCTCGGCTCCCTTTGCAACAGCTGTGGTAGGCAGCACGGAACACAGGTGTGTCCAGCTGCTGAGTCTACCTGCGACAGTTGTAACCGCAAGGGCCACTGGTCACTTACAGTGCGGTGCCCAGCCAAACGCGTCCAGTGCAATGTGTGTGGTCGTCTGGGCCACTACGACAAGTGTTGCCCGACCAACAAACCCAAGGAACAGCGTCGGCGGAAGCAGCAGCGCCCTTCCACCAGTGAGGGCCGCCCACAGTCGCCAAATCAGAGGCACGACGACCCTGGACAAAGCCCGACCCATATTAGGAGGGTGTACTCCTCCTAGCGTCCCAGGACCAAAGTCCCCCAGCACGTCAGCGTCATCGTGACCTACAGCAGTGTGTCATCCTGTATCGAGATGCTGCCCGACACCGGTGCTGAGGCTACGGTCATCGGTCCCCAGCATATGCAATGCTTGGGGCTCTCTCCAAGTGATCTAGGACCGCCTCCCAAGGACCTCCGCGTCACGGCAGATGGTTCACAGATGGCCCCAGCCCTAGGTTCACTCTATGCACATGTCACTTTTGGCAACAGGTCGTGTCAAGCCTGGATTGACGTGCATAATGGTGTCCCGACTCCTTTGCTGTCCTACAGACATTGCCAAGAGTTGGCCATCATCTCCCAGGACTTCCCAACACCGATTCTCGAGGTAAAATACGCCAACAGGGTGCACGAAGGGAGCAGCAACTACCCTGCTGTCGCCCTACCCCTACCTCTGGCCAGTGACACCTCTCTTTCGGTAGTTGTCCCTGCTGCTTCACGTCCCCACGCCTTGGCTCGCCTCCACGACAGTCACCATGGAGCCGAGGCCACCAAACGGCGTGCAAGACAGACTGTGTTCCTGCCTGGCATCGACCCCAACATCTCCAATGCTGTCCAGGCGTGTAAGTCCCGCCAAGTACTACAACCCAGCCAGCAGCAGGAACCCCTCATGAGTGAAGACAACCCCACCCGCCCCTTTGAGTCTGTGTCGGCCGACTTTTTCTGTGTGTCAGGAGAGTCCTTCCTGGTTATCGTCGACCGTCTCTCTGGTTGGCCGGTTGTCATCAAGTGCGGTAATGACACGACGTCTGCCGCCACCATCAGCAAGTTTCGCCACTACTTCCGTTACGTGAGCGTTCCTGCGCGCCTGCGAACCAACGGAGGGCCCCAGTTCACAAGCCGGGACTTCGCTGCGTTCCTCGACCGATGGGGAGTCCAACGGCCACGCTGAGGCTGCTGTCAAATCCCTGAAGCGCCTCATCCTCAAAGTGGCCCCTTCTGGGAATATTGACTGCGAGGCCTTCGACCAGGGTCTCCTTGAGCTCCGCAACACACCCAATTACACCAGACGCTCCCCTGCCCAGGTCTTGTATGGATGCCCCCTCCGTTCTTGTGTCCCTGCTCACCGTCAATCCTTCTCCAAGGAGTGACAGGCCAAGACAGAGGATTTTGATCGCCGAGCCGCCGAACGTATTCAAGACGTCGTCGCTCGCCACAACGACCACGCCCGTCCTCTCCCCAGGTTGAGTGTCGGCACCCAAGTCCGTGTCCAGGACCCGACCTCCCTACGTTGGGACAAAGTGGGCGCAGTCATGGGTCTCGGTAGGTCACGGGACTACCAGGTGCGGTTACCCAGCGGTCGTGTGTGGTGGAGGAACCCCCGTTTTCTCTGCCCCGTAACAACGCCTTCCGCTGACCCCGCCACCAGTGCCGAGTCCCATATTCCCCCCCAGTGATTAAGCCACTCGACGCTCAGAACGGATCCACAGGAAAAGGTCCGCTCAAGACTTTGCTATGAGCGTATAGGGAGGTGTATGTATATTATGTATGATGTATGTATACCATGTATGTACTCTATTTATATACATTACTTCTCTAGTCAGTAGCGTGTGGCAATGCCCCTGTTTCATGTAACCACACGCTTAGATAAATGCGCTTGGCGACATCTGGAAGCTGCTAATGTACCCCCTTTTTTTTTTTTTCTATTTATTGGGCACTCCCCTACATCATTGTGTAAGGTGAAGCGCAGAAGCGTTTCCAGCGCCCAACAGGGAAGCATGCTAAGTTCATGCTTGCCTTTATGTCTCATGAGTTAAGGGCGTAGAAGCCTGAAGAGTCAAGGGCGTAGAAGCCTGAAGAGTCAGTGGTTTATGTCAAGTTATTGGAAGCTCCAACAACTTGTCCCTGAATACGAATTCGCAACTTTCGACTAACAACAGGTACCTACTTTACTGCTAGGTGAACAGGGACTAATGGGGGCTAGGAAGTAAGTCCAAACAACTTCCACCGGCCCGGGAATCGAACCCGTGACATCTCGCTTGCGAGGCAAGAACGGTACCACTTCTACCACCGATCCCCCAATGTACCACTTATCACATGTTGCCTGAGAGGTCAGAGAGAGGTCAGTTGACCCCTATAGGAGTGTAAGGACTACCGGCGCTTGTAAGCGCCCTTGTATATTTCCGTTAATAAGAACCTATAGAACTCTACATGTGTTTATGTTCGCTCCTGTAGTTAGAACCAAGTACCCCGAACATCTCCATTTCCTACGGCGGCAGCCCAGTGGAATGTTCCGTTGACGCGGTGGTTTCTCTCTCAGGGGAAAGGTCCAGGGCAGCTTCCTCGCTTGGCGCCAGCGTGGGTGGGCAATGTCTTGCCATACAGGAGAGACGGTGGATAGGGCGTGGAGGGAGTGGCGATGACGTGGCTGGAGCAGGTGTCTTGAGATTGACAGCCGAATAGTGAAGGACTGGGGAATCAGCAAACGATCCCCAGGAGCCTCAGGTGAGCACACAACCAGAATTTGAACGAACAGCAAGTACAGCTGTGTTGACGTCTGGGTAGTGTCTGATGTGTGACGAAGCAGCAGCGACCTTCTCACCTCCATCTACCCTCCCTAGTGGGGCCGCGAACAAGTAAACGAGCGGCGGACAACCATCCCGCTCGTTACCGCCCTTACAATATGATCACATTTAACAAGTCACAATCTAGTAAGTCCATAGCGTAATACAATATAAGATTTTAATAAGCATGTAACTGTAAAATCAAACTTGTCATTGTCTACTAAAGTAACCATTCTGCAACCTCATTCTAAATCCTAGGTTAGATTAGTTAGCCAACAAACTCTGTAATATGTAAAACAAGGGGTGTCGTCCCCCTCTGTTTAACTCATTAAACTTCTTTTCCAACCTTTCACCCCACGACTATCTGTCGTGACTTCTCTATCCTTCATATCTGGCTGTGCCTTGAACCCCAGCGTGCTTTCCATCCTTTCCCGATCTAAAAAAAAAAAAAAAAAAAAAAGTAGAGCGTTTTCTCATGAGGTCGCTGGATGCCGAGGGACGCTCGCACATGGGACATAGCCCAAGAGAGTTACCAGCTCCAATTTACAGCATTTTTCGACTCGAATGGACTGTTTTTTCAGTTGGTGATGACGTACGAAGGCCAATAAATGAAATTTAGCAATCTTAATTGATAGTTGTAAAACATAAACTGACAAATATAACAACAAATGATATAGGAGACGTGTACTGTGAGTTGGAGTATTCACCGCATTGAGTGTCCAAGTGAATACTCCAACTCACAGCTCTATCATTGTTATTTAATTTATTAATGTTATTATTATTATTATTATTATTATTATTATTATTATTATTATTATTATTATTATTATTATTATTATTACTGTTATTATTATTATTATTATTATTATTATTATTATTATTATTATTATTATTATTATTACTGTTATCATTATTATTATTATTATTATTATTATTATTATTATTATTATTATTATTGTTATTATTATTATTATTATTATTATTATTACTGTTATTATTATTATTATTATTATTATTATTATTATTATTATTATTATTATTATTTTATTATTATTATTATTGTTATTGTTATTATTATTATTATTTTTATTATTATTATTATTATTATTATTATTATTTTTTTATTATTATTAATGTTATAATTATTACTATTTTACTAAGGTATCTCTCGGTGGGTGTGGGTGTGGGAGCAACATTGGAGTGGATAGGAGGTTGGATAGGAAGGGGGTGTGGATAGGGGGAGGTTGGGTGTAGGGGACGGGAAGGGTGAATAGGGGAGGGTGGATTCGGAGAGCGGAACGGTGGATGGAGGCCTGGATGAGTAGCGGAGGAGGGAAGGATGGAGGCAGGGAGTAAATGGGGAGGTGTGGAGGGGTGGATGAGGAATAGGTGGATGGGGAAGGGAGTGGTGGATGGGAGATGGGGAGGATGGGGGTGGCCGAGCTGCTAGTTTCCGCCACAACAAACACGTTCACGCCGCCGTCAGCACCACGCTGTTCCTGGTTATTCTCGGCTCCAGTCACTCCAGGGCAGGGGCGTGGTGGTAAAGGTGTGTGGGCGTGGTGGTGGGTGTGCGCGTGGTGGTAAAGGGTGTGGGCGTGGTGGTAAAGGCGTGGGCGTGGTGGTAGAGGGTGGGCGTGGTGGTAAGGGCCATGGGCGTGGTGGTAGATGGTGTGGGCGTGGTGGTAAAGGGTGTGGATGTGGTGGTAAAGGTCGTGGGCGTGGTGGTAAAGGGTGTGGGCGTGGTGGTAAAGGGCGTGGGCGTGGTGGTAAAGGGTGGGCGTGGTGGTAAAGGGTGTGGGCGTGGTGGTAAAGGTGCGTGGCGTGGTGGTAAAGTGTGGATGTGGTGGTAAAGGTGCGTGGGCGTGGTGGTGGTGTGGGTGTGGTGGTAAAGGGCATGGGCGTGGTGGTGAAGGTGGGCGTGGTGGTAAATGGCGTTAGCGTGGTGGTACAGGGTGTGGGCGTGGTGGTAAGGTGTGGGCGTGGTGGTAAAGGGGTGTAGGCGTGGTGGTAAGGGCGTGGGTGTGGTGGTGGGGCATGGGCGTGGTGGTAAAGGTTTGGGCGTGGTAGTAAGGGCGTGGGCGTGGTGGTAAAGGGGTGTGGGCGTGGTGGTAGAGGGTGTGGGCGTGGTGGTAGATGGTGTGGGCGTGGTGGTGAGATGGTGTGGGCGTGGTGGTACGGGGTGTGGGCGTGGTGGTAGATGGTGTGGGCGTGGTGGTAGATGGTGTGGGCGTGGTGGTGGGGTGTGGGCGTGGTGGTAGATGGTGTGGGCGTGGTGGTAGATGGTGTGGGCGTGGTGGTAAGTCTGTGGGCGTGGTGGTAAAGGGTGTGGGCGTGGTGGTAAGGGTGTGGGCGTGGTGGTGGATGGTGTGGGCGTGGTGGTAAAGTGTGTGGACGGTGGTAAAGGGTGTGGGCGTGGTGGTAGATGGTGTGGGCGTGGTGGTGGGGTGTGGGCGTGGTGGTAGATGGTGTGGGCGTGGTGGTAGATGGTGTGGGCGTGGTGCAGGGGTGTGGGCGTGGTGGTGGTGTGGGCGTGGTGGGGTGGTGTGGGCGTGGTGGTAAAGGGTATGGGCGTGGTAGTAAGGGTGTGGACGTGGTGGTAAAGGGTGTGGGCGTGGTGATGGGGTGTGGGCGTGGTGGTAGAGTGTGGGCGTGGTGGTAGAGAATGTGGGCGTGGTGGTAAAGGGTGTGGGCGTGGTGCTAGGGGGTGGGCGTGGTGGTAAATAATATGGGCGTGGTGGTAAGGGGTATGGGCGTATATGTAGGGGGTATGGGCGTGGCGGTAGAGGGTGTGTGCGTGACGGTAGGGTGTGTGGGCGTATGAGTAGGGGAATAGGTTTAGTAGGGGGTAGGGGCAGGGGCGTAGTGGTAGGGGATGTGGGTATTATTGTATTAGCCATAAATGTGATGGTATAGCTTCGGCATGATGATATTGGGCTTTGCCTTGTGGCGGGGGTGTCTTGTGATAGTGGGTTATGTAGTGTAGTTACAGGGGCGTGTAAATGGTGAGAGATGCGTGGCGTAGTGATTAAGGACCGCGAGTGGTAGAGTAGTGGTATTGAGGTTGAGAAGATTTTGTAATGTTCATTGTATCGGTGAAGGTGAGGTGGTGAGGAAGTACTGGTAACGAGGGTGTTGTAGTTGGGTGTAGTGGTGAAGGTGTGGTTGTGTGGGTACGGTGGTGACGGTGTAGTAGTATGGGTGTGGAGGTGAGGTGGTGTGGATGTGGTGGTGTGGATGTGGTGGTGTGTTTGTGGTGGTGAGGGTGTGGTGGTGAGGGTGTGGTGGTGTGGGTGTGGTAGTGTGGTGGGTATTGTGTCGAGGGAGTGGTAGTGTTAGTCCAAGGGCTACCAGAACCGCCCCCCCCCCTGTCTATTTAACTGCTGCTATGTTTAGTTGGTGCCTATATCTTCCAAAAACCATCTGATATACACGCGATATCTGGTTGTGGGTACCCGATAATGGGCAGCAAAGATGGCCGCCATGCGTCGTCAGTGAAATTTAAGAAAAATGTAACTTTTGATCCAGTTGGACTACAAACATCTTTAAGGGATCAATTTCCACTAATATGGGGATGAGAAATTCACTGGTGACATTACTTTTGTATTTTGTTGGCATCTTCAGGCCCAAACACCCAAATTAGTAATAACGAAGGCTAAAAATGAAACATTTTTAAAACTCAAGTATCCATGTTGTTTCTCCCTTCCGTCACAGTCATTTCACCTTGTTGGAATTAAAAACGCAATTAGACATTAAATTTAGTAAAATTCATGCATTGCTTGCTAAATTAATCATGTTTCATTGCAAATACCTGAGTACAGAAATGAATGATAGCCACTTTCCACCTAAAAGGCTAACATAAGACTCACTAAGGGTTAATTAAATGTTAGAAGTCCAGCTATTGTTGCAGATCAAGGTTGTTTTCTGTTGTAACATGGAGCAACTGTAATGCGACCTCTACCTTGTCCATGATGGTGATCCAGTACTGAGCAGTCTTCCCATGATGGCCCTGTCGCATTTCCTTCTTAAATTCATCAGTCTTGATCATGAGAGATATCAATCATACCATCATTGGTCAGGCTTTTCTCGAGGTTCTCATCTGTGGGCTCACTGGCCAGTGCTTGGAGAATGGAGACAGTGCTGTCAGGGACATTGCCCTTTGTACTCTCAAATTGCTCAATGAGAAGTCGCTCAAGGGCCTGCAGCAAAATATTCAGTACATACAGACTTCGATTATAATGTTTCCTTTCCAGGACCTTTGTGATGGACCCACCCGCATACAGATCTGCTTGGATGATGATCTGTTTCAGCCCTCTGCTTTTCATGTACTTGAATATTGCACCAAAGTAGGCACAGGTAGTGTGAAAGACATCTAGTCGGATGAACACCTTCTGAAACTTATCTCCATGCTGCCATGTCACCTTGTAGGCTTTTATTGCAACAGCTTAATCAAAGGTAATGACTGTCCAACTTTGGTGCAAAGCTTTGTCATGGCTTGTGCTTGTGTGAGGCATTCATGAATTGTACTGTACTGTTCTCAGTGATTGGCGCGTTTATTGGTGGCAAATACTCCACAGTTGTAAGAGCCTCCACGCCTCTGACTCCAGTACAGGACACCCAACCTTTCCATCCAGGCACTATTTGTAAGGGGATACTTGACATTCGACGACACAATATCCACAGTGTATCAGACTGATGAGCTGCCACAATCACGTCGCCATTTATATCCAAGGGCACATTTATTTTTGGTGGTTCAGGCTTCTTCTTTACATAACATGGATGTAGGCCTTTCTATTCACGTGGAGCTGATCTTGCTTTGGTCTTAGGGATACTGACTGTCTCCATGCCTTCTATGGCAAGCCTCTCCTGCAATATTAACCCTTGTGTACTATGTGTAATGTCTCGTCCAGATGGTGTCTCTTCAGTGAGGTCGAGATTGTCAAAACAGAAATGGACCACCAAATTGTTGAGTGTTACTATGTGTGGAGGAAGAAGACCACTATGCTCTTTCATACTTAGATATACAGCAGTCATCATTTCCAGCACTTTTGTATAGGAGACACAGTGCCCATTCCGGTTGAGAAGGGTGATAGCTTCTGCTTGACCTGTCAGGTGCCACAGAGACACACCAAGCATACTATGCTTGGAAGTCATCCAATGTCCATTAGTAATTGCATACATTATGTCATGTTACAGTGAGGTTGCCACTGTCTGCTTCTGGTCTGATAAGTGTTTCTCTCCAGACAGAAGGGACTGCATAAAGTGTTGGGGCGGAGGAGTTTGGTCACGTAAGGTGTGACCAGGAGGTGGTGGCCATGGCAGCTCAAATGACTTTGCATGGTCTAGCACTTCTCTCCTCAAAATAAGCACTGCTTCTTCAAGGATCCTTGAGTACGAGGCAGCAGCTTCGAATGCAGCCTCTACTGCCGTACCTTGTGCAATGTTGGACGAATACTTGTACACCAATTCACTGCGGTAGTTTGGTTGCCAGAATTCTATAGAGGGGACAAAATGGTTGATTAACTTTACCTTGAGTTTACATGTTTTGTAATTTGGATTGTAAAACTGTGAATGGTGATATTGCAGGTACTGAAGATATCTCTCTCGTAACATTGTGGTTCGTTCCACATTACATCCTTGGATGATGTTCTTCTCGACATGTTCACATGTATGCTGGAACGCAGATTCATTGGCAAGTAATGCTTCTTTGGCATGAGCCTCCACACCAGTTGGTGTAGATGTGGAGCCTCTCTCTGGGGGGATGTATGCTTCATAGCAAGATTTGTGATATTTTGCTTCCTTTGCTAGGAGATCCAAGTCACGTAGACACAGGTGTTTATGGTCGTGTATAAGTTGATCTTTCTACTTTATATCAGATTCTCGACTTGTTGATGTCAGCTTCATCAATGGATCATATTTCTGATTATGTTTCTTGACCCTTTTTGAGCATATGAAGCATTGATCTTGGGGCAGGAGAGTTGTAGTTGGTGAGACAGGATTACATTTCCGCCTTTCCGTGGACTTTGGACTTAACCATTCACCTCTACTTCATCCATGCTGATGTTTTGTAAGTCTACTAAAAGTCGTGAATCGCTGTTAACATTTTCAGTGATAACCATGTTGGTGATGGACAGTGGCATCTGGAAGAGCTTTACACAGTTCATTGCACCTTTTAGAGTCAGTTTTTCCACTTAGTTGACGGATTCTTGCAGCATTTCTTATCGATCTATAGATTTCTTGGCTAATGGGACTGATCTGCTCCTTCGGCATTGGTGTAAAGCATTTGATGCAGTCATGTATATTCTTCTTCTTAAGCTCTTTTTTGAGATCAGTTGCTTCTCGTCAGCCATTGTGACATCTTACTCAAAGACCAAATGAGATAAAAGGATAATTTGAAGTGAAAAATATTACAAAAAAGATGAATGATTTGGTAAAAAATTGTCAGTTTTTTACTTTCTGGCGGCCATTTTAGATTTCTGGGCCTGAAGATGCCAACAAAATACAAAAGTAATGTCACCAGTGAATTTCTCATCCCCATATTAGTGGAAATTGATCCCTTAAAGATGTTTGTAGTCCAACTGGATCAAAGTTACATTTTTCTTAAATTTCACTGACGACGCATGGCGGCCATCTTTGCTGCCCATTATCGGGTACCCACAACCAGATATCGCGTGTATATCAGATGGTTTTTGAAAGATATAGGCACCAACTAACCAAAAACCATAGCAACAGTTAAATGGATGGAGGGTTGGTGGGATATTTTCGGTATTTGGCCACCGGTTTATGTAGGTGAAGTGGCGAGGGTGTGGAAGCGTGGGTGTAGTGTCGGGGGTGTGGTAGAGAGGATGTGGTGGTGAGGGCAGAGTAGTGTGGGTATGGTGGTTAAAATGTAGTTTTTTGGGTGTGGTGGCGATGGTGTGGTAATGTGAGTGTGGTGGTGAGGTTGTGGTAGTGTGAGTGTAGTGGAGTGAATGTGGTGGTGTGAGTGTGGTGGTGTGGATGTGGTGAGGTAGGTGTGGTGGTGTGGGTGTTGGTGTGGGTATGGTGCTGTGGATGTGGTGCTGTGAGTATGGTGGTGTGAGTGTGGTAGTGTGGATGTGGTGAGGTAGGTGTGGTGGTGTGGGTGTGATTCCGGGACCGTGGTGCTGTGAGTATGGTGGTGTGAGTGTGGTGGTGTGAGTGTGGAGGGTGAGTGTGTTGGTGTGGGTGTGTTGCTGTGGGTGTGTTGGTGTGGGTATGGTGGTGTGGATGTGGTGGTGTGGGTGTGTTGCTGTGGGTGTGTGTTGTGGGGTATGTTGGTGTGGATGGGGTGGTGAGTATGGTGGTGTGGATGTGGTGGTGTGGGTGTGTTGGTGTGTGTGTGGTGTGGGTGTGGTGGTGTGGATGTGGGTGGTGTGAGCGTGGTGGTGTGGGTGTAGTGGTGTGTGTGTGTGTGGTGGTGTGGTATGGTGTGTGGGTGTTGGTGTGGATGTGGTGGTATGGTGGTGTGGATGTGGTGTGGGGTGTGGGTTGGTGTGGGTGTGGTGGTGTGAGGTGTGGTGGTGTGGGTGTGTGGTGTGTGTGGTGTGTGATGTGTGTGTGATGATGGTGAGGTGGTGTGTGTGTGGTGTGGGTGTGTGGGTGTGGTGTGGTGTGTGGTGGTGTGGTGTGGTGGTGTGGTGTGGATGTGGTGTGGATGTGTGTGGGTGTGGGTGTGGGGGTGGTGTGGGTGGTGGTGGGTGTGGTGGTGTGGGTGTGGTGGTGTGAATGTGGGTGGTATGGATGTGGGTGGATGTGGTGGTGTGGATGGTGGTGTGTGTGTGTGTTGTGGTGGGTGTGTGTGGTGTGGGGTGTGAGTGTGGTGGTGTGGGTGTGGGTGTGGTGTGTGGGGTGGTGTGGTGGTGTGGGTGTGTGTGGGTGTGGTGGTGGTGTGTGTGGTGGTGGGTAGGTGGTGGTGTGGTGTGGTGGTGTGAGGTGTGGTGTGTGGTGTGGTGTGTGTGGGTGTGGTGGTGTGGTGTGGTGGTGTGGGTGTGGTGGTGTGAGTGTGGTGGTGTGGGTGTGGTGGTGTGGGTGTGGTGGTGTGGGTGTGGTGGTGTGGGTATGGTGGTGTGAGTGTGGTGGTGTGGGTGTTGTGGTGTGAGTGTGGTAGTACTGGTATGGTTGTGTGAGTGTGGTGGTGTGGATGTGCTGGTGGGAATGTGATGGTCTGAGTGTGGTGGTGAAAAATTTGCTATTGTTGCAGAAAGGAGAGAACCTGTGAATAAACGAGAAGTATGTGGGAAGTTCGTACTCTGACTATGAAAAACAAACTACTGGAGGATGCTGAGCAAAGGAAAGACGAATGGGGGTGAGAAAGTATCGAGATGAGTTAACAGCGTCATGGAAAATGTTACTAAAAATTTGCATGCAACCGACCATCAACTCTAAAACGAGGATGGCCACAGGATGAACACATTGCTTTTGCATTTGAAAAATTGTGCTTGTATATTGATGACTCTGAGGAATGCCAGTTCTCTTTACACGAATTGATGAAGAAACTTGAAGAAAATATGCCGGAAGGTTCGTCATTAAAAAAGAAAACACTGAGATCGAAATTACTGAACACATACGGATATGGAGTGATGTTTGCACAGATGAAGAAAAGAACAGCAGTTGTTTGTTTCCGTGGCTCTGGACTAAAACTGATTAATACCTGGTACTCAGAGCGAGAGAAAATGAGAAAGATGAGCGGTTAAGAATTGTAAAAACTGCAGCAACTATAGTTCGAGAGGACATTAGAACAACTGCTTATAACACCACAGATTACCCAGATGTCACAGAATTTATGAAGAATGCAGAAGATGTGGTTCCTGAGACACTGCATGCCTTTTTGGATACAGTTATCTAAAAACATGGAAAGAGCGAAAAGGAAAAAGTAGGAAGACAGTGTACAGTGATCGTTCATTCAATAATTGCTACAACCCGGTCACGATCGTTTCTATCTTCCATACTACTTGGTCTGTCAGTTTCTAAAAGCATTGTCAACACAGTGTCAAACTTTGGATTTTGTTCTACTTATAATGATGTCACATTATTCGAGTCATCTGCTGTAACTTCTTGGAAACCTGATGTGGACAAAGATTCTTTTTGTCAATACGTTTTTGACAAAGCAGATTTTAAAAGAAATACCTTAACTGGCAAAGGAACATGTCACTCGATGGGTGGAATAAAATACCTAACTCCATCAAAGAATGTAATAAATCAGGAAATTACCAAATTGCGAACTGTTCCATCTTCAACAGAAATTGCAAAAACTGAACAAATGAAAATACAAACTTTTCAAGGACAACGAAAGGAAGGTTTGAATGCTTTAAAACTGCAAACTGAGTACAGAGGTGAAGCTTGTACAAATGTCACAATCCCATCACCAAAGGATGATCTATGGATGTATGGGAAATTTCTGCAGACCCCTTCTTTCCCATCATGGCAAGGTTTCGTGGAAGCCATAACAGGTACTGTACCTTATGACCAGACAAAGATTCTTGCACTACCTTCCATTAATCTGCCACCGACAGAGTACAACACAGTGCTAACTACTTTACAATTTGCTACTGAAGAAACAAAAAAATCCAAACAAATGACGTGCTTTGTTACCTTTGACCAACCACTGTATATGAAACCTAAGGATATAGTGTCTTCAGGTAAAGATCATCAAGAAGGTGAAATTCCAAACAGTATTGTGAGACTGGGGGGTTTCATCAGTTAATGTCATATCTCGGATCATTTAGTTACATTATGGCAGGCAGTGGAATTTCAGAGCTATGTTCTACGGTATTTGCTTCTTCATCTGTACCTCACATGCTTTCAGGACATGCCTAGGCACAAGCTAGTCTAGTACATCTGTTGACATACTGTGCACTGACAAAAATCATGTTTCAAGAAATTGCTGTTGATGATACTGACAAACGACATGTACAACAAATCCTCTCAACTTTCAAGAGTCAGCCTCCAACATTCTACTCAGCGGAAAGCAATGATGTTCTGAAAAAAATCCAAGTGAAGTTCACAAATCAGATTGCAGTTCTAATGCAAACAGGAAAGACAGCTCAGTTATGGTTACAGTACTTTGATCTTGTGACTGTCGCATTGCATTTCATTGAGGCAGAGTGCATGGGAAATTGGAATCTTAAATTAGATTGCATAAGAGCTATGTTGTACGTCTTTTATGCAAGTGAACATATTCTGTACGCCAAACCCTGCCAGCTATACCTCTGAGATATGGAATTACTTCATCTCAACATGCCATACAATGAGTTTCACAAATTTACATCAGACAGTTACTTCACAATTCGACGTTCAGAAGAGTATTGGTGTGGTGTATGGTCTGATATGACAATAGAACAGACTGATGAAAAATATGACGAGTATTGGAGGCATTACTCATGGGAGAGGCTTCACCGAAAGTGTTCTAAATAAATGGATCTTTGCTTTACCTGTAGCTCACCACGTATGTAAATGTGTAGAAGAGTTTAGTGGAGTTTTGACCAGCAGCAGCTTTCAACATATTGAATTAAGGGATTCAAGGATAAGAAAGGATGAAGAGGATATTGAGACGTTTGTTGTATGGCCTCAACATCACTGCCCATTCATCAATACAGAAGACCTCGTTTCAGTGTCGAGTGGTCTGGTTGCACCTGAAAACATAAACTGCTACAAAGCTAAAGATGTTGGCAAGAAGATAATGGATGAATCTCTGAGAAAAAAGAAACATTTAGCGAATTAAAAGTACAGCGCAGCGAGAGAGTGAAGCCAATTTATTTTACCAATACCAGTGTTAAAGTTGCAGATGACATCATACTCAATTATTTCAGCGAATAATTTGCACTATAAAGTTACCTGAAGACTTGATGACATGTTTCAGTCATGAGTTGGCTTCTGTCCCGTTATCCATTTGATGAGAAAGGATTAATGAGAAAGACGAAGAAGTCTTCTTTGTACAACGTGTTCAACTATGTCAAAGAACGAGTAATTCATCAATCAGGAGCAAAGTATGTCATTGATGGAGGTAACTTGATCCATCGTGTTGTCTGGCCGAAGCAAGGTACATTTGCAGATGTTTATGTTGCGTATGTTCAGTTCATTCGGAAACACTACAGTGAAGATGTCTCAGTAATTTTTTATGGTTATTCCACAAATGAAATCAGTACAAAGAGCATCGTGCGTCAACAACGACTTTTGAAACTTATTTTACCTGAAATAATATTTGATATTTGATGAGAATATCCCTCTAAGTGTGCCCCCATGAGAAGTTTTTGAGTAATCTAAAAATAAGTAGCGTCTAATCATACAACCGGAGCAGAGATTTCAGAATGATGGTATTGGGACACAGGTGCAATCAGGGTAACAAATCAGCATGAGTCTGTTGTTGTGGTTGGACAGGATGTGGACCTTTTGACACTGCTTGTTGCACTAACTCCAGCATATAAAGATATTTTATTTTTGAAAGAAGCCCAAGGAAACCTCCAAAAAAAGGTTTACAGTTCTCAAGACATACAGTGCTTCAGCATTAAAAAAAAAAACATCGGAGACTTAATTTTGTTTGCTCATGCTTTCAGCGGCTGTGATACAACGTCTTCGTTTTATGGACATGGAAAAATGAAAACTGTTTAGTCTTCTCAACAAGATGATCATTTAAAAGATATTGTGTCGGCATTCAACAATCCTCCGTTTACTCCTGACGAAGTAGCAGTTGCTGGAGAATGGTTCATTCTTGCTCTATATAAAACTCCAAGCAGTGAAACAATTCTCAATCATTTTACATTTGTATCATTTAAGAGATCAGTCAGTCAATCAAATCATGCTGTATTCTTATTACGTCTTTCACCCACTTCTGCAGCAGCTCGGCAACACAGTTATCGTGTTTATCACCAAGTTCAAACGTGGTGAGGAGAAACACTACAGCCGGAGTTGTGGGGATGGAAAAAAAAATCAAGATTATCTGTCACCTATCTATACAACTGAGGCACCAGCGCCAGTAAAGGTCTTGAAAGTTATTTCATGTGGTTGTAAATGACTCAGTAGTTATTCATTAACTTATTCAACAAAGACTCAGTAGTTGTTCATGTCATACATGCTGAGTCTCAGTGGCGGACTGGCCCACCAGGATACCGGGAAATTTCCCGGTGGGCCCCAAAGTGATGGTCCATCACTTCAAACTCACTTTGATGTAATTTCAGGTTCACGTTGCACTTCTGGAAAGTCATGTAGGAAGTGCCTGCTTTGCTGTTTCCGTATTCTATTTAAGTATTCTTTGCAAGCATCTACATACTCGAATTTGTTCTTAGCTTACAAATATCTTTGGAACCTGTCGTTCACACAAGTCAAGTGCAAACGCGCATTCAGTAAGTTGAAAATTGTAAAAACTCGATTACGCTCTTCACTATCAAATGAGCTACTTGAAACTCCTATGCTCATGAGCATCGAAAAAGATTTACTTTCTGAAATTTCTGTGGATGACATTATTCCTTTTGTTGTGAAAAAATCGACACAGTTTTCTAGATTGTTTGCCGTCTAGGTGATTTGTGCTTTGTAAATGATTGAATTTTGACTGTTTTAGTGATATGTGCACACATTAAAAAATGTACACGTTCCAATTCTAATTATACTTTGAAAACAATTTCAAATTATGCTTTGTAAATTACTCGGATTGGTTGTTCTATGATTGAGATTTTCATTTTTATTATAAGATTATTAAAATTTTCTAGTATTTGTATTATGCTGCACACATTAACATAAATAAATACAACAATATTGAATAGATGTAACATTTTATTTGCTTAAAACCTTTACTTTTATTTGATTCATTTGACTACGTTTTGGGATTAAGTGGGCCCTTTTGGACCCTTTTGAGTGGGCCCTTTTACAAGTTTTCCCGATATAAATTTTTGACCCAGTCCGCCACTGCTGAGTCTATAACTTCTTAAGAGGTTGAGCGAGGTCAAGCTGATTTAGCAAATACCTCGCCCGCTCCTCCTTGACTTTCACGCGCAGTCGCGGTCTGACCACGTAAGAGGACAGAAGTGTGCCCATAGGTGCTCCTGTCCTTCCGATCGTCACACAAAGGCTACCTCAGTCTCTACCTACCCCTTCGCCGGCAAGTGTTGCCAGCGATGGGGGGGGGTCGACGTAAACGCCCCAGAAGAGGCGTCCCCTTTCTCATGGATACAGACATTTCTGATACGGATAGTCACAGTGCATCTCACACCCCGCAAGAGTCAGACCTCAGTGATAGTGACAGTAACAGTAATGTTTCTATGGGAAACACTTGCCGGAGTGGCAACACCAATGCCAAGGGCAGTGAGCTTCCCCTCGCCACCCATCCCTCTGCCAACCAACCAATTAAGCTGAATCTGCACTTCCCCAAGGACTCATTGAAAATCGTCGAGGAACAGTTTAATTGGACAATAAAGTATTGGAGGCAACACGGTCTCACCATTCAATTCCGAAAAGGGAAGAACCGTAACTTTATCAAGTGTCAGACACCTGAGGTCTATGAAACACTCAGTACTGTTGGACTTGACGGGGCTGTCCTCGTGCCTCCTCCTGCTGACGCAGCGGAATGTTGCCACATCCTAGTTAAACAATTCTCCCTATACGCTGAAGTCGAAGATCCTCGTAACTTTAATCCATGTATACTCAGTATATGTCGACACTACCGGGAGAAGAATCCATAAGCAGCTGTCATAGTTAAATGGAAGGGGAGGGAGTGCCCAACCACTGTTGAGGCCCACCCAGTCCTCCCTCCACTGTATGCAGAACCCTATTACCTCGGGCCTACTTTTTGTGTCATTTGCTCCCATTGGGGTCACACCTTCACCGTCTGCTTCTGACGTGATCGTCCCAGATTTCACTTCTGTTTACCTAACCATCACTCCTCCGCCTGTGCCCAAAAAATCAAAGACCACCTCCATGGGGATGGTGTGGGTTATGTTGTTGACCCCAGGTGTTGTAATTGTAGTGGCTGGCACAATGCTGACTCACGGCAATGCCCCAAACGTCTGCCTGTCCCAGGAGAAAAGACTCCCCGAAGGCTGCGTCAACCTCAACCTCCCCTCCAGCTTACCGGGCCGCATCCCTCTGCGTCCCCTCTGTCTCCAGCAACGCCTTCTTCAACAACACCTGCCCCTGCCAGGCCTCACCTAGCTACAACACAGCAGTCCCGGCCGTCTCCTAACTTAACTACTACTGGGCCTCCTCCCCGTCTCTACTCTGACGCTGTCAGGCCTTGTGCTCCCATCGGTGCCCCCCACAACCCTCCTCCGGTGACACGACACAGATCATATCCCTATTACACGAATTTACCAACCATATTGAAAGACTCTTTGATACACTCTGTACCGCCATCTCCAACCTACACTGACTACCCCTGCTACCCAGTCACCCCCTCCTCTTCTGGTTTGACACAAGCTGGTAGCCCCCCCTGTGTGCCCCTCTTGTCCATGGCTTACTCCACCGCCGCCTGGCATCACTGCTGGCGTCCATGCCATCGAGCTTGCCCCGTGCCTGGCTGCCCTCGTCCATCCACCGCAAGCGGCGCCTGCCCATAGACCCGAGGACACCATCCCCGGCTCCCCGTCCCCCACTGGCATGCTGGCACCTGGGGCCCATCCACTCCAGTTCTCCACATCAATTGACCATCATGCGGACATGCAAGTGGACTACGTACCTACGCCAAGAAGGATGTCCCCTACCAACCACTCGACGTCCCCCTTGAAGCCGACACTACCGACGTACACGCCTTCACAATCACACTAAAGGGTATGTCTCTCAATATTGTCAATGCCTATGGCCTGGCACTTGACATTATTAGGGACCTGCCACGCTTTGCCATAAACAGATAAATTTTACGGGAAATTTTCCCCTCACACACTCATCATTCTGTCACTTTATGTAACCTGCTGACAAAACCCATGACCCTTCAGGCTTTTACGCCCTAAATGCATGAGTCATAAAGGTAAACATGAACTCCGCATGCTTCCCAGAGGGGCGCTGTAAACGCTTCTGCGCTTCACCTTGCATAGGATGTAAGGGGGTGCCCAATAAACTAGTCCCCTCGGGGGCAATCTAAATCTATCTGACTCTCACGCTCTGAGCGAGAGGAGAAGCCAGACTATTACCACTAGTAACTGCGTGAACACCTCACTTAAGTGTTCTCATATATAAGTGCACTCAAGACACTTATCTGGAGAGAATTCACAATACACTCTCTCCCAAACTAAGAACCTGTGTAAATAACTGCTTCAGAAATAAAGAAAGACCAGAACAAGTGTTTACGTCAACCCTGCCACTTAAGAGTTCCATAGTTGTGTGTGATATATAAAACTGACTAAGACACCGATGGCAAAACGGTGAGACGAATACGAGAATCAGCGAAACATTCAGAAACAAACAAAACACGTGATTCCAGTGACTTAAGTGGCACTTTAAGTGAATCATCAACAAACAAGCAATTACAAGAAAAATAAGTGGACAGTGGTTAGAAACACTTGCAAAACATATACACAGAAAAACAGTGGTAAAAGACACTATAAAAATGATCGCAAACATAGCAATCTAATACTGAGCTATACAACAGACTGATGGTTACCCCGACTGGAGGCAAGAGCAGCCGAGCCTATATCCGAGTGTGGACTGAGATCACTACCAGCCAACACCATATCACCGGAGATTAGGAAGGTTGTCAAAGTGGTTCCAGACAAGCAAACAATCTCTTGCTTAAACAACCAAGACTCGTTGCAGCAAGACAGAGGTCAGCCCCAGGTCAGCCCCCAGGCTGATCGCCACAAGACAGAGGACAGTCCCAGGTCAGCCCCCCATGCTGATTGCCACAAGACCCAGGTCAGACCCCCCAGGCTGATCACCGCAAGACCCAGGTCAGGCCCAGGTCAGCCCCCAGGCTGATCGCTGCAACACAGAGGACAGCCCCAGGTCAGCTCCCCATGCTGATAGCCACAATAAGGTCAACCCCCCAAGGTGGATTACCGTAAGACGTGACGTCATCCCTCCCTGAGTAGGGCGTTGGTTAGGTAAATTCCTTGTTTACGACAAAGTGGTTGTCGCAGAGCCAATAGAATTACCAATAGGCAGTATAACACAGGGAGAATAGAGCGAAAAAAATCACATATTGTAGATAAAGTAACGTTAATAACACCACACGTGAAAGTAGTCGATCATCCTCAAGGCAAAAGTGATCTTTTAGAATTACTCGACGAGTTCAAAGAAATCATAACATTACCTGGAGAACCCCTAGGTAAAACAACGTTGACAAACCATCATATTCCACTCAAGCCGGACACTAACCCAATCTACATCCCAGCATATAGGCTGCCCCACAGCCAAAGGGCGGTAGTCCAACAGATGGTACAAGACATGGTGGACCAACCGGTGATCCAACCTTCCTCATCACCATGGAACTCACCTTTATTCCTAGTTCACAAGAAAGATGGAGGATGGAGACCAGTCATAGATTTTCGACGAGTCAACCAGGTAACTGTACCAGACAGGTTCCCAATGCCTGTCCTAACTGATTTACTACAGTCTCTAGGAAAAGACAACGCCGTCTTCAGTACCCTAGAATTACTTAGCGGGTACTGGCAAATTCCCTTACATGAGGAATCCCGCGAAATAACTGCGTTCAGTACACCAATGGGACCTTTCGAGTTCTTAAGAATGCCATTTGGCCTAAGAAATGCGCCGCTAACATTCCAAAGAATGATCAATACCTTGTTTGCTGGAATGATAGGTAACTCAGTCTATGCCTATCTAGATGATCTTATCATAGTAAGCAAAGACTTACAAAGCCATTTAAAGAAACTACGAGAAATTTTCACAAAGCTACATCTAGCTGGATTAAAAGTAAGACTTCCAAATGTGAATTTCTCAAATAAAAAATCCAATTTCTTGGTCACGTAGTGGATGACAACGGTATACACACAGTAGATTGCAAGGTAAAGGCGGTGAAGCAATTCCCTTGTCCCAAGAACACTGATCAACTTCGTAGTTTCCCAGGATTATCAGGATACTACCGTTCTTTCATTGAAGGTTATGCCAAATTAGCCTCACCATTCACTAAACTCCTCAAAAAGGATGTAGAGTATATATGGAATAAAGAACAAGAGGACAGTTTTAATGCCCTTAAGAGCGCCTTTCCGGACTACACAAAACCATTTACCATGTGCACTGATGTCTCAGGCCGAGGTTTAGGGGCGGTGCTCATGCAAACTGATCATCGAGGAAAATGGCGTGTAATAGCATATTGCAGTCGCACCCTCAACGATGCAGAAACACGCCATTCAGTCACTCAATTAGAAGCATTAGCTGTAGTGTGGGCTCTGAAGCATTTTCGGGATATCATTTTTGGATATCCAATCACAGCCCACACAGATCATGCAGCCGTGACAGAACTATTTAATGGGAAGAGCTTATGAGGGCATTTAGCGCGCTGGTATCTGACCAACTGATTCGCTATCTAGACACATAGCTCCTCTCACGCCACTACCTACGTTCACCCTGTCACAGTTAAGGGCGGAACAGTTACAGGATCCACTCTGGTCCAAGGTTATCTATGCCTTAGAATCGGGAGATGATGTAAATTTGCCCAAATTACGTCTGCCACTCTCACAGTTTGAGCTGCGGCACGACATACTGTATCGCTCAGTGAAAACACAAGAGTCAATCTCACAAAATGTTATTCCTATTTTATTAAAAGAAAACACCCTCGCTCTCTTCCATGATGCATTCCAAGCTGGGCATCCCGGGCGAGACAGATGACTAACAGAAATTAGACAAAAATATTATTGGAAAACTATTAGGACCGACATCGAGCTTCACATTGCTAAATCTTTATCTTGTGCAAAACACAAGGGAACAACCTTAGAATACCCGAAGCCCGAACGTCCATGGGATACTGTTGCGCTCGATTTATTGCAACTACCAAAAAGCCATCGAGGCTCTAGTTACGTACTTGTCTGTGTTGACCATTTCTCTAGAGATGTAGTACTAGCACCATTGCAGAACAAGTCGGCCGAATTAGTGGCTCATGCATTAGTCACTTATCTTATCTGTCCTTTTTCTTCACCTGTGGTGATACTCTCAGATAACGGGGCAGAATTTAAGAATGAACTCTAAACTGCAATATGTCAACAATATGACATCAAACAAACCTTCACAACCGCCTACCAACCACCTTCAAATGGGTTGGTCGAGCGTACAAATAGAAAAATTCTTGACATTCTCCGACATGTGGTGAATCCAATGCATAGTTCGTGGGAGGACTGGCTTACACAGGTTGCAGCGTCCACCAGTGGATCTATAAATAGCTTTACAGGCAAATCGCCATACTACATAATTTACGGTACGAATAAACTTGCCATATGATTTACTAGCAGGAACCCCGCAACCTGTGTACAACATGGATGACTATACAAAAAAGCAAATCAATGTTTTCACAATCATCCATGGAAAAGTGCGAAAATATTTAGCAGCCTCACGTGCTGAAATGATCTGCAAGCAACATAAAATAACTAAACCTATAAGTCTAGTAATAGAAGACAAAGTAATGATAAAAGCGCCAGAACGCACATCAAAACTCTCGCCTAAATTCACAGGTCCGTATGTGATTAGAGGGAAAGAAATTGGAAACAAATTCTAAGTTGTTGAGCCAAGGAGAAATGTCACAGATATAGTACATGTAGATAGATTGAAAAAAGTCAGCAGAGACTTAGTAGGGACTCCTAATGTAAATCAAATACATCCTACTTCAACTACAACAGTTGCTCAACAAAATATTACACTAGACAATACATATCGTCAAAAAGCACGCTCAGCAAACAAAAATCGTTAATTACTCCTTTTGGTCTGGAGTGTGGTGACAACAGCCGCATCCCCAGCAGACATAGTCGAACTCGGAGCTCAGGTTTCCCCACTATCCAAAGTACTTGTAGTACAAGATGTTGTAACTGCCAAGTACGAGCTCCACAGTAATTGCGCACGCCAGTGCACCCGAGGTCAATAGCTGTCCAAAATGAAACAGCTATGCAAACTCTGCAAGATCTCAAACAACAATCTACAATCTCTACAACACTCCGACAGACTATCTCATTTCAGAACGACCGTATGAATAGTCTACTCAAACGAGTAAAGCACTTTGAGGGAAAGCTCCCTATATCTCCTGAAGACATTGAGAAGAATGTACACTCCCACCAAAAAGTATCGATGCAGGGTGAGATCGACGACTTCCGAAACGATACGTATACACTGTGATATGTCGGGAAGGTTGGTAAGTGTATCCTTATAATTCCCCCCCCCCTCCACTAGGTGTTGCCAGATGGCTGACAATCAGTGTGTTTGTTTCCTCTTTTCGGATTGTTGCTTTGTGTCGACTGAATGATGAGCGAGGGTTCGGTCTCGGTGAACGTGGGTATAAAACAGAGGCAATATGAAGCAGTAGAGATCTTACACATGCCAGAAGATATGAAAACCTCAGAGGGAACACGAGGAGCTATTATTGCCCTTCATAAAGAAGGGTTCGGCGTCACAGATATTAGTCGGGGGGTTGGTGTCCACAGGAACACCGCTGCACGATGGATTCGGCGATACCTCGAAACTGGTGCTACAGACGACAGGTCTCGGAGCGGCCGTCCACACTGCACCACCCCTCAGGACGACCAGGTTGAGTGGTTTACTTGGTAGCATAAATTAATGTGGCAATATTCACAAGTATCACAAATAATTTTGTTAACAGGGAGCTCCTCATATTTCATACTGTCTATTTATCACTTCCCGACCTTATTTATAACGGTTTGTTTCACTTGACCAGGGCTGCCAACATAAGGCTGGAACAACTCGCCTTTCCCAATACCTATCGTCACTGGTCTCAAATTGTTCACACTACAGTATGCACCGATACTTTTTGTTGCGAGTGTACATTCCCAACGGCGTAAAAAACGTGGTCTGTTTAACTTTGTAGGGTTAATAAGTAACAACTTGTTTGATATGCGACCGCCAAAGATGTAGCTAAACTAGAGAGTAAAGTGAATGCAGTTTCAAAAGCGGTTAAGAAACAAAATATGGCCATTCAACAACCCAATAAGGCAGTACAAACTCTGATCTCTCATATGAATGCTATTGTTGACGAAACTAATCAACTAACACAAGTTGTCCAGGGATTCACACGGTCAGAATCTACACTGGAATGGTTAATCTACTTCACTGAATATATGCATGCAGCTGAGGCCTCTGTACAAGCTTTCATAGAAACAAACATTAGGCTCATAGCTGATCTAGTGAATGCAGGGCTAGGTAGCGTTGATACACAGTTGTTGCCAGTTGGTCAACTAATTGCCACTTTGCATACAGTATAGCAATATTTTTATTTTCCAAATCAATCCAGTGTGATACTTATATGCCAGGATGTAAGTAAGCATTTAGTAGTGGAAGGTTATCATATAGCACCAGACTATTGTGAAATTAGCAGTAATGCAATCACAACCTACTCACCACCATCTTGCATTTGTCACAAACATTACTTCCTAACTGGTACCCAAACCATTTTTCCTGAATATAAATTTCAGTAATCTTCATATTGTATCTACTAAGCTTAAACTTCTGTCTTACATTAATGAAACACAGTTTCCTGACTGACAGGATTCTCTTCCTTTACATTTATCTTCCGGTATAATCCTACCTGGTTTTATTATACCTACCATCATATTTATCAGGTCCTTGACTGCTATGATAATTTGTTACAGAAAGATTTCTTTTAGGTATACAATAGTTTCTAAGAGAACTTTTCGTTTGAGGTTTACTCCCGTAGCCTTATACTTATCAAGGTTAATCCAAAAGGCACTGGGGCAGTGGTTGGTAGGAGCCAGGACGTGACCAAATGCCAGTGGGCAGACGCAGATACAGACATATTGAGAAGTAGACAAAGACACAGACACAGACATATTGTGAGGCAGACACAGATATATTGAGAGGCAGACAAAGACACAGACATATTGACAGGCAGAAAAAGACACAGATACACTCAGAGGCAGACAGAGACAGACACACTCAGAAACAGACAGTAATACACTCTCAGAGACAGACAAAGGCACTTAAACACTCAGAGGCAGACAAGGGCACAGACACACTCAGACACAGGCTAAGGTTGTCAGACAGGGTTATACTTGAAAGACTGACACATTGCAGACAAAGTTATGTTCACAGGTACAATGAAAATCAGTTACACTCAGAGATAAACAGTCATATTATACACAAACACACACACAAACAAACTTTGTCATATACACAGACACACATACAAACAATCTTGGTGATATACACACACACACACACAGACAAACTTGGTCATATACACAGACCAACTTGGTCAATACACAGAGACACACAGACAAACTTGGTCATATACACAGACACACACAGACAAACTTGGTCATATACACAGACACACAGACAAACTTGGTCAATACACAGACACACACAGACAAACTTGGTCAATACACAGACACACACAGACAAACTTGGTCATATACACAGACACAATCACATAAACACAAACCCGGAAAGACACACACAGTCAGAAAACAGCTGACACGTGAACCGAAAGCGACTTACGAGGCCCAGAAAAAACCGTTCCCCCTCCCTTTTGCCAAGCATCTTGTTTTTACCGCCACCACACCACCAACACGTGGAAAATTTGGGTTTCTCTACTCTTATGCTACAGTCTTGCCTCCTTGAATGTTATATTGCGATGATCTAATTCAAAGTTAGCTTAACAGATCTATAATCGTAGCTTAGCGCATAGTTGTTCCATCTTGAAACATGTATCAGAAGGATTGGCATCGTCGAGTGCTTGCATCATCAGCAATATTTCACCTTGTTTACGTATGTGTAGTCACGAACACGCACACATAATGAAGTGATGCTAATTAGGTCCGAATTACTAAAGAACTAATAGTCATGTTCAAGAAACTGTAAGCAGACAAGGGTGCGCGCGCGTGTGCGTGTGTGTGTGTGTGTGTGCAATAATAATAATAATAATAATAATAATAATAATAATAATAATAATAATAATAATAATAATAATAATAATAATAATAATAATAATAATAATAATTAACGGTTTATTGAAAAATGAAGGAGCCCGAGGGCTGAAAGTAAACATTGGACAGAAATTACTTATTACATACAAAGACATGGGGTGGGTGGATCGCTTAACAAAAGCTTTCACTACTAAAAGGAGAAGGAACATGAACTTAACATATAAAGAAATAAAATAAAAAAAAGATCAGGAGTGAGAAACAATATATATGTATGTTGTGCTGTCAATGTTAAGAGAAGCAATTGAGACCCTGCAATTGTGTGTAAATGAGGCAGAAAGTCAGATCAGCAACCTGGGACTTGGTCACAATTTTCGTGATGCCCTTTGGCAGCAGGGTCTACCATTAGACAACATATTATGCTTCCAATATTTTCCCAGGAGGTAGTAGTACCCTGTTTGGTAGCTGCCTATCTACCTATTACCTTGCAAAAAAAAAAAAAAAAATTGAGTGGCGCTGTGTAACCAGTGGAGTTCCCAAGGGGTCAGTACTGAGCACACTCTTGTTCATAATCTACATAAACGATCTAGATACTGGGATCAGCAGTGACATAAGCAAGTTTGTGGATGACACAAAATAGGGCGGCAGATTAATTCAGGGCAGGTTGTAAATGCACTACAGGAGGATTTAAATAAACTGCAGGGGTGGTCTGAAAAAAGGCAAATGAAATTCAACACCAGCAAGTGCAGCGTATTTAATATTGGAAGAACAAATACTGTCAATGTATACAGCCTTAAGAACATCAACCTAGAGAAGTCGACTTGTGAAAGAGACTTTGGGGTACGTGTAAGCCCAGACTTACGGCCAAGAAAACAGGGCGTTAATTTTCGAAATAAGGCAAACAGAGTATTAGGTTTTATATCTAGAAGAGTAAGGAATAAGAGTGTGGAGGTCATATTGCAACTATATCTTGCGCTAGTCAGGCCACACCTCGATTATGTTGTTCAGTTCTGGTGCCCTTATTATAGAATGGATATCAATTCACTGGAGTCGGTGCAGCGAAGAATGACGAAAACGATTCCAGGAATTAGAAACCTTCCAAATCAAGATAGATTAAAGAAACTAAACTTGCATTCCCTAAAAAGACGAAGGGTGCGGGGAGATATGATAGAAATATTTAAGTGGGTGAAAGGAATCAATAAAGGAGATATAGATAAAGTTCTTATAATATCCAAGCAGGGGCGTTGGTGGTAGAGCGGTACCGCTCTTGCCTCGCAAGCAAGATGTCACGGGTTCGATTCCAGGGCCGGCGGAAGTTGTTTGGACACTCTTCCTAGTCCCCCTGGTCCCTGTTCACCTAGCAGCAAAGTAGGTACCTGCTGTAAATCGAAAGTTGTGAATTTGTATTCAGGGACAAGTTGTTGGAGCTTCCAATAACTTGCTTAAACATAAACCATTAACTCTTCAGTCTTCTACGCCCTTAACTCATGAGACATAAGGAAAGCATGAACTTAGCATGCTTCCCTGTTGGGCGCTGTAAACGATTTTGCGCTTCACCTTACACAAGGACGTAGGGGGGCGCCAAAAAAATAAATAAATAAACTAAATAAATAATAAAAAAAAATATCCGAGCAGGATAGGACTCGTAGCAACGGATTTAAGTTGGATAAGTTTAGGTTTAGGAGGGAGATAGGAAGGAACTGGTTCACAAATTGGGTGGTGGACGAGTGGAACAAGCTTAGCAACTTTGTAGTAAGTGCTGGAACGCTGGAAAGTTTTAAAAGGAGGCTAGATAGATTCATGGTTGATAGAGAGTGGTAGTAAAATTTTAGCGAAAACATGTCAATAAAAATTAATGTGCCATTTTTTCCTTGTCTGTTGATTATGCCTTTTTTCCGGTGCCATTTCTCCTGTGCCTCTTTTCCAACATTCGTTCACGTGGTGCAGTAACTCGTCCTGGGGTGTTGACATGAAGGACCTCACGTGGTCATGGAGACACCGGGTGGTGTGGTGTTCACATGGTGCAGTAACTCGACCTGGGGTGTTGACTTGAAAGACCTCACGTGGTCATGGAGACACCGGGTGGTGTGGTGTTCACATGGTGCAGTAACTCGACCTGGGGTGTTGACGTGAAGGACCTCACGTGGTCATGGAGACACCGGGTGGTGTGGTGTTCACATGGTGCAGTAACTCGACCTGGGGTGTTGACATGAAAGATCTCACGTGGTCATGGAGACACCGGGTGGTGTGGTGTTCACATGGTGCAGTAACTCGACCTGGGGTGTTGACGTGAAGGACCTCACGTGGTCATGGAGACACCGGGTGGTGTGGTGTTCACGTGGTGCAGTAACTCGACCTGGGGTGTTGACATGAAAGACCTCACGTGGTCTTGGATACACCGGGTGGTGTGGTGTTCATGTGGTCTTGGAGACACCGGGTGGTGTGGTGTTCACGTGGTCTTGGAGACACCGGGTGGTGTGGTGTTCACGTGGTACAGTAACTCGTCCGAGGTGTTGACACATGGTCATGAGACACCGGGTGGTGCAGTGTGGTGTGGGGTCACAGTACCACACACTCTGCTAAGTGGTGTTGTGTTATCTTGTGGTCAGGTGTAAAGCCGACCCATGGCTCTTCTCAGGGTGGACAGATTAACATCGCCTGGTCAGAAGATGGTGGTCGGTTCCCAAGGGTGCTTATCTCTGGGTGCAGATTGGTGGTACTGTCTAGTGCTGAAATCACTGGCTTAAACACTATTCATTACTGTTCAAAACTGATCCCACTTTTTTCTGAAACGAAATTGTCACTTTTGGCGGGATTATAGTGATATCCTGGTGGTGAGGATGGGTCGAGGAGAGGGATTTGGGGAATGGGCCAACATTAGCCGAAGCCGCTGCACTGCAGGAGCGGGTGCCTCATAGGTCTTGATGATCCGGTGGTGTGTGTGTGTGTGTGTTTCTCCACAAGGTGGTGTAATGCGTATAGTGTAGCAGCATTATGTTAGTGTTAAGGTGCAAGCAGTGCTTGCTTCCTCTCGATTTCAGCTACCGCCGCTGGCTAGCCCTCATGGCAAACATGGAAGCAACTTGAATAAGTCTTCCCCTGCCAGTAAACAGCCTCTTCGCCATCAAGACTCCAGTTGTGCCTCCTCGTGGCAACACACGGATACTGGGTGCCTCGTGGGCTCAGGCTAGACCATCAGGGGATCTCAGAGTAGCAGTGGATCCCAGAGCGACGGCACATAGACCCACTGGCAAGTGAACATGTCCTGGCGCCTTCCAACCACTGTCCCACTGACTTGCAGATTAACCTTGGACGGTGCAAAGCTACGGGAGCAAACCCCGAACGAAAAATCTGCGGTGGAGCCTCGCATCAGGCAGACTTGTTTAAAGAGCTTCAAGGGATTCTTTCAAATGTATCAAACTAAAACACGAGACAAGATTGGACCAATACAGTTAATACAATTAATATATAATATTGGAATTAGTTCATTTTACCGCCACACCGCCCCGTTAAGTACTATACTGTGGTGACCCTCAGGACTCAATTAGTTTAAAACTCGGGTTGAAACACGACGACCTTCTTCAAGGGAAGATGTTTAATAATACGGGCGTTAGTCTCGGACAAAAGCCGATTCCTTTTGCAAGAAAAAAACGGCGGTCTCCTGTGAACTTTGCAATTTAAAGAACGGCAGGTTTAAGAATAAACCATGTGAAACACAAAAACTTGCAGATCACCACAAGAAGAGCGAATTTTTCAATTTCACTAAAATATTTTATAGGCCAATCACTCATGGGCAGTCCCACTCCACTCATCCGACAGTAACTCCCTGATTAAAGAGGAAGAAGGCATCCTTCAGCGCTGTAACGAGCACTATCATTCACTGCTCAACGGATACACCGAAGTGGATGTCCTGACTACCCAGCAGGTTCCTCAGTATCCAGAGCTGACCCACAACAGCTATCCTCCATCCTTATTGGATGAGGTAGCTACTGCCACAATGGCACCCAGTCTGAATTCTTCCCACCCAAACAGGGGTAAAACAAGGATGTGTACTGGCTTCAACTCTCTTTTCCATTTTCGTGGTTGGCTTGAATATTCGTGCCAGTGCCAATTTAGCCAGCGGGGTGGACATCGAGTACCAGATGAAAAATTTTTTCAACATAAGACGACTCCAGGCAGGAACAAAGGTGTTGGCAGCTTCCATTACTGAATTGCAGTATGCAGACGACCTCACCCTTGTCACTCACACTGAAAGTTACCGACAGGAGATCCTGAACACCTACTCAGATGCGTATGCACACTTCGGCCTATAGGTGAATATATGTAAGACTCGTATTCTCTTTCAGCCTGCCCTGGTTCAGCCACAACTCCATCATCCATCCAGCTTAATGGTACTACCGTCTCTAATGTTACCCACTTTCAGTTTCTCGGCTCCCACCTGCCCATCACTGTGGACATAGATGAAGAGCTTGAAAATTGGATGAGTTGTGCAATGTGCATCTTAAGCCTTTGGCAGACTCCGTACCCGTGTCTTCAGCTGTAGGGAGCTAAAATTATCTACAAAGCTGCACGTATATTGAGCAGTGGTCCTCCCCACCTTGCTATATGGCAGCGACACATGGGTCACATACAGGAGGCACAACAAAGCACTTGAAAACTTTCACCAACGTAGTCTATGTTCCATCCTCCGAGTTCGCTGGGACGACAAGAGAACAAATGCCAGTATTCTCGCTGACACCAAGTGTTGGAGCATTGAGTATATAATTATCCATGAACAACTATGCTGGACTGCTTTGTTACCCGCATGGACGACAGTAGACTGCCAAAGCTGCTACTTTACAGTCACCTAATGAATAGTAAACGTAACGCTAGTGGGTAACTGAAAAGGTATAAGGATAATCTTTAGACAAACCTGAAGAAGTGACAAATCGACCCCCCTCACCTGGGAGATGATTACTCCATACCCTAGTCGCTTGGAGGAGCACCACACAAGAAGATGTCAATGCTTTCGAGTTAGCCCGATTGCATACTGTTACGTGCAACTTATCTCATGATAAAACTACCCTCAACAACCAATTACTTTATGAGCTGTACGTCCCTGCCGGAGGTACTGTAACTGTGTATGCATTCTTGATATATATTGTATGATTATATATTTTTCATATTAGAATTACCTGTTCAAAGCAAGGTCTCCTTCCCCCCACAATGAAGGGACGAAAGTGGCCAGACCCTTTAGGACACCCTTTTAGATAGCCTCTCTTACTATAGCTACATCTTTCTCCTTCTTTCCGAGCTAAACCTCCCTAGACCAGGATATAGGAAACGGGTTATGGTGATGATACTGTAAAGGTAGACAGACTAGTGGAGAGAGAGAGAGAGAGAGAGAGAGAGCCACCCAGCTATAGTTCACGTGACGTCACTGCACAGAGCGAGCGAAAACTAGACCACTGTCAAGCCGACCTCTCTATATTGACCTTGGTTCAAAGCATCCCACAGAAACCAACGGCTTCAGAGCCAGGTCAGTCATCAGACCTTCACCACTGACCTGCGTTGTCAGTTCACTTGTCATCGTTCGGGTGATGTACTCACGGTATTCATTGTTGAGGCTGGTTGGCTGTTTTGGTGTCATATGTATTTATGTTCTAGAATCGTGTTTTGATTTGGTTGTCAGTTCATGTGATTAGCTTTATGTCTTTGTTATTAGTGGTAAGCATTTGTAAATATATTTATGCATTTTATTTAAGTTTCTTTACTACAATCATCAAGTATTCAGTTATTAAAAGGGGCTACATTCAATCCATACATTACACCGTAGTTGGAGTTGTGTTCTCAATACAAATTTAAGAACCATATATTGTAATTCTCTTAAAATACATTTACTTTTTGTTTGTTACGAACCTTACCCCTTTGACACGAAACAGGCAGACAAGCGCCAACGCAGAAAGATGCACAAGATGTAGCCCTCCACATATGTAACTTCTGTGAACGACCCTGCCGGTACCGTATCGAACTCTTTAGTCACCTCAGAACTCACCGACGTAGGTGACATCCTTAATAACTCATATCATTGTATTATAGTTGGTTGATCGTAATACTCGATTCCGAGTGACAGCAAAGTAGTAGTAGCAGTAGTAGCGTTAAGGTGCAGGATCTGCTTGCTTTCTTACACTTTCAGCTACCGCTGCTGGCTAGCCCTCGTGGTGAACAGGGGAGCAACCGTGTGTAAGTCTTCGCCTGCCAGTGCACAGCCTCTTCCCCATCAAGACTCCTGCTGTCCCTCCTCGTGGCAACACGTGGTAACTGGACACCTCGCGGCCCCAGGTAAGACCAGCAGGGGATCTCGGAGCAGCAGTGGGCCCCAGAGGTACGGCGCATAAGCCCACCGGAATGTGGAATCGGGGACACGCCCTGGCGCCTACCAACCACTGCCCGACTGTCTTGTGGATTAAGTTTGATAGGTATAAGGCTACGGGACTAAACCCTAAACGAAAAATCTGGAGCCCCGCATCAGGGAGAGTGCCACAGAGCGGACATCTGGCAGGCTCTGCAGCGCTGGAGAGTTGAAGGTCGTCGTGAGTCCCTCATTCCACCAGAAAGCGTTGGACAGAGCCAATAAGCCTTCCGCTCAAACCAAACCTTGCCTATTACAAAGACTGAGATGGCTGAAGTCACAAGTTTGGAGTTATCCTCTATAACAGCTAACACCAACTTTATGATAGTGCCACTATACATCACAAGGATGTTCAGAATCCAAAAAGACGCACATTAGAATTCATGTTGAAAATTGCTCAGTGAATTCTGAGAGACTATTTTCTGCTGGAAATTTAATTGGGATGAACAATTCATAAAATCGCAATTTTAATTAGAAGACGGTGATAGGATTCAGATGATATACCCAGACAATAAAGGGGAAGTAAATACGTAATGTGTGTGAGGTAAGGGACGCCAGGGCCTCTGAACTGACGTCGTGGGATAACTTTTTCAAGGTCTGCTGAGTCGCTGAAGAGTGTTGACTCCGAGACGTAGGAAAGTGTCATTGTTTTATACATATTTTCATTTTCATCTTCCAATACGACCACAAAATTCTTACAACTGACAATCTTCCGGTCAGTTATTTAATGTTATTAATTCTTACCTTTTGTTTTAACAGTAATGTTCTTGGTTATCCTTTCCAGTTACGGGATTAGGTAAGAAAGTTTTAAGTGGGAGGGATTTTATAATACACAACTGAGCGTTCTTGATTTATTGTTGCAACATCATTATATACAACTAGCGAAAGAGCCGCCCTTTGGGCGGCTCTTTCGCTAGGCCACGGTAGGACGCCACCTTCCGGGAGGCTCCACATTGTCTCACTGTAGTGCATTAAGGTAGACCACATTTTTGGTTTGCCATTAGCAGCAAGTATGTACAGATTTTTGGCAGTTCCCACTCTGGAGCATCCAACATAGAACTGTCCATGAGAGGAGCAGGGAAACACCAGGTTTAGGCCAACCATCTTTAGGGACTGTCCCTGGCTTTTGTAGATGGTAATGGCAAAGCTCACTTTAACCGGGAACTGAAGTCGCTTGAACTCAAATGGCAGGTCAGTGGTGATGAGAGGTATCCTTGGTATAAAAACGTCCTCTCCTTTAGCTTTTCCTGTCAGTATTGTAACTTTCAGTACATGTGGCGTCATGTTCTTCACCACCAGTCTTGTGCCATTGCAAAGGAATGGTGGTTCAAGATTTCTTAAGAGCATTATAGGAGTTCCAATCTTGAGAATGAGGTGGTGAGGAGGCATTCCAGCGGGCTCCAAAGAATTAAGTAATTCTGCAGGGTACTGGACTGCTTGGTCCTGGTCGATTACTGTATCAACAGATTTGAATGAGGTCTCACTGCCTGAAAGCTGCCTGAGTAGAGTCATGTTGATTTCAGCCACTGTTTCATTCTTTGGTGCCAGAATTGCGCGTTCACGCAGCCACTTGTGATCCTTGTAGTGGTGGATAATGTTTGGGTAAACCATGTTAGTGAGCTCAGTTGAGGACTTTACAACATTTCCACATCCTTGAGGAATGATTATTTGTCCTTCTGAATCAACAAGGAAAGTTCCATTCCCAATCTGTAGTAGAAGGTTTGCAAACCGTCCAGCATCCTGATCTCCTTGTAGATGTACTCTCATGTTTGTGGATAGGGTGAGTGTCTGAACACTTCTCCAAAGGTATGATGCCTTGAGGCACGCATTCAGTTCATCAGCTGGAGTGCTTCGAGGAATGACAGGTAGGGTCTGGCGAAAGTCTCCACCAATGACCATTGTAATGCCACCCATGAGCTGGTCATTTTCTCGTATGTCTTGCAAGGTCCTGTCCAATGCTTCAAACGCTAACTTGTGAGACATAGTGCATTCATCCCAGACTATGAGGCTGCATTTTTCTAAGAGTTTTGCCTTTGCCGATCCTTTTTTGATGTTGCACACTGGATTCTCATTGTGAGCGAGGTTGAGAGGCAGTTTAAAAGTTGAGTGTGCAGTACGTCCTCCTTCTAGTAGTGTTGCAGCAATGCCTGAGGATGCCACAGCAAGAGCAATTTTCCCCTGATGACGTACTTTGGCCAACAGAAGGTTGATCAGGAATGTTTTTCCTGTCCCGCCAGGTGCATCGAGAAAGATCATACCTCCCTGCTCCGCTTGTATCGCTTGCAAGATCTGTTCATAAGCATTTGCTTGATCAGGCACCAGGTGAGGCTCATTTTCTTCAAGAAAATTCACCAGAACTTCAACTGAGTAGTCTGTCTCTCTGAGCAACTCCCTGTTTGCAACTACTGGTTCTTCTCGGTTTGGGGAAGGCAATCCCAAATCAGTCAGGTTTTTTCCGCATAGCTCCATCACTTTGTCTTCCAGCATGATCAGAGCCCTGTTGAACATGTCATCCATGAACTCAATCTCTTGACCAGGATGTTCTCTTCTTGCTTGATGAAGCAGATCCTCTGAAAGACTTTCTTGGTGGTTTTTCCAGAGCTGGCTTGGGTTGGAAAGTCCACATGTAGCAATCATGATGGCAAACAGGTTCCTCATTCTCATTGGCGATTGAGTAGCTGCTGCCTCTTCTAATGTGTCATTCCAGTGACCATCATCTTCCAGTAGGCCAAGGAGATTGCACGCTTCCTGATAGGTTCTGCAGACTTGTCCATTCACTGTCTTGAGTGCTGCATATGATGTTGGGCCACGGATGTGGTGCAAAAGTAGTCTCAAACAATAGCATTCAAAGTTGTTGGGGTGAACCGTGTAGACACGTCCCAAAGCATTGCCTGACTTTATTCCTGGATATCCTTCAACAGTACAGTAAAGTATATTTTTTAGCATTAAACTGTTGTATTTTATTGTCTAATCATCACTACATATAACACCACCATCATCACCATATAACATCATCCATCAATACTTTCATATAACACCATCCATCATCACTACATATAACTTTATTATCATCACTACATATAACATCATCCATCATCTTACATATACTTTCACTTACATCATCACTACATATAGCATCATCCATCATCACCATAACACCACATCCATCATCACTACATATAACACAACCAATCACACTACATATAGCATCATCAATCATCACTAAATATAACACCACCCATCATCACTACATATAACATCACCCATCATCACTACATATAACACCATCCATCATCACTACATATAACACCATCCATCATCACTACATATAACAACATCCATCATCACTACATATAACACCACCCATCATCACTACATATAACACCATCCATCATCACTACATATAACACAACCCATCATCACTACATATAACAACATCCATCATCACTACATATAACACCATCCATCATCACTACATATAACACAACCCATCATCACTACATATAACAACATCCATCATCACTACATATAACACCACCCATCATCACTACATATAACACCATCCATCATCACTACATATAACACCATCCATCATCACTACAGATCGATAAAGTAGTTTCCGAGATTCTCGTGCGGACACACACACACAAACACACACACAGACATACTTCTTTGTTTTATATATATATATATATAGATTGTCTAACGTATTAGGGTTACTTTACTGTTTTGTCTTGGTTCCAGTGACTGTAGGAGTAATTTCCAGCTCCCATAGGATAACGTGAAATATATTTTATATAGTTTTTTTATTATTTTATGTAAATTTTCAAGAACGTGTTCACAGTTGTTTTGCAAGCTACCGGTGGAATCAGCGTTGTTTTGGAATAATTAAACTTACTATTAACGTAATTAACAGTATGTGTACACTTACATTAATAGAGTTATATCCTATTCATTCATAAATCAATTCATTTTACAAGCCAATTTTTCCCATTTACAAACTATTCAATCGCTTACCTTATATGCTATTTTTTTCTAACTACATTCCTTATCGTTCATTAACACACTCACCTTACATGCTAAATTTAAATATAATCTTGTTTCACTCGCCAAGGTAAAGTTCCCGGGTCTGGTTATGATCACTCTATACCTCGTGAATAACTGTACATCCACATTTCTAGGATGGTTGATAAATCTTCACTGAGGTTTGGTTAGTTCTTTCCACAATTAATTTATCGGTAACTTTTCATGTTCGTAATTACGAATGATCACTCTGGCCCAGGGTAGACGTATTAGGCGTCCATCCCCCGGATGGTGAAAAGGCCGACTAATTTTCCCTTCCCTGAACCAGGCAACTGAACTCCACCAGACAGTGACGCCACAGTGGTGTGGGCTACACGCGGCCAACACCGTCGAACTACCTCACTACCTTACACCCTTACAGGATTGTTACCTAGTTCATTCACCTTCAAGCATTCTCTAGTGATTCAAATTAATCGAAATACATCATGTCTGCTATATATATATAATACACGGTGTGACATTACCCCCACAGATGTCACTCCAGGATAGTTCAACTAAATAATTAATCAGCCAGGCACGGTAGGCGGAAGTCAGACTTGTCCCTGGCTTTCCGTCTCCTCACCCCAGCGGAGGTCAGTCTGCGTTCCTGGTGGGTTTCATCTCCACATCACAGTTCCTTTGTTCCTTTTGTTATTGGAGATGGTGTGGTGAGTGGGTCCCGCTACTCCTGTGAGGTCGTGGCGGTCACCTCTACTCTCCCTCCACCCCAGTGCGAGTTGTGTACAGCAGGGCCAGATACTGGTGGTTCATCCTTGGGGTTTGCCAGGTCACCGTTGCCGCAGACGAGTCGTGAGAAGAGGTCGGCTCCGAAGTTGGTGGATCTTCTGATGTAGTGGATGGTGAACCCAAATTACTGCAGGTAGAGCGCCCACCGCATCAGACGGGCGTTGGCGGTCTTGGTGCGCTTGATGTAGGAGAGTGGCATGTGATCAGTCTCCAAGACTAATCTTGCACCACATAGGCAAATGCCGCAAATTGTAGAATTTGTGGTCACCTTCAATAACCGCTAGCAGCTCTCGTTCTAGGGTGGAGTAGTTCCGCTCAGCTCGGATGAGTTTCCTGAAGTGATATGCCACTGGACACCAGACACTATTAAAGTCCTGCATAAGGATCGCTCCAACGCCCTCTCCTGAAGCATCCGTCCGAAGAGTAAAAGAATTATCCTTGCAGGGGAGAACTTCCTTAAGGGTCGTGTAAGCTTGCTCCTCGGCGACCCAGACGCGCGAAAATCTTCACATTACTGCGTAGCTTGTACACTTATTCCTGTTGACACACACTTGCCATCTCCCACAGTGTGTCCCAGAACCTGCGTCTCTGATTACGCAATTTCGCATTTGCTGGGTTTTAAGGTCATCCTGTGCTTGTGAAGTTGCTCAAAGACTGTGCAGAAGTTGACAATGCTTTTGTAGGGTAGTGGTGTGAATCAGGACATCACCCAGGATCTTACGCAGGCAGCGACTGAACACTGGAGGGGAGTTTGTCAACCAAAAGGGAAGGACGGTATACTGAAATAACTCAAACGGCGTTTTGAAGGCTGCAATCTTCCAAGCGTCGGGATGGAGAGATATCTGGGAGAACCCTTTCGTGAGGTCGAACTTGTTGAAGTATCTTGAGGTGGCGAGACGAGAGAAGAATACGCGTTGGTCTGACATTGGCTCCGTGTCGAACGGTGTTACTACGTTCACACGCCAGTAGACTCCACATACTGTATGCACACGTCTCCTCCATTCTTCCTCACCAATACTATCGGGGAGCAAGAAGGACTTGTTGACGCCTCGATTATCCCAGCACGTTCCAGTTTCCGCGCCTGTTCAATAACTGGATCCGAGTATTTCAGAGGTATAGGGTAAGGCTTGGTATATATCGGTTCCTTGTCCCTCAGCACGAGATGATGTTCGTCCACTTTGGCCACTCTTGGTTGACTTGAGAAAATATCAGGAACTGGTGTATGATCTGTCGGAGATTGATCTTGTCGTGGTCGTCGAGGTTGGGATTTATCGGGACATCGTTGGGTCCTTCGCGGGAGTCTCCCCGTGGCGCTGCCGGCTGACAGAAACTCGTCGTCTGGTATAACCGTAGCCGTGCATCCATGGTGCCCCCACACAACCGTCAGACTCCGGTGGTGTAATGGGCTGGTGGTGGTGGTGGTTGTTCAGGGCCTGGAGACATGTCAGAGGAGCTTGTAGGGGTATCGAGATATTAATGTTGTCTAGCACTCAGGATGGAAGGAAACTCTAATGTGGTTTTCTTGTATAATATAAGATATATAATAGACAGTCTGGTGCTGGAGGTGCTGTGTGGTGAGGGGCTGCTTGGTAGAGACGTGCGGTGAGTAGCTTGTTGAAGGAGGTAGATGTGCAGGAGCTTCGTTAGAGAAGATGTTGCCTGTTGCTGGCCTCCTGGTTGAATGAAATGTTAACAGCGTGGAGCTTGCTGGAGGAGATGTTGCTTGTTCAGGAAAATGGGCAGAAATGAGAGTTGGTTGGTGAGGAAGCTCAGAGAAGGACATGCTCGCTGGCGGGAGCGAGGACCGCCAGGCAGGCGGAGGAGAGGCGAGGGTCGCCAGGCAGCGGCAGAGGAGGAGGTGTTGCTTGTTCAAGAAGATTGGTCAGACTGAATCTCAAGGGAGAGACAGAGCTTATATACCCCGCAGCAGCCGCTATGAGTCATGGTGGGAAAACCCGAGAAGTAGCCGGTGAATAGTTTCGTTGCTAAGATACGGTAACATCTGGTTGGTTGCTAGGGAAGGCGGCACATTGGAATGTGATAGCAGGTGGTGGGCTGCTACGCAGTTAGTTTGTAGGGGAGACGTCCACTACAAGCTCCTCGAGTGGTACTTCTTGATCGTGTTCTTCGGGGAATTCCTACTCTGCATAACACTTTAAAGAGGGCTTCTGCTACATTGGTGGTTCCTTGATATTCTTCAGTGCCACAGCTTCCGGCCATATCGTGGCAAAATCTACGATCGTGAGGATATATCGGGATTTGCCTCAGCACAGAGGACGATAAGATCAACAATGTCGACTCCTACTCGCAAGAACTACTCGGCGATTATCGGAAGCTGTTGCAGAGGAGTAAAACTGTTTTGACCCTCACGGTCGTTTAATGGCATACCGCCGCAGGATTCCATGAGAATCGTGACCCTGCTCCCATCCTAGACAAGAGCATTGCTTTCTGGATGCAACGAAGGATTTTCGATGTTCTATGTGACCACCAGTATGGAGTGATGACCCATTTTGAATACCTGCTGGCGGTAACCTGCTGGTATCACGAACTGCAACGTGACCTCACCATGTGGTAGAGTTGTCTGCTGATAGGGCAGGTCGTCCCGCAATACAAACTCGGTCATAAGCTTACCTATGATAGCCTTAGCCTTGTTAGAGGGGTTTGGCGTTTGCTGGACAACCGTTGAGAAGTGCGTCCAGACCTTGTATCGTTGCCAGGGCCACGTTAATGTCCGATCATCGGGTGGCAGCTTGGCTGTAACCGCTGCACCCGTGTGTTTGGTGACATGGGCGTCAGCGACTGTGCTGCGGAGAACATCAGAGGATTCTGACGAAGGACAGGCATCCTGTGTGGCAGGAGAATGTATCAGTTTCTCTGCCGTCTGCGTCCCGACGTCCTTTCCTCCTCTGTCTGTGTCTGCGCATCCGTAGCGGGATACAGAGTGGCGCCAGGAGCAGTTCCTACGACGAAGTCACACACGGGACAGTCCATAGCGGAACCTGTCAAACACCTGTAATATATGAGACTGGCAGAAAACCTTTGCTTCTCTAACCGTAATTTCAGAACCATCAATCATTTTAATACAAATTTTCCTGCCTGTATAGTCGCCAGCCCTTACATACATATTTCTCACGACGCAGCCGGTGGATCCAGATCCCAATATGACCATGTCTTGCAACCCAGACATTTCCCATTGCTGTTGACTACCTGGTGTCGGAGGAGTGTGCAAGCGTGGAGGCCTACATATTACATGGTGCTTTGTAGGCCAGGCTGGATGGGGGTATTGTAGCTTGTGCTACGCTGGCCTGCGTCGCCTCAGTGTCGACTTCATCGGAGTTGGTTGTCTGACGCAGTGAATAGGAATTTTCTGTTCACCCCTCGCTGCTGAGTGTTGAAAGGCTGAGGATTTATCTCCAGGGCGACCTGGAGCGGGCCAGAGACGTGATTGGATATTTGATTTTCTGGATCCTTCGGTTCTCCTGGATTTCGCGAGGTGAATTCTTGACATCGGACTTGCGATCGCTCTTCTTCATTCACGCGCATTGTATCCATACGTGGTGACCAGGCGTCGGGCTATGTCGGCGGTCTCTCGAAGGTCTGTAACCTTGTGGACCCGGAACTGGGCTTGCAATTCCTTGGGCAGCGAGCTGATGATCTGGGTTACCAATGCCAGTTCACTGACGCCCTCCTTGGTATTCGGAAACCCACTAAGTTTATGACGGGTTTTTAGCGGTTAGCAAGGTGCGCGACGAAAAGTGAGCTCGTATTGCGCTATTCCAGATAGGCGTCTTGAAATCTAGTACGTGCCTGCTCATGTTCACAGCACACAGTGTGTATCCAACAATGCTCGCTTCAACTCAGAGTAAGTCAGACTTCCTCCAGTTTCTGTGCGGTGGTAGATGTCTCGGCTGTGTCCCTGGAGCCTGGTGACGAGTTGTAGAAATCTCACCCACGTCCCACCTTATGGTCTGCAGCTACTGTTCCAGGCCGGTATAAATTTCACTACTTGTCATAGCATCATAGTTTATATATAAACAGGTATTTAATAATTTTTAAGGTCTATTTTTGGTACGAGAGATATGGGGTTGGGAGCTCTTTGTTTAGCAAGTGTGTTTCGTCTTTAGTGGTCAGCTCCCCGGCCCGAGTGATATCGGTTCATGCCAGCATATATGTCAGGGCAAATATCATTCTTTTCATAACAAATTCATTTTCATACATTAACCTTCATTTTATCTTTTGATTGGTGACACTGTCGTGTGCTGCTGGGCGCTATAATTGGAGTGTGACACTGTCTTGTGTACTGCGTCGAGCAGGGGAGGTGACATCGTCCTGTAAGTGTTGGAGTGGCAGTGTCCTGTCTGTATATGTTGGAGTGCCAGAAAATTTAATATTGATATTGAAACAGTTTATTTAGCCAGAAAAACACAGATACAGAGTGGATAATAATAACAATATTAATATTATTGGAGCCAGTTGAGAACCTGAGCCTTCAGGCTCCTGATATATACTTATACATTATCTCATGAATAGCACAATAGCATGGTGGTAATAAGAACATCTCATAATGTTACCACTGTTATCACTTCGTTATTTATTTTCGATTTTTTTTGTTTTTGGCATTTATATAAGAATACATACGCATTTAAAGAGGAGTTGATATCTGGCTTGTATTAAATGAACACGTGACAGAAGTTGCCAGTATCATAAGTCTTAAGCTGGCAAATATCATAATTGCAATGGTAGCTTCTCATCAATCTCTCTATGACAATTTCTGATATAATGGTTTTGATGGTGCAATAAAGGTGTAGAAATTATAGCAGGTATTACAAAAATATTAATACTTAGACAATAGATATTTTAAGAGATAATAAAGGAAGGGAGCGTAGTCTTTGCTCGGATGGGTGGGGGTGTTGTTCCACAACCTTCACACCGTGATATTTTATGGAGGTCTGGGACTGAGAGGAGCGCATGGTGGTGGTCTTAGTATCCTGGGTGCCTTGTTGTATCTTGATTTTTCCAGAACTGGAAATAATTATTGTTAATTATGATTCACAGATTTGTAAACAACTACACAGTAGTAGCAATAATATAATTGAATTTAATATTTTCAGTTTATCAAATTGGCTGTAAGACTGGGGTTTTTTCAAGTAGGTCATTATCAGCAATAACTGTCTTCTGTGCAGTGATCAGGATTGTTTTTTGTAGAGCCAGAGCCCCCCATAGTGTGTGACAGTGTATCAAGTGTTGGTAACAAAATCGTAATATATTTGTTTCATTGCTGCAAGAGTGCGAGTAACTGACGAGTATGATACAGGATACCACACTGTTTATTGACTTTTACTGTCAATGACTTATATGTGGTTTCCTCCAGCTGCTTTTCATCAACACAAGTTTCCAATAACCCCAATGATTTTAGTATTTTGTCTGCTTTGAGGACTGTATTACCAAGGTACAGGGGTCCAAATCTGGGGGTAGGGTTTTTCCTTCTGTGAATGATTGTGTAGTGGGTTTTTTCGCGGTTTAAGGTCAGTTTATTACGTATTACTCAAGTCCTGACTTTATTCAATTCAGTGTTCATAGTTCTCAGTGCGAATGCAGGTCTCGAGCTGTTGGGTATAGATAGTTACTATCGTCTGTAAATAAGTTGTGCTACAAGTTAGATTTAGAATATAGTTAAATGTCTACCCAGATCCCAACAGGTAACAACAACAAAAAAAATACAAAGACAATCGGATTATAAAAGGGTAGACAAAGGATGCGAGTTTTTGTTGTGTATAATAAAGTACCATAAATTCCTTAACAAAATATTCAGCTTTCTATAATTTACCCTTAACCATACTTAACCTAAACATTAAAAGTATATACATATTTATACAACATAAACAATTTTGAAGCAAGTGGACGTGGGGGAGGCAATATAAGATTACAAATACTTAAGTGCGGAGCTGAGATGGCTGACGAGCAAGGCTGAGTATTATAGAAGACGGTAGGTAGTCACTGTGCCGTAGGTTTCCAGGATAGGTGATCCTGTGGTCACTTCCCAGAGTGAACTCAACTCTCCTCGAACTCGAGCTGACAAAGAAGGCTTGGAGGAGGTGACGCAACAACCAGGATATGGAGAAGAGAGCAAGGTGGTAACTAAGACGAGTCATACTCGTGTCTCGTCCCCTAGATAGCGTTGCTCGTGAGTTGCTGGGTAGGTAGATCAGGACAATAGATGAGTAATGGTTCGTAGTGCTGGGTAGGTAGATCATGACGGTGTGGTGAAGGGGTTCGTAACAGTTGTATTTGACGAGTGTGCTGAAGTCAACAATAACGTTCATGTACAACAAGAACAGTACAGGACTGAGAATGGAACCTTGAGGGACGCCATACAAATTTGCCGAGGAGTCAGATTGATGATTATTATATCCGGCATACTGCTTCCTGTTAGGCAGATATGAGGTAAACCAATTGTGGGATAAGCCCCTAGCGCCATAATGTTCAAGCTTTACCAGGTGGATGGTATGGTCGACGGTATCAAAGGCTTTAGAGAGGTCCAGGAATATACCGACTGTGAACTGACTGTCATCAAAGGAGTTTAAGAAATCATTTGTATGCGATAGCAGTGCACTCTCAGTTGACCTTCTAGCTCTAAATCCAAACTGATATTCTGTATGGATGTTACTGACACTGCAGAAGGAATTTAGTCTATTACATGCTAGCCTTTCCAGTATCTTACTTAAGGCAGGGAGGACTGATATGGGGCGGTAATTCTTGAAGAGACCTTTGTCCCCAGATTTTTTATATGCTGGGGTGAACTTGCTTGAAATTTTCGGACATCCTTCACCACTAATGAGGAAGAGAATTACAAATAATAATGGGGAGAACAGAGAGTAATAAGCGGGCTACTTTCTTAATGATGCTCTCATTGGTATATTGTCTTCGCCTGCTGCTGCATCTTTGGACATTTTTAGATGGTCAATATTTCATCTTTCTCGTAACAGGGATAGAACAGCTCATTTTACTTTAGGCTGTTTTGCAGGTAAGGATCCTCTTTGCAGGGAGTATAGCTGTCCTGTGTTTCGGGTTATCAAAAGAGGATGACCCTTTCCTGTATGCAAGGATGTCACTGTCATATTGACTGGGCAACTAGACGGGATATGACACTTGCCTCTTCAGTGTGGTGCTAGACCAGGGATGGTGACACTGGCATGTGTTCTTTTTGGTTGTCTAATTATGCAGCGAAGTGTCAGTCGAAGTGATACTGCTCCTTATGCCGAACAGTGTCCAGAATGTTAAGGTAACAAACGGGGGGTGGTGGGTGTGACCGCTGTGTACTGAGTGCCAAACGGTGGTGAGATACCAACTGTCTTAGTGATATTGTCCTGTGTGCATGGTACCAGACTATTGGATGTGTGGCACTGCCCTGTGTGGTAGGTTACCAGTGATACTATCCTGTGTGTTTTGGTACCAAAAGAGTGACACCATCCCGAGCGTCAGATAATAGACGAGAGGGGTATTTTCTTTTGTACTTGGGTGCCAACATGGGTGGACAATGTCCTATGTGTTGTGGTCCCAGACAAGGGATCTCTGTTGTATGTTCCGGGGCACTAGACGGGGGAACTGTCCTATGTGCTCAGTACCAGATGGTGAAGGGTGACACCGGTCTGTGTGCTGGTGTGTCACGTAGCTGTGCCGCCCCCCTGACCCGGGTCAAGTGACACACTCACACACGCTTATAAACTCACAAACTGACTTATGCCAGTAAATATACGCACATACACACTCACGCATTCTTAAACATACAGATACACGCATTAAACACTGACAGATAAATACAAACAAAAATAATAAAGTGGAAAAGACAATTAGTTACTGAAACAATACAAATAGATACACAAAATCATATATATTCAGTGCACACACACACACACACACACACACACACACACACACACACACACACACACACACACACTTTGTCTGTCCGCTGTCTCTCCCCAACCAATGTTATAGAATAGGAGTGATGTCAGGGGCCAGGAATTATAACGAGGTGTTTCACTCCGATATAACACAATACTCCGTGCTGAGCTCCAGGAAGTAGTGCATTCAGTAATGTTATTTAATCTCTCACATCTCTTTCCCTCTCATTCCCACTCCTTCCCTCTCTTCACCTCCCCTCCCTTCTTTCCCTCTCATTCCCTCTCTTACCTTCCCCTTCCCTCTCTTCACCTCCTCTTTTCCCTTTCTTTCTTACTCCTGCTCTCGTTTTTCATTTCTTTCCGTCTATTCCTTCTCCTTCGTATCTTTTCTATTCTTTTTCCCTTCCTAACCTAACCTAACCTAACCTAACCTAACCTAACCTCTCCATCATCAGCTACAGCAGGGCGAGATTCCCCACCACGAGAATAGCAAGAGATGAAAAAATTGCAGATGCTTCGGAGAGAGTGAGTCCCTTCCTCTCTTCCTCCCTCTCTCCCTCCCTTCCTCTCTCCCTCATCCCTCCCTCCCTCCCTCCACCCTTCTCCCTACGGCCTCTTCTTTCCTCGTGCCTCTTTTTCTCCTCTCTTTCTCTCACACTTGCTCCTCTCACACCTTCTCTTCCTCTTGTTTTTATCTGGTTCTTCCTGTCTTTATGTTACTTTTCCTCGAAGAACTTCCCTCGTTCCCTTTTTGTAGTTTATATTTGTCAGTCTTCTCTTCCTTCATATTACATTCTTCTTCTCTTATCTTTTCCCTCTTCCCTCTTCTCTTACTTCTCCTTCTTTTATCTCTCACTCATTTACCTTCCCTTATCTCTCAATTTCCTTCATTTTCATTGTGTCATTTCCTCATCACTCATCATTCTCATCTTCCCTCATGTCCCTTCCTTCCCTTACACAGTTAGCCTTTCCTTTCTTCCTTCACCTTTCCTTCCTTCTCTCCCCCTTATCTTTTCGTTCATCTCTCATCCTTCCGTCCCTCTCTCACCCTTCAGTCCTTCCCTCACCCTTACGCCCCTCTCTCATCCTTCCCTCTCTCCCTCCCTCCCTCACCCATCATTCCCTCCCACTTTACCGATCCTCTCTTCCCTCTCTTCCCCCTCAGTAGCCTCGTCACTCTCCTCTCCTCACACACTAAAGAATTTCCTTAAAACTTAGACCTTTTATATTTACCTAAGTTAAAAAAGCCGAAGAAAAACTACAAGAGAATGAAAGTTAAACTAATTACCGTTTATGTAGAGAAAATAAGAATCTTTAGTAGTTTAGATAATAAACAATGAACTTCGGGAGTGACAGTCATTATCACACGTGTTATTACGGGTCGTGTTCAGGGTTCATTATGTTATTTACGGGTCGTGTTCAGTGTTCATTATGTTATTTACGGGTCGTGTTCAGTGTTCATCATGTTATTACAGGTCGTGTTCAGTGTTCATCATGTTATTACAGGTCGTGTTCAGTGTTCATCATGTTATTACAGGTCGTGTTCAGTGTTCATCATACCCAACTATCCTCACTGACTCACTAATAACGTCTTTCCCTATAAAGGACTCTCTTATTTTTTCCTTCGCTGTAAATCTCATTGTTTTATACCCTGGCATGTGTGAGACCAACGCCGCACTAACGCAACTGTGACCAAGTGTCGGTCAAATTTGTCTCGCCTCACTCTTACTCACTGTGTTAAAAATCACTCAGTTGGGAAGGGAGAATAGGAGGGGAGGGAGGTGGAGCAGGAAAGATGAAGAGGAAAGGGAGAATGGGGGGAAGAGGGGGGCGATAAGAAAAAGGAGGAGACGAAAAACAAAGAGGGGGAAGAGGAGGGAGATTAAGAGGGAGGAGTAATAGTGCCAAAAGTCTGTACACTTGGGTGGTCTGGTAAGTCGTCACCACAGTCAATATCAACAACTCTCTCTCTTACAACACCTTACTTAATAGAATCGAGGTACTCGAGTTGTTTGCATTTATAGAGTTGGCTTTGCCATCAGCCGATGCATCCTGCATAGGCTAACTGAAATGCCAATTGGGGTCAACGAGCGCCGCATACGCCTCAACACTGGATGCAGAATATGACATCAAGGAGGCCTTCTACACCGACAATGACAGAGTGTTAACCTTCATCCCTACAGATGATGAGGTTGTGCTTCTGGATGACTTCAGTGCCAGAGTTGGCAGAGATGCTGACATATGGCAGGGAATCATAGGGAGAAACGGAGTAGGCAAGTAAAATCCCAACAGCATACTCCTCCCCCAGCAAGTGTGCTGCATTCCAGTTCAATGATTGTTAGTACAGTGTTGTTCAGCGTTGGGTTTGTTCTGTATCTGAAGCAGGTGTTGCTCATGGGTAGCTTGAGCCGAGTCCTAGTGCGGGGTGTGATCGTATGGCTGGTCACTTGGCTCCCTTCATCTGACCCAGTTGGTCACCTGCTTCCTGTGAGTATTTCATATTTATTATCGTTGTGGTTTATGGTTCCTATGGTGTTATTTATGCCTTAAGTGCCTTGTGTAATATGTTTGTTAATTATTATGTATGTTCAACTTAGTGTGTATAAATCTTGCAAATGTAATGGCATGTTGACCATTACTACTAAATCAACAGGACAATATTCTAAAAGTACTGAGTTGTTACAGCTCTTTTCTTCATGGTCACGTAGGTGTGAGCGGCTGCACTCCTAGCCCTGTATGTCAGCACGCCAGCAAGGATGCTGTCAGCCCTAGCCTCTGTCGTTTTGGTTGTCCACCAATACTCATCGCCATTGTCAGGAAACCCCACCATGGCATGAACGACAGTGTCCTGGACATTGGCACTTTTCCTGTATCTGGCGGGCAGTAAAGATCATGTCAGTGGTGCCACGTGATAGTCTAAAACCACATTGAGATTCTGGGAAAAGTGCAGAGAACAGCGTTATTACCTGTACATGGCTTTCATCGACCTAACCAAGGCCTTCGACTCGGTCAACAGGGAAGCCCTCTGGTGGACCCTCAGCTGTTTTGGCTGCCCCCCCCAAAAAAAAATTCATCGCCATTGTGAGGCAACTCCACGATGGTACGAACGGCAGTGTCCTGCACAACGGCACCCAGTCTGAGTTCTTACCCATCCAAATAGGGGTTAAATAAGGATGTGTACTGGCACCAAGTCTCTTTTCCATTTTCTTGGCTGCCTTCCTTACTCGTGCCAGTGCCAATTTAGCCGGCAGGGTGGACATCGAGTACCGGATGACGGGTCTTTTCAACATAACACGACTCTAGGCAGGAGCAAAGGTGTCGGCAGCTTCCATTACTGAACTTCAATATGCAGATGACCTCACCCTTGCTGCTCACACTGAGCGCGACCTACAGAAGATCCTGAACACCTACGCAGATGCGTATGCACGCTTCGGCCTTGAGGTGAATGTATGTAAGACTCAGATTCTCTTTCAGCCTGCCCCTGGTTCAGCCACACCTCCACCATCCATCCAGATTAACGATATCTTAGCTCCCACTGGTTCACCACAGCGGACATCGATGGAAAGATTCATCATCGGATCAGATGTGTATCTCAAGCCTTTGGTAGATTCCGTACCCGTGTCTTCAGCTGTAGGGAGCTGAAATTATCTACAAAACTGCACGTATATCGATCAGTAGTCCTCCCCACCCTGCTATATGGCAGAGAAACATGGGTCACATACAGGAGGCACTTCATTGCACTTGAAAATTTTCACCAACGTAGTCTACGTTCCATCTTTTGATTTCGTTGGGAAGACAAGAGAACAATTGCTAGTACTTTCGCTGACACCAACTATGGGACCATTATCCATGAATAACTACGATGGACTGGCCATTTTACCCGCATGGACGACAGTGGACTGGCAAAAGAGCTACTTTACAGTCACTTAACGAATGGTAAAAGTAACACTGGCGAACCTACGGAAAAGGTCTAAGGATAGTCTTAAGACAGATCTGAAAAAAAGTGCCAAATCGACCCCTCACTTGGGAGATGATCACTCCATACCGTAACGCTTGGAGGAGCACCACACGAGAAGTTTTCAATACTTCCGAGTTAGCCAGAGTGCATACGAGGCAGACAAGCGCCAGAGCCGGAAAGACGCTGACGCCGCCTCTCCCGCACTAGTTGTAGCCCTCCACACGTGCATCATCTGTGGACGGCCCTGGCGGTCCCGTATCGGCCATTCGAGTCACCTCAGAGCTCACCAACGAAGGTGACAGTTTTAATAACTCATGTCATTGTATTATAGCTGGATGATCGTTACATTCGATTCCCAGTGACAACAAATTAAGTTCACTTACTGATCCTAAATTAAAATATATCCGACAGTCCTTAATCTTACGAATTTCCTTTAACAGGTAATTACGCGTTGTGGGTATAACTGAAGAAGTACTAAGTAGAAACTGATAGAAGGTATGAAATGAGGTTAACGACTCATAAACTGCTAACGAGGGACTGTAACAATTTAGTTAAGTATAAAATAACCATTAATATATAACCGTGAATAGTGAATAGGGGGGGGGGGGTGATAATTGTAATTGCTTAATTCTCAGTAAATATTAAACTCATTTTTATATTAATAATTCTTTCATCAGTTACTTCAATTAACAATTTCGTCAGCAGCTTCATTTGTATCTAATTGCTCAGATCTTCCTTCTTCACCTCCTTCTTCTTTTCCCCTTTCTCCTTCCCTTTTTCTTTCTTCTCGTCCATTTATTTCTCCTTCTTTTCCTTCTCCTCCTTCTTTTCCTTCTCCTCCTCTTTTCCCTTCTCCTCCTCCTTCTCCTTCTTCTGTTCCTTCTCCGTCTCCTCCTTGTCCTCCTTCTCCTCCTTATGTTCCTCCTTCTTCTTCTCCTTCTTCTGCTCTTTCTTCTTCTCCTCCTTCTCGTCTTGAGGTCGGTCAGGTTTCACGACTTGTCCAACAGTGTTTTAATCTGTACTCCTTCGTCCTCATGGCACTGTCTTCCGTAAAGCGCATCTCTTTAAATGTCCTTATCCTGGTGATCAACATTTTAGAAACTGCTGCTGTCTTTACCAAACCTTTCCTCGTTTTAAGGCTGATCTTTAAAATCCCCATCCTTAAAATTCTTGCCTTAGAGGTATTTAATGTTTGAGGACATGTTGGTAGTAATTTATTTAAGCTTAACTCTTCTATAACCATCTTCTTTCCGTTCATTAGAATCTTATATGTATTTTCTCTCCCATCCCCAAAAAATCTTAAGTTCCCGTACATGGAAAGTTTTAAGGCCATTTATAATCCTTCTTTGAACCTTAAACTTCTTGATTTTTTCCCTTTAAATCTCGTCTTTAGGGTCATGGAATTTTGTTTTAAGATGTCGAGTGTTTATGTACTTAAATTCGTTTCCTGTTCTTACTATTTTACCTTATCTTAAACCATCATCATCGTGTCTAAGATATATCATGTTACTCAACTCACCCCCCTGTCACTCCCATCCCACCCCCTTTAAATCCTCCCTTTCGAGATATCAGGATATTAGTATAATCGGTTTACAGATTCTTGTCATTGTTTATCATTCATTAATAACTTTTCTCCTATTATATGTTACGGTTAATGATTTAAAAAACATTAAGACATTGGTTTTAGTCTCTCTAGAAAACGTACCCCATGTTTAGAGAATGTTCAGGACATTGACTCAGAGTGGATAAAAGCTACATTAATCTATTCGTGTTATCACTGATGTAAACTTCTAAACCATCGATTGTTTAGTCTATAAATGTATCGTTCTTTAATTAATATCTTCTTTTTATACTTAAGATTATCAGAACTTTTATAAACATCAATATGGAATTTTTTTCAAAGTTTTAAAACATTAAGTGTTTCTGTTTCGTAACTTTACCGTGTTAAGTTCTCTCTCTCTCTTAAGTCTGGCCTCAGAGGACATGAGTTACATTCTCTTTATTTAATGTATTCAATTACTCCCACAACATCATAATATAGGATGTTAATCTTTATCTCTATCTCCCTTTATTCCTCTTTAATCAATTTCTTATTTTCAGTTTTTGTCATCGTGGTCGTCAACATTTTAGTGGCTCTTGTAGCTGATCCGGTATGATAGCGCCCCTCCATTATTGGCCCATGTCTCTGCATCTTTACAGCGGTGTTTATTGGCCGGCTTTAAGAGACCCACTGGCGCGCTCTTGTCACTTAGAGAGGCGCTGAAGGAGAGATGAAGAGAGTTAGGGGAAGATAACTTTGACCCCGAATACACTGAGCCTTTAGTGTCTGCGAGTACAGTAACTTTGATTCAGTGTACGATTACTTTTCATGGGATAATGAGTCTGATAACTTAGACCCAGACTACGCTAAGTTTTTCAATGACTATGACTACGAATTATTAGAGCCAAAATGATATGATTTTCTAGTGATGGTGAAAACAACAGCTAAAGATCCAGAGCACGATGACTTTGCGACTATGAGCACGAGGACTTACCACCAGAATATGATCATTTCACTACTCTGAGTACGATGACTGCAGTTTCAGATGAACATGATGAATTTTATAACGCATAACAAGGTTAGCAATTGTTCTATTCCATCAACAACAAAAGGATATAGCTATAATATTCTCAGACATTCTGTAGGTCACGCTTTGTCACGTCCAGACGTTATCTCGTACAAGAGGCGAGTCACTGTAGTTGTTGAAGTAAGATTATTCTGCTCACGAGGGAACATTGTTGGTAATATGTGTTGAGAACATTGTTGGCGACAATGTTTCTAACACTAATGTTGCCAACATTTTCGTGGATGTTTTATTGTATTGTTAATAACACAGTTGACAACACATATTACCAACAATGTTTACACTCTCGTGAGTAGTATGTCTGAGAATATTATAGTTATTTTCTTTTATTGTTGACGGAACAGTGCAACTGCTAACCTTGTTACCCACTTAAAGATTTTATTTGTTGAAGTGTATAATAACTTGATAACGTGAACGAGAACACGGTCAATTATGCTTCTTTAAGTATAATGATTTAGCTCCTAAGGTCTCCAAGTATGATGACTTCAGGAATTACTTTTGATAACTCTAAATTTCATGTGAGATGACTAAGCTCTTCTGTGTGATGACTATGAGTACAATACGACTCTCCCCTCTGAACTGGACCTGTGATAGCCTTTGAGTACAGATGAGTTAGTTCTTTGAGACCAAATACTCAATCCTATGACTACGGTGAGTGAAACTTTGATGGTAAATTTCACGAAAGTAAATTGAATTAATTGATGATTAGACTACTTAGTTTATTTCACCTTAAGATTAATCACCCTGATGTTAACCTAACCTTAACCTAGCCTAACCTAACTTAATCTAACCTAACCTTAGTTTAATGGTAACCTAACATAATTTAATATACGTGTGTGTGTGTGTGTGTAAGTGTGAGGTACAGACATACTCACATCTTTCCTCACAACATCACACATGGTCAGATCCGTCACCAACAAGTTACACATGAGGCCAGACATGTCCCGCATGTCCTGTAGTATCTGGCACTTCCCGTCACTGTCCACACGTAGCCAGGGAGACACAGACCAACCACGCATGTCCAAACGTGTTCATGGACATCCAAGTCGGCCATACGTTTCCAAACCAACAGAGGAAAAAACATGGGAACAAAATTAGTTAACACAAACTTAACATAATTTACATATTAACCAAAAAAATTCCTTTGTTATTTTTACTATGTTATTTATAGATGGAAGTAGTTTATATTACGTCAAGATTAGTCACCCCACCAATTGGTTTATGACTCGAGAAAAAAAAACATAGAAAAGGATTCTTTGAAATTGGAGCTGTTTGGTGATATCGTCAGTGAAGGCAGAAGAACTAGGAAGTGGGAATGGTGTACGGAAGTGCAGGGGAGGAAGTGAAAGAGAGGAGATGGAGCAGTATAAGAGAAGGAAGGAGGGAAGGGAAGAAATGAGAACGTAAAGAAAGACGTTACAAGTAATGGGAGGAGGAGAAAGAGAAGAAGAGGAAGAAGAAGAATAGGAAGATCATTACGTCATACTCACATCAAGAGAAAGATCTATTTAGTTACTGAACGACTTTTAGTTTTCCCAAATGTATATAAAGAAACATTAAGGGACTTTTACAAGATTACAGTATATCACTTAATATTTTTAATGTAACCTCGGTCGAATCACCTTACCGTTTAACACTGCTTGTATACCTGAACTATACAGGTAAAAGCTGAATCAATGTGAACTGTGAACTTGTATGACAGTTTTATTGAATATCTGTCTGTCTGTCTGTCTGTCTGTCTGTCTGTCTGTCTACTCTTTTTAAGTGTGCGAGTACTGTCTCATAGCCCGACACAATAGCTCAGATGAGAAGAATGTGTTCTTTCCTAACCTCTGACTCTGTTTTCTTCTTTATTTACGTTGGACTGTGGACACGATGTCCTCCGTCCATTCCTGTCTGTGACTATAGCGTACAGTCCCTTCCCCACCACCTCTCACAGGTCTGATGAACGCTCCCTGTAGACAACACCCGGCTTAACAATTGTCTCAGTCCCCTCCTCCCGGTGCATATAAATAACTTTCGGTCGGTTCCTCAGTGATTCATACAATTTATTTATCTCCTTTAATACATTTTTATTTGAAGAACGACTCAAATTTTATGCCCAAACGATGTTGAAATTACACTGAAGCTCTTATATCTTTACTCAGTTCTCTTATCTTCATGTAAGGAGCAAGTTTAACGTATGGATCAGAGAGCACTGATCTTGATAGACCGGATGTAGGGAGATGTTCTGGTGAGACAATTGCCTCGGTGCTCCCTCCTCCCTAGGCACATAATTAGCCCCAAGGTACTAAGGGGAGAGGAGAAAATGACACTAACGTAGAAAATTAGAATAAAAATAAATGACAACATGGCTGGATCGCCCTGAGTGCCCGAGTCCTTCACCAGGAATTCGCGAAGCCTCACCAAGAATGCAGACCAGTTCCTGTTTTAGTTCCGTTGTCTATCGATGTCCGGATTTTCAAAGGTTCGAATGTTAATTTCTCCTCCAAAATGGACATAAGAGAACTCATCTAGTAACAGTAGTTTATCATTAGTGCAATCTAGATGTCATATTTATCTTCCATCTTCATGCCGTAGTGTTAAGTGAGTCAGTTACATACATCCTCACAACTTCAGTTAAGGGGGAAACTTGAAGTTAAATCTATGAGACTGAACGCTGGTTAGGAAAGTGCCTCTTTATGGGCTCACATCTCGTTTTCTGTTGTCCCACCGACGGACCGCAGAGTGGTGGGGGTCCTTAAGAGTTTTAGTTATTATGGTCTCCTTGAATTCTTATGGATTTTAGAGGCTTCTTTAAGATCTCTTTGGTGTCGGCGTGTTAAGCGGTCTCCGTCTAGGAATGTTTGAGTGGCGGCTCTCTATAATTAACTTAGGCAACGCCCGTCTCCTGCCTCCCTCAACCTGCCCCACTAACTGTCTCACTCATTGCCATCTATCCCGCCTCCTCTCCCCCTTCCTCCTCCTCTCTCTCTCCTCTCTCCTTTCATCCTCTCTCTTCTTCTCTCAAAAGGAATAGATCATATTCATTAACAGTATATAGTGTATGAACCTCTGTCCTGCGTGGCAGTGAGAACTGATACCACCCTCAGTGTCAAGACCCGACTGAATTACTCACAATAGGCAAACTGAACTACAAGCTTTGTCAATAAATTTGTTAAACTAAAATTCTTCTCCTCTTTCCCCTTCCCCTTCCTCCTCCTCTTCCCTTCTCCCTCCTCTTCCTTTTCCTCCTCCTCCCTCTCTGCCCTCCTCTCTCCTCTCCTCCTTCCTCTTTCCTCATCCTCATTCTTCTCTCTCTCTTCTCTTCCCTCCTCCGTCGATGTCGATGGTACAGAAGTGTAAATCACTGTAGTTATCTAGATACGGTAGAGCCTCAGTGCATTTTCGACGCCACTTTGACAGTCAACTACCTCTCATTCTTCCGTTCCCAGTTAAAGGGAAAATTTACTTAAGAATTTTTAAGAGTCAAGTCTATTATTCATGTTCATATGATTAATTCTACCATATAAGACGATAATAATATTTCTGTAATACGATATTCTTGAACTGTAACCTCTTGCACTGATTTGTATATAATAAATACAACCACATGCGATTCTAAGTTAATATCGTTACTGGTTATAAAACTATTATACGGAGCCACAACTAACCTACAAATACTGAACTAAAAAACAACAGCTAAAAATTCCAATTATATTTAGTTTATATTCTTGCATGAAAATATATAATAGAGAACACATGTTTACTGAGAACAAAGGGTTATGTCAACTAAGACTTCCAGCTTCATTATCTCCACTAATAAATATCCTTCACTGTACACGACCTACAATTATTCTTTAGACAAGATACACATAAACACCAGAACCTCACATGTAAATCATTTTCTGGTTATTTCTCTATCTGTTTGTCTATTATTTTGTGTATACTCAGACAGTAGTCAGAGACGCAACACAGTGACTCACCTTACACAGCAGTACACACGGGGAGAGTTGCACTGAATCTTGTTTAGTATCGTATGGAGTTCAACAGACATGAACACAAAATGGAGTTAAATCGTCTGGTGTTATCCTAATAAATTATTAAAAGTGTCGTCCCCGTAGTGAAGGGGTTAAGAAGTGTCTGCCTGCACACTCTACACTTACAGAGCTACAGGCTGTATACACGTGAGTAGACATATAGTCCTACTGCTCTAACGTGTGAGGATCATTCTAGTTTTATTCACATTTATATATAGAAACATATGTACAAGTTGGTTTCGTAAACATACAATAGGTATGAATGAATCAGTTTGTGTGTGTGTGTGTGTGTGTGTGTGTGTGTGTGTGTGTGTGTGTGTGTGTGTGTGTGTGTGTGTAGACCTACTTTACAAGCTGTGTGTCTCTCCATTAGCCAGAGTGCACTCATCATTCAGTAAAAGTGTGTGTGGATTTCCTTCTATATGTGTATGTGTTAAACTTGTGTGTATTTCACGTCACGTCCATCAATCTCTCCGCCGTAAACTTCTAAAACTGTTTCTTCTGACGAGTGAGGGCCAACCAAAAGATGAATAGCTCGGTTGTGGTTTTCTGTTGAGTTTTATGGCTTATTTTGACAGGAAGAAACTTTCCGCCTATAATGAAGAGCTTTAAGTAAGAACATGAACATGATGAAGATATATAATGTAAATAATGATAACACCATTCATGATCTGTTACTCTTACTAATCTCAGTTCAAGATCACTACTACTACTACTACTACTACTACTATTACTACTGAAGATGAAGTTTCCTTACGGTGATGTGGTAGTCAATGGTTAAACCGCCTTTCCTGACTGACTTACTGACTCGAGGAGATTTCATCCTACCAGTGTTGCCTTGCTTGGACTGTCAATAACCCCTCGTGATCTTCCACCCAATTTTCCTGCGTTTCCTGCCAACTCTCGCTACGGATTCCTCACCGACTAGTTTTCTGTTAATCTTCGCCTCTGATATCTACTTTGAGATAATAGGCGTACGTAAAAATTAATAAATCATTTCTCTACGGAAAATTTGCCCAGGATTGACTTGTAAATTCCCTTGTAGTGGCCATTAAGTAAAGGTCTCAGAGTGTTCAGTAAGCAGAGACGGGCGCCAGCTAACGAGACCATCTTGACCTACCGAGAGACTCACCAAATTTGCAAACAATAAAAGTAAAACAACGAAAAAACGAATTATGTTAGTAAGCAAATAGACAAACTAAAGCCTAATAAGTCACCTGGTCCTGATGAGATATTTGCCAGAGTATTAAAGGAATGTAAGGAAGAGCTTAGTATGCCCTTAGCAAAGTTGTTTAACATGTCCTTAAAAACAGGTGTAGTACCAGAATCCTGGAGGATAGCGAATGTAATACCGATTTTCAAGAAGGGGGATAGATCACTATCCTCTAACTACCGCCCAATCAGTCTAACATCAATAGTAGGCAAATTACTGGGAAGCAATCATTTCCCTCTATTCGAAATCACCTGGAGAAGCACCGATTGATCAATGATTCCCAGCATGGCTTCACAAGCGACGTTCTGTCTAACTAATCTATTAACATTCTTTTCATCAGTTTTCGAATCAGTGGACGAGGGGCACAATTATGATGTGGTATATCTCGACTTTAGCAAAGCCTTCGACAGAGTCCCCTACGAAAGACTAATTAGAAAGGTAGAAGCACATGGCATCAAAGGTAACATCCTTAAATGGATTAGGGCGTGGTTACAGGACAGGAAACAGCGAGTGAGCATTAACGGCACTAAGTCCCATTGGAGCAACGTCGCAAGCGGAGTTCCCCAAGGCTCAGTACTTGGACCATTATTATTTATATATACATAAACGACATAGATATCGGCATAGACAGCAACATAAGTAAATTTGCTGATGACACTAAAATAGGACGTGTTATCAAATCTGACGAGGACTCGGCAAAACTACAGGAAGATCTAAACAAATTTTTCGAATGGTCTGAAAAATGGCAGATGAAATTCAATGTCGACAAATGTAAAGTACTCAGTATAGGAGATGTAAACAGGGAAACCAGATACCAGATGAACAACGATGCCATAGAGAAATCCGACTGCGAGAGAGATTTAGGAGTAATGATAAGTAGGAACCTTAAGCCAAGTAAACAATGTGTTTTTGCTCGTAACAAGGCTAATAAAGTACTTGGGTTCATACAAAGGAGTGTTAGTTACAAGACTAGCGAGGTCATCCTAAAACTGTATCTTGCTCTTGTGAGACCACACCTGGATTACGCAGTTCAGTTCTGGTCACCGTATTACAGAATGGATATAGAATCCTTGGAAAGAATTCAGAGGAGAATGACAAGACTAATCCCGGGCATTAGGAACCTTGAGTATAGAGACAGGTTAAAGCATCTTAATTTGCACTCCTCGAGAGACGTAGAGCGAGGGGCGACCTGATAGAGGTGTATAAGTGGAAGTCAGGGCTAAACAAAGGGGACATTACAAAGGTACTCAAACTATCCAACCAGGAGCGAACTCGTAACAATGATTTTAAATTAGACAAATTTAGATTTAGGCGTGAAATAGGTAAACACTGGTTTGGAAACAGAGTAGTGGATGAATGGAACAAGTTACCAAATATCATCATTAACTCGAATACGCTGAATTGCTTCAAACATAGGTTGGATGCTCATATGAGCAATAGGGGTTGGGTGTAAACGGACTGCCCAGTTTGGGCCAATAGGCCCGCTGCAGTTTCCTCCATTCTTATGTTCTTATGTTCTTATAACGGAAGCATCAGTTTCATCTTCCATTGTTCCTTTAGCTATTTCCTTTCTGAAGTCTTTCTACGTTCCAACTCACTAGATTTGATTCCTTCTTTCTTAACACTTACTGTCAGCTGCCATTTAATTGTCTCTCTCTGAGTATCTATCCACAGTCACAACGTGGCGTCATTTCCCAAACACTTACCTTTTGAAAGCTCTTTTGTTGTTTTAGATTTTGGTTCAAAATGTTAATTTAGTAATGTCATTACCAGAGTAAATTGTGTAGTAACAGTTATGCTAATCTCCGCACAGTGACTATTATAAGAATATTAACCTAATACAATAAGTATCAATATGTTCCTCTCTAAAGATCAGGTCTCTGTCATAACAATTGCTCTCCTATATTTCTTCTCAAACTTTTACTCTTTTCCCCCTAAACCTAAACCTTCCCTAAAGGACCTCGAGCGGCGCCTGTCATTACTTCACTCGTCTCCTTCACGACAGGAAGTGACACCCAGGAACTGACCTGTGACAGTCGGACATGTTATGAATGCCGGAGTCTTAAGACACGAACAGGAAGCCGGAACTACTCCTACACTCACCAGGGGAACTGATGACATTGTAAATATTCAAGTATATTAAAAAAAAATCAGGTATTCTTTGCAATATTTTAGCCCAAACTAGACTAGAGATTTACGGCGAAAATTGTCGTTCTGGAGATTATTGTTATTAACTCCAGGAACTTTTGTATATGAAAATCTGAGCATTTTAGGGATAAGTAAGAGCGTAAATATTAGAGATATACTTCATGTTATTATTGCTGCTGGAGAGAAGGAAGACGTTAGTGTTGTAGTATACAGGGTGCCTATAACTTATTCACCTTATCATGAAGCTCATGAAGATTTTTCTGTAAAATATATCATAAAACGGTTTGGTGCAATTAATAAAGCAACCCAAGTAATCTTTTGATCTGTATTTGTCACACATAACTACACTTCAGCAAGCCTCCACCTGCGCCTCTTTGGTAGCACGTAAAATATCAAGACGGCAGCTAATTTCATTCTAGGTGTTATGAATCCATAGGCGTGATGTCCGGGGAGTGAAGTGGCCACGGAATGGGTCCATCACGCCAGATCCAACAAGTAGGGAAGTTTTCATTGAGGAAATCGCACACTTGTAAGCTCCAGTGTGGCGGTGCTCCATTTTGCTGAAAGAACACCTGGGGCTGCATATCTTCCAGCTGAGGTACAGCATAAAATTCAAGCATATCTACAGGGTATGTGAGTGGCAGAGTTAACAGTGTTCTCAAGGAAGCAAAATGGTCCAATCACACGGTTGTAGGAGAGTGCGCACCAAACCTTTATTTGGGGACTGTCACGCTCGTGTTCAAGAAATAAATGAGGATTTTCTGATCCCCATACGCCGCAATTGTGCCTGTTGACTTTACCAGACAGGTGGAATGTCGATTCATCGCTGAAAACGACAATATCGCTGAAAACGACAATATTCAAAAATTGCTGCACTGTCACAATTCACGCCAGTCGCAGTCCTGCCAAATACAGGTCAAAAGATTACCTGAGTTGCTTTATTAATTGCACCAAACCCTTTTATGGTATAATTTTTGTTGTGTTACAAATCAGGTGAATAAATTACAGACACCCTGTCAATAAGATAAACTTGTGGCATTTTCCAGGGGAGGAAGAGTCCCTCTCACGGTAACTATGATCTACTCGGTGAAGCCTGACACTTTCTCCGGGATCAAATATCAAAGAAATGTGTCCGAGAGGTTAACAACCCTAAGGTCTTACATAGGATAATATGAGGATATCTGGAAAAATCTAAATGACGCTGGCAACTGAAATGACACAGCAATATATTTTTTCTATAATTCCAGCATTGAATATATTGAGTTTACTATCAGTGTCATTTTCATTAACCAATAATAAAAATCAGTGCAATAATTAACATGATACACTAACTAACCATGAGACAGCTTGGTCCCTGCTGCTGGAGTATGGCGGTGAGCTGCCCAAACTCCACACCTGAGACATTTCATCATGGACTCTGTAGTGGAAAATGACTGGAGGATTTTCTTACAGACAGAGAAAATCCCAGGGGTGAGAGGGGGTGTCGGGGTAAACAACGTCTCCCTGACAGAGGCCAAACCTCAGCTGAGAGGGTGAGGACGCTCGGTGATTGGTCGTTCATCCAGTGACGTCAGAGATAAATGTGAGCAATGATTGGCTACTTCCTCACTAATGTATTATTTGGCCCATCTCGATTCATTCATTTCCTGATGTATCTGATTTGACAGTCGATCGTTTTTACCGACCAACTTACTTAACAGGTGATAACAAGGTGCGCGATAATGGCTGGTAATAATGAAATCACGTGGACAAAAGGCAATTCTTCTGACATAAAGTACCACAGAGGCGACGGCTCAATATATTTTAGTGATCAGTCATATAAGTTTCCACCAATATACTGAAAATAAACCCCACGACCCCCCAAAAATTTCAGTTATCTGACCTCTTCACGTGTTTGTTTACTTCAGGTCTTCACGTGTTTGTTTACTTCAGGTCTTCATGTTTTTTTTACTTAAGGTCTTCACGTGTTTGTTTACTTAAGGTATTCATGTATGTTTGTTTACTTCAGGTCTTCACGTGTTTGTTTACTTCAGGTCTTCACGTGTTTGTTTACTTCAGGTCTTCACGTGTTAGTTTACTTCAGGTCTTCACGTGTTTGTTTACTTAAGGTATTCATGTATGTTTGTTTACTTCAGGTCTTCACGTGTTTGTTTACTTCTGGTCTTCACGGAAAAGTCTTAGTAATCAATAATGTTATAACCAAACGGATGTAAAAGATCGCCAGGTCTATGAGTACCATTGTCACACTAACGAAACTCAAGCTATGACTTATTCTAAACCTCAAGTAACTAAACCAACACTCTAAACAAGATTAACTCTAACTAACCCGAACCTAACCTAACTAAAACTAACCAACCCTAACTGTACCTAATCTAACCTAATTATACCTAACCTAAGCTAACTAAATCTAACCTAACCTAATTATACTTAACCTAAGCTAACTTAAGCTAACCAACACTAACTAACCCTAACCTAACCTTACTAAAACTAACATAACCGGAGTAAAGCGAACAAACCCTAAATATACCTAACCTAAGCTAACTAAAGCCAATCTTTCCTATCTAACCTAACCTAACATAACCTAACTAAACTTAATCTAACCTAACCTAACCTAACCTAACCTAACATAGCCTAACCTAACCTAACGTAAACTAACCTAACCTAACTATAGTGAGTTTTTTCAGACCAAACCAAGCCAGTAGAAAAACATACATATCAGTAACTATTAGGTTATTGCTTGTAAAATGTGAGGCTACTTTTCGCCTCAGGAGTTATTCTAGATGCTGCACATTATATTACAAATGATCACTGTCTATATGTGTCATCAGTTAATTCAAGAAACTACCCTGCAGCCAGTACCATGCACCTGTTCAAACATAGCTGTCTACACACTCCTAGATTAGTGATAATTATGTCGGCCTGACACCTCCAATATAAGGGGCTTACAGCTCCTTCCATCAGTCAGACATGGAGAGGCAGAACTCAGAAGCAGACGGAGTCACAGTCATCACAAGTCGGAATTGGGAGGGGGACTTCCTTTCCCAGCACAGAGTCTCCAGCTAGCAGAGTCTCTCACAGGAGACAGATTCCATTACCCGCCGGGACAACTCTCTTCAGCAACACCTGCAAACCGACTCCCCAGCCGCTAGGCCTCCCACAGGTCACACGTGAGTCATTGTCAGAGCGATCCATAGGGAGAGTTACTTATGGTGGGAAGTGTATCTATTTCATGTTTGTGTTCGGGAGTCATTCTCTAGTAACGCCAGTATAATGAACTATTACTGTGTTCATGCCATTCAGGTAACTAATAAAGAGCTGTATACTTAAAATGGTTGTTTAGAAGATTTCCCCTAAGATTATATGTTAACTATTCGGCGACGCTAACAAATATCTTCACTTTACAATCATATTACAGCCTTAACTATACCTAACCTAACAAAACTTAATCTTTCCTAACCTAACCTAACCTAGTTTAGACCTCATCTACCTCAATTAAACCTCGTCAACGCTTAAGTAAACCAAACTTATCCAAACTAAACCTAACACTCACCAACAAAACCTGTAAATTGTTCCATTAGCTTGGCAGCCTAAGGGGATAACGTAGAGTAAACAGAACACCTCGTATGCTAGGCCTTCGGTACACGTGGTCGGCACTTCACTTTTCCTGCTTTCAGGTAAAGGTAACCATTAACACCTGGGTAAAAATGGATGCAAACCAACGAACACTTGGAGAGGAGACGAGCGCTGTACCCTTTCAGCCGGTGTGTTGACGAACTAAACCTAACTTAACCTATCCTAAATTAACCTATTCTACCAAAAATGAAACAAACTGCCTTAGCTAAACCTGAATGTGTGTGTGTGTGTGTGTGTGTGTAGGAGAGGTTAATGGAGTACAAAGGGAAATAAAATTAAGAGGGAAAAAGGTGTACGGGAGAGAGTGAAGGAAGTAAGCAAGGAGGGCGGGAAGAAGGAGAGGGAGAGAGGGAATGTGTTTCGAAGGTAAAAAAGAAATTATTGTGAAATTGGTTTCCTTCTCATCGATTGAAGGCAAATTGCTGGAAGCAAAATTTCAAACTCAATTCGAAATCACATCGAGTACTTGGGTTCATACAAAGGAGTGTTAGTTACAAGACTAGCGAGGTCGTCCTAAAACTATACCTTGCGCTTGTGAGACCTCATTTGGCTTATGTAGTTCAGTTCTGGTCACAGTACAAAGGAATGGATATACAGGGGGAGGTAGAATCGCTAGAAAACGTACAGAGGAGGATGACAAGACTAATCCCAGGCTTTAGGAACCTTGAGTATAGAGACAGGTTAAAGCATCTTAATCTGCACTCCCTCAAGGGACATAGAGTGAACGGCGATATGACGAAGGTGTATAATTAGAAGTCAGGGTTAAACAAAGGTGATATAACAAAAGTACTTAAATTATTCAACCATGAACAATGGTTTTAAATATGACAAATTAAGAATTAGGCGCGAGATAGGTAAACACTGGTTTGGAAACAGAGTAGTGGATGAGTGGAACAAGTTACCAAACATCATAAACTCGAACACGCTGGATAGCTTCAAACATAGGTTGGGTGGATATAATGACGATAGGGGTTGGGTGTAATTGGGACTGCCTAGTATGGGCCAATAGACCCGCTGCAGTTTTCTCCATTTTTATGTTCTTTTGTTCTTTTCCTCACTGTATCTCTCTCTCTCTCTCTCTCATACACTGTCTCTCTCTCTTTTTTAACGATTTTCTGACACTATATCCCTCTCTCTCATTTTATCTTTCTCATACACTATCCCCTTTTTACTTTCTCTTACACCGTCTCTCTCTCTCTCTCTCTCTCTCTCTCTCTCTCTCTCTCTCATGAGAACATAAGAATGGATGAAACTGCAGCGGGCCTATTGGCCCATATTGGGCAATCCCGTTTACACCCAAATCGTATCGCTCATATATCCACCCAAGTTTGAAGCTATCCAGCGTACTCGAGTTAATGATGTTTGGTAACTTGTTCCACTCATCCACTACTCTATTTCCAAACCAGTGTTTACCTATCTCGCGCCTAATTCTTAATTTGTCTAATTTAAAACCATTGTTACGAATTCGCTCCTGGTTGGATAGTTTGAGTACCTTTGTTATATCACCTTTGTTTAGCCCTGACTTCCATTTATACACCTCGATCATATCGCTCCCTTACTCTACGTCTCTCGAGGGAGTGAAAATTAAGATACTTTAACTTGTGTCTGTCATCAAAGTTCCTAATGCCTGAGATTAGTCTTATCATTCACCCCTGAATTCTTGCTAGGGATTCGATATCCATTCTGTAGTACGGTGACCAGAACTGAACCTCGTAATCCAACTGAGGTCTCACAAGCGCAAGATATAGTTTTAGGATAACCTCGCTAATCTTGTATGAACCCAAGTACTTTGTTAGCCTTGTTTCGAGCAAATGCACATAGTTGTCTTGGATTAAGATTCCTACTTATCATTACTCCTAGTCTTTCTCACAGTCGGATTTCTCTATACCAACGTTGTTGAATCTTATATCTAGTTTCTCTGTTTACATCTCCTAGACTATGTACTTTACTACTGGCTGCTATGTCGACGATACACATTGCCAGTTCTTATGCCACAAGGGCAGTTCTTCTTTTAGGACGCTCATTTGTGCCAGTATCCAGAAGGGTCCTGACATTCCATGCAGTGACCTTAAGAGGTTGCAACACACACACGCACACACATCATTATGACATCATCCAGCATAATCCCAACACACACCATACTGTAAACACACCCACAATACAAACACACGCCTACAACACACACCCACAATACACAACACACACCCACAATACACAACACACACCCACAACACACACCCACAACACACCCACAACACACCATCAAAATAACACCTTACTACCCAATAAAAACTTAATACAAAAAACTTGGCTTTCAGCTACACGTCCACAGAAGATACATAATGTCTCTTGTTCTTTTTATAGAAATTACTTCCTTTCCCTCTGTGTTTTATCCCCGCCACCCCTCATAGGAATGCGTTTGATACCATGCGTCGGGCGGAAGTTACGGGTGTGTGTGTGTGTGTGTATGTGTGTGTTAGTACCATGTGTCGTGCGGAAGTTAGGAAGTGTGTGTGTGTAATAATAAAAAATATTAAAAATAATCAGCGGTTTATTGAAAAAGTTTAGCAGCCCGAAGGCTGAAAATATACATTGGACATGAATGACTTATTACATACATTGGTGGTTTAACAAAAGCCTTCATTAGAGAAAGGTAAAGGAACAACTTTAAAACTGGTACTGTAGGAGCTGGTCTGTAGACATTTTTGCGACCTGATGTCGGCGCTAACAAAGTCCTTCCCACTGCCTTGATGCCCGTTGTACCTGACTGCTAAGCCGCTACCTCACTACAGCTGCAGATGTACCACGTGGTCCGAGTAGGTCCTCCAGCTCACACAGGGTGTTGGAGATGGTTCTTGTTTCTCATATGATGTAGTTACGAATTCATAGTTCCTCACCTGAGTGGAGTAGGGAGTCCTCATTTCTCTCCTGGTGTAGTTTGGAGTGTTTCTTGGCTTCTCATCCCGTGTTGGGGGTGGCGAGTGTAATAATAATAATAATAATAATAATTAACGGTTCATTGAAAGAGCATGCAGCTGGAAGGCTGAAAATATACAGTTACATAATTTGGGAATTATGTAATTATATAATTTGTCCACCAAGTTTGATGAAAAACGATTGTGCCTTTTCAGCTGCCCAGAACAGACAGACACACACAAATAGACAGACAGACAGACAGACAGACAGACACACGCCTAGTCCTATAGTATATTAGATAGATCGATAGATATACAAGTAACATAAGTGATACAAATATGATAAGAACATAAGAAAGTGGGATACTGCAGGAGGCCGACTGGCCCATACAGGGCAGATCCCTTTCACACCCATCCCAGCACTTCCATGTGCCTATCCAACTTTGTCTTGAAGCTCCCTAGCGTCCCCGATCCTACTATAGCACTCGGTAGCCTATTCCACATATCCACAACTCTATTACCAAACCAGTGCTTGCCTATATCCTTTCTGAATCGGAATTTATCTAATTTAAAGCCATTTGTTCTAGTTATTTCGTTATTACTGAGCTTCAGAACATCTTCGATTTTACCCTTGTTAATCCCACTTACCCACTTGAACACCTCTATCATATCTCCCCTAACTCTACGCCTCTCTAATGAATGCAAGCCTAAGCTTTTCAGTCTTTCTTCATATGGAAGGTTTCTAATATTATGGATCATTTTTGTCATTCTTCTTTGTACTCTCTCCAAAGAATCTATGTCCATTCTATAATAAGGACACCAGAATTGAACCGCATAATCCATGTGTGGCCTCACTAATGCTAGGTAAAGTTTCAAGATAACGTCAGCAGTTCTGTTACTCACACTCCTAGATATGAACCCAAGAATCCTGTTTGCCTTGTTGCGAACGCTAATACATTGTTTTCTAGGTTTCAAGTCGTTGCTAACAAATACACCTAGATCTTTTTCACAATCTGAGTTTTCTATTTCCGTGTTACCTAGTTTATACTTAACGTTTGTATTCGTCTTCCCTATCTGTAGTACCTTGCATTTATCAGTAATAAAATTCATTTGCCAGTCTACTGACCACTCATGTAAGGTATCTAGATCTCTTTGAAGGTGTTCAAAGTCACTGTCTGAATTTATCACTCTCCCCATTTTGGTATCATCTGCAAATTTACTAATCCTACTAGTTATACCTAAATCAAGATCATTAATGAATATAACAAACAGCAGGGGGCCTAATACAGATCCCTGGGGAACTCCGCTTTTGACTGCACCCCAGTCTGACTTAAATCCATTTATGCTGACTCTTTGTTTCCTACCAGTTAACCATGACCTAATCCATTTTAATAATGATCCACCTATTCCATGTGCTTCTACCTTCCTTATCAATCTCTCATGAGGGACTCTATCGAATGCTTTACTGAAATCTAAATAAATTATATCATATGACTTATCATTATCTACCGCTTCAATACTTCTGAGAAAAAGCTAAGCAAATTTGTGAGACAAGAACGTCCCTGGGTGAACCCGTGCTGAGAAGAATGAATTAAGTTGAATGTTTCAAGGTGGCTTCTGATTTTCGTAGCAATAATTGACTCTAGCAACTTGCCTATGATTGACGTGAGACTAATGGGACGGTAATTTGATGCAATTGATTTATCACCTTTTTTGAAAATCGGAACTACATTTGCAAGTTTCCAAGCTTCTGGCACTAGGCCCGATTCTAATGACTTATTAAATAAAACTGCTAATGGATTACTCAACTCATCTCTACATTCTTTTAATATTCTAGCATATACCTCGTCTGGACCAGGCGATTTATGAGGCTTCAGTTTGTTAATTTCTTTAAGCACATCGTTACTAGTAATATTGATATTCATCAGCATATTTTCTATACTGTCGTTATATACCGTATGAACTTCTGGAAACTGTGCTAGGTTTTCATTTGTGAATACGGAGCGAAAGTGACTATTTAACGTACTACACATTTCTAACTCATCATCAGTCATTTCTCCTGTAGTAGTTTAAAGGGGACCTATTGTATCTCTAACCTTTGATTTATACAGTTGATAAAAAGCTTTGGGGTTATTTTTCGATTCGTTTGCTACCTTGATTTCATAATTTCTCTTTGCTTTCCTAATTTCTGTTTTTACCTGTCTTGTTAGGTTCTGATAGTAACCAAGTAAGTGATTTTCGCCTTTCTTAACTTTTCTATATACTCCTTTCTTTTTCCCTAGAAGATCTAAGAGTCTATTATTCATCCATTTTGATTTGTTCCGTATCGATTTGAATTTTCTTTTAGGGATGTGTTTATTTTGAGCATTATGGATTGTCGCAATAAATTGTTCATAAGTAGCTGCTAAATTAAATTCGGGGTTCTCCCGTCCTACGTTGACAGTTTCCGGAGGTGTGGGGGAGAAGCTCAAACTACAGGGCATTTCAACATAGTGACAGTGTAAGAAGTAAGATTGACTGGGAGTGAATAAACTGGTTGATTACAAGTTATTGATAATTTTTACAATGGTTGGGACTGGGCTTTTATTATAGCGATCAGTTCGTGCTTGTATGGGCTGAATGCGGTTGTGGTGTCGAACAGCAATTCTCGGACAAGGGATATCGGGTGGCAGTAGGAGCCGGTGTCGAGGATGGTGCAGTGTGTGTGTGTGTGATGTCGTGTGGGAAGTATGTGTATTTATGGATATGATAAGTGGGCGTGTGTTTTATGACTACTCTGGGAATGTGTGGGCGTGTAATTGGTAAGAACTATGGTCATGTGTTGCGTACTAGAAGAGGCTTAAATAAAGGGTAGTCGCCGTGAGAGTTACATATATATAGGGAGCGGTGAAGTAATACGGTATAGGATTTTAACTCTGGTTAAATAAAGTGAAATTCTTGTTTTGTTTTTTCGTTTAATCAGACCAATGTGATGTAATTTATTGCTTCAGAGTGAGAGTTCAAAGTACAACATCTGACTGTTAGTGTCATAAAATTCTTGAAAAAATAGTTTCTATAGTACGAAAAATCATCCATGCATGATGGTAGAGTGTAACACAGATACCTCCTCACCTACCATCATAAAATGTGGTTCAAGTGTGTGTGAGAGAACCTTCAGGCTCAGGACGGGTTTCAGATGCCACCGACTAGACAATTTTAGTCTGAGTCAAAAGCTTGATTATAGCAAACCAACATATTTAAGATGAGGCTGGCACTTGTCATGGAAGTTTTGTGACCACCGTCCATAAACATATGAGGATGTCTATTGTCTAATGTTTTTGTAATACGGTTACATGAAACCTCAGTGCTTAGGATCGACACCAGAGGTTGGTCTCAAGTTGTAAGCTCCTTAAATAATATGAACCCAATTTAGTAAATTTTTCTCCGTCTGCTGACTGAAAATTATTCCTGGATTCACCACTCTAATTCCGAGTCAAAGGTGGAATTCAAGTAATGGAAGCACCCTTATTTCCTTACCCTAAACATCATCGGCAACGTCATGGCATCAATATCGTGGGGTGCCAAAAGGATTCTTCTGATTAAACACCTGTCGAATCACCAGTGCTTATTATGCTGACCACGTTTATAAACTACACAACATCATCTGGGAGGAACGACGATGAATATTGACTAGAAGAGTGTTCTTCCTCCACGAAAATGTGACGGTCCACAATATTTCCTGTCATTCAGACTGTGGTTTCAGTAAATGCCTCCACCCTCACTACAACCAGATCTGGCTCCAGGTGACTATTATTATTTGTTTCAAAACTGAAGTTTCACCTCTGAGGATGCCGCTTTCAGGATTATGAGCTGAGTGAACCTAGTAAGTCTAGTAAGATTAGAATAGTGAGTTTGAAGGACAATTACAGTAAGTGTAATGAAGTGGTTCTGACCTTTCATCACTACCCAGCTTGCCTTACCTTTTCACTCTCTCTCATACATGCTGGACGTGAACTGTTGATGAAACTGAGGCCTCGGCCATATAAGCAGCTCCAGTGAGTAATCATCACAGTCTGGTATTTTCATTTACCCTGCAGTTAAAGCTGTTGTGGCTAACTAAACTTCGTCCACTTTTGGCTTTTGTGACGGTCTTTTGAGGTACAATAATCAGAGCAGCAAGTCTCTTAACACAGGACTGTTTACTGGGATGTAACAGGAATTTTGCAATGTTGGGTTCTACTCTAGGGATACAGTGAGTTTTGAGAGCAGTTCAAGAGGCGAAGCGAATGCACCCGGGGATTTGTTAAGGAAATTTTGAAATGGCAGGTGATTTCTGATACACTCCGAGTCAATCTTATTTGTGTATGTCTTTATGATTTCCTTTGTTTTCACCACAAATGTTGGGTTATTTAAGACGATATCAGTTATGAAAAGCAGTTCTGGTGTTATATCACGACTCACGACTACACCAAACCAGACCATTCCTGCTTGCTCTTGGTTCGAACAGATTAAAACCTGCTTGTACATGAACTCTTCTCTTCAAAATGAGAGATTCGATGGACAAGGGCGAATTCGATTAAACCTCCCCGAACCTCCTATGAATCCACCACATTCGCTATTATTAGTTAGTCTTCTTAGCCCTCACAAGTCTGGCAGTGGTCCCATTCTCTTATCCCAGCTGCATCTGGATCAGAATTCTTCAAGGTCTTTACTAAATTTTTTCTGCTCCAAGAACGTACTCAGTATTCACAAACTTTCAGTGTAAATTTTGACATCCTTGGTATCGCTGTTTAATGAGCCCTTATGTACTTTGTTATATATTAAGTAAGGTGAAACTTAGCCCTTGTGTGTGAGAGATGGAGGAAGTTCATAGAATTACTAAACACAAAATAATTTATTTCTGGTTTACAACAGAGGAAAATCGCAAAAGACAAGAAGTAGTTAACTGTGGATCACGACGGACAAAAATTTGTTGTCTTATGATCACAAAAGACGAATATATGTTATCTTTATAGCATTAGAAATAACACTATGTTACTGTTCGAGTTAGAAAAACGATATGTAATCTGTATGTCCAAAGACAAGAATATGACAATTTTAGTGTCACCAGACTTTGGTTCAAACACTTGCTTGTATTTGAGAAAGAGTACCTGAACCACTGATAAGAATGTACTATCTTCAGGGGACAAAAGACGAGGATTTTTTCTTTATACAGTAGTTCAAAAGACAAGAATATGTAATCTTTCAGAGTTAAAAGAAAACTAAATTATTTCTAGATACCATTAAAACGTGGCTACATTATTTTTATACATATTAAAGACAGAAAAATGTTACTTTCACATCACAAAAGACGAGAAGGTGTTGCCTTTGAGTTATAGGAGAGACCGTAAACGAAGCCACGATAAAAATAAACAAACTCAAAATAGGTTTCATAGCCCGGAAATGCTCTCACGGCAGAGGGGAACTTCTGGACCCCCGCGATACTGTGGCAATTAGAGGTCTAAAATACTCAGAAAGATTCAGAGGGGTCCGTGGAAGGTGACTTGTGGAGTTAGGGGGAGGGAGAGAGAGGAGAGGGAGAAGGGAATAGGAGGGGGGGGGGGGGGAGGAGGAAAGAGGGGAACGAGGCGTAGTTGTCATACCTGGGACATCTTTGGGACACTCGGAAGTATCAAGTAAAGTGAAGAGAGAGGAGATACGTTAAAGGGAGAAGAAGAGAAAATAGAAAAATAAGAAAAAAGAATTGAAAATTACAGAAGAAAGAACATACTCAGAAAAGAGAAATGAGGAATGGAAAAAAAAGAAGAATTAGTCAACGAATGGAGGAGTACAAAATTAGAGTGAAACAGGACAAACAAGATAATGAAGAGAGAACAGAAACGATAGGAGGAAGAAGAAGAATAAAAGGGACAGAATAGAAGAAAATATAAATAAATACTAAAAAGGAATTGAGAATAAAAACAAGGGATAAAATAAGATGTCAGATAAGGAAGAAATTATTGCCAAATAGCACAACTTATGCGGCAAAGGTATGGGTTGGTTCCTAGCTGCTGATTTGGATAAGAATGTACATCTTTTAATTATTGATTCAGTTGTTCATATTTTGAATCCATCTATCTATCTATCTATCTATCTATCTATCGTTTCATTTATTTAAAGAATGTCTTATCTCATTATTCCAGGCTTCAACTATTCTGGTATAATTGATTCTTCAGCTTCAATTACATGTTTACATCTGACAACTTTACTTCAGTCGATAACTTTACAACTGACAACTTTAGATAAATTCCAAATCATTTCTAGTGTTTGTGGTCGTCGCCTGGAATGTCTCAGGAACTTTTCAGCATAGTGATGACATGCCGGTGGAGGGGGAAGTGGTGACATAGAAGGGAAGGGAGTAAAGGAAATGGTGGTAAAGGGGGAAGATTGGGAGGAATGGGAGGGATGGAACGAGAAAGGGAAAGGAGAGGAGGAAGAGGAGTGATTGATAGGCGAAGGGTATAAGAAACTAGTCAATTTTCTTTAATGGTTATCAGAAATTCTTACAAGACCGAGTTCGTGAACACTTATTGATCTTGTCTCTACCTCTATGGTCTACACTCTGGTGAAAGCTGACACCCCACACTTTGTCACCTTCAGAACTCAACATCCACCCTCATTGTGTGGTCCTCAAGACGCCGGGAGACATTCTATTCGTCTAGTGGTGTGAGAATGACATTCGTAGGTCAGGAATGTGCAGGGAAATGGCGGTTTTACGTCCACTTGTACGGCTTAATCATTCATCCCATGAAATTTTTGCGATGCTGAAAATCCGAGAACAGACTGGTGTGAAGCGGGTGGAGGAGAGGGATGTTTTGTCTGCTTTTTGTCGTGGTTTCCTTGTAACTGTTGTAGAGATAAGTTGAGGGAGTGTGACTGTAAACTATATGCAGAAAAATCATGAATATTTCTTCCTGTGATTATGTCCCAATCGTATCATCACGTTTATAAAGTGTAGATGGTGGAAGCTTTAAAACCAAATGGCGATATGAGCTTTTATGTTTCCTCTTAAACTCAACCGATGAATACAACGATTATGCAAATATGAGTGTTTGAAATCCCACCTGAGTTTAGTTGACATATTCGTGGTCACCCAAAACTTAATGTCATGGGCCCATTTGTCTATATTGAGCAGAATCTTTAAGGAGATGACGTTGTCCTGTAGGTAAAAGAACGGCAGCCACCACACTGGAGTTCGTTAGCGACATCCTTGACGACAACTTCCCAGGTAGACGGACTGGGCGTGATGGGGCAAGTTTATATCCCTTTCATCTACTACTGTTTCGTCTAGGTTCCTATTTATTTTTTTCCCCTTCTGTCTACTCTGAAAATATCACATATTCCAGGAATGTCTACTTTCAGTTAATGGCCACTGAAAGTTATTTTACTTGAAGATTATCAAGTGATACCTTGACCTGACCTGACCTGACCTGACCTGACCTAACCTAACCTAACCAGTCTAAGACGTCTTCTACTCGGGCTATGTCAAAGATTGTCTTCAAACTTCTGTTATTGACATTGAAACATTTAATAAAAGGAAAATCAATTGCATCAGAAGTGTGGCCATCACTCGGACTAGTTTAGCTGTGTTACGGGCCACGAAAGGCGCACATGTTGAGGTGCACTGAAGAGAAAAGTGGATGTTAAAATCTTAGCTGCGAAGATGTAAAATACCGCTCCATTGTATCTATTTAATATAAAAATCTATATATATATAACCGGAAACAGTTTTTGTGGATTACCTTACATACATATAAACCGGGTATTAAATGATCTTCCCCATGAAAAACAAGCAAAACCACAGGGTGCTCATAAATGGCCTGAATGATTGACTCTAATATTTTCATACTATTTAAAATATGAAGCGAAGATCATGTGTAAACGGTGCAGAAACTATCAAACTTTATCATTAATCCATTTGTTTCATTACTGACTAATTGATTGACAACTAATTTTACTGGTATCGCTGGATTGGTCACGATGGGCCCACATGTTGAAGTGTATTAAACATGAATGAAAAATTTTAATTGATGATTTATTGCTTACACATAATTTGAGCTTTATATCTTAATTAGTATGGAAAATATTACAGAATTAATCGTTCAGACCTTTTATAAACACCCTGTACTTTGAATATCAAGATATGTTAAATATTTTTTGTTTTTCAAGCTATGTAATTTCAAAATGAGCTTTTATGGCTCTGCAGTCATCACATGTTGTACCGTTTCGTTGTGTTATTTACTAACACCTTCACGTATTGTCTCCTTCCGGTTCCCAAGATTGCTGACACAAGTGGAACAACAAATTAATTTTCGACATAACCTGAGATGATAAAGTCAAGGTGGCTTACACTGGGCGGACGAGCCGGCCAACGACAGCACAATTGTTCCCTCAGGAAAGTTGTAACCTCTTTGTGGAAAATTCTCCAAAGATTATTCATTAGTATACAGTATCTTGCTTTTCACTGTAGCTTTGTTAGAACCTTTGTCATCACCCAGAGCAGTATAAAAAGGTCACTCTCAGGACTTCATCACTTGGGCCAGAGATGCCCTACAAGCCCCGCCTTTCATTTGTCAACAAAGAACTTCCTGTGTGACCCCTAATAATTGTCCCCTCCTTCTCACCGACCTCTGACCCCACATGACCTGACTCACAGTGGGACCTCACATGACCTGATCTCTGATCTCTGAATTCTGACCGAGACTCACAACAACTCCAGTGACACTAGTTGACCCTGGCACTGGGAACACAGTGTCAAGCTGCTTTAAGAAGAACTTTCTAGATCAACCTTCTCTCGAGTTCCTACCGATGAATCCTCAAGACGATCTGTTGAGACGAGTCCCTAAGACGAGTTCCTACAATGAGTTCCTTTGATTAGCGCTTGTTCCCAAGACAGACTAGTTTCTTTGACGAATTTCTGCAATTCGTGTTTGGGATGAGTTCCTTTGATTAATTTATATGATTGGTTTCAGATATAAATTCATTTGATGAATTAGAACGAGTGACTCCAGCAATGATTTTCCTCAGATGTGTTCCTACGATAAACTCCTGCAGTGCTTTCTATTGACGAATTCATGTCATAAATTCCTATCGTGTATTTTCCTGACGGCTTTCTTCTGTAAAATCAGATCTTATGATGATATCTTGTGAAGGGTTTCTGGTATACGCTTCTCTGCCGAGTTTTGAGGGGTTGCTGTACCATCATCATCAGCCTGTATAAATTAGGTGCTGGGTGAAGCCTCTAATATTCTTCTTCTGTATATCCTCTGTCTTGAGTCTTATCTCCTCAGTGAACACCTGCAGACGTTTTTTCCATTGAATTCTTGGTGTTAGATCCAGTCAAGGGTCGTCCTGATCCACTGTTTATGTGTTCTTACAGACGAATGTTTTCTTTGACAGTTCCTTTGTTCTTGAAGTTAGTGTCTCTTACTTTAAGATCTCGCTTGATTGCTCTTCTCCCAACTAGCATTAATTTTTTCCGTGTTTATATCAATAGTATAGATGGTTTCTGTAATATTTTGTAGTAATTTGCATTATTTTTAACATTATGAAGTCAACAATCGTAGCAACTTAAAGAGTCATTTTGTTTAATACAGAATTCAGGTTTCAGAGATACTCCCCCGTCCATGTTGATGTTTCTTTTAACTTTAGTGGATCTTTTTTTTCCCCAGTAATATCTCTCTCTTAATTTTTCATTGTTGATGACTAGAGTATTGGCTAACCTAAGATACGAACTGAAAGACATTACTTGTTGGAGTTCTGTAATACATTATAACATTAACATCAATCGATTTCCATTAAGAATGCATTGTCCACTAGTTTCTCTCTTCTTCTTTCTTCAGTTGGGAATAAATGAACGTATTTAGTGTACTTATAGATCGATTTCATTTCCAATACTTGATTCTTTCAGCTTTTGATTAATTATTTGTTGCTGTTGGTTTTAATGAAAATAATATGATGTCAGTAATTATAGACGTATTAAGTACATGTTACTATTAATTGTCATTTCATTCCAGTTTAGTTACTTTAAAACGCCTTCAACTATTGCTTTGAAAAGAAGTGAAACAGTATTTGGAGAAATTCATTAATGTGTGAATGTCAACTAGGAGTTTATATCGACAATAAAGACAGAAACTAATATCAAAACAACACAGGTTCAGTTGCCACCGACAGTTGTCAATAATAGATAAAGGGGACAACAACGTTATCACCTCTATCATCTATAGCTCTTCATTCTAAACACAAGTAGAGTTATACATCTAGAAAGAAGATCGTTAACACGGATCCTCATTTCTCTTATCAATACGGCGAAAACTTTCATCTTGGGTTTTATTTACCTCGTTGTGACGGGCAAGACGCCTTTGTCTCGAGAACCAAACACCACACGTCCTCTACCCGGAAATTAACACTGCTCTGAACGAGGGATCGGAACCTATACAGTAGATGCCAGGAATCCTTGTAAGGATTTAACTCGGATTAACTGAAGATTTACTGCCTCGCAATTCTCAGAGATGATCATTCTCAGGGTTCTAAACTTGGCTCTTTGATTGGCTAATTATAATTATATTTTGTTATTTAATTTATCTACAATGAATTACTTTGTTCTTGATACTGAAGATTAAACACGGACAACTTGTGTTTGTATGTAAGGAACAGAGGAGGTACACAGTACACGAAGCAGGACATCAATGATGTGTTGTTATAAACAGCAGAACACATTCTCGCGCCAAAATGGTCACAGCTGACGCCAAGTGTCGCCAACGTCTCCAATTTCCCGCACTAGTGACCGGATGTGCCACGGGTGGTCAGGCACTTCCGCTTGGCACGTGGCCTCCACATTAGGAGACTCATGGCCACGCTACTTTTTGTCCTAACACGGACGGACACAGAGCTCGCTTTCCGATGCCCAGCTTCCAGTCCTGGAGCTCCCAGTGACTGTGTTGTACAGTACACAGGAGCACAAAGAGTCGTTTTAGGGTGTGTGAGTTTTGGCTATAGGACATCTCTTTATACTTTATTATGCTTTATACACACACACACACACATACATATATATATATATATATATATATATATATATATATATATATATATATATATATATATATATATATATATATATATATATATATATATAATCCCTTAAACACGATGACTTAACCCCTTGAGGGGATTAAGTCATCGCACTCAAGGGATTAGCATTAGATCAGCGCACTCAAGTTTCAAGTCATCGTACTCAAGAGTTTAAATCATCGTACTCGGGGTCAGATTATCGTATTCAAGAGGCGAAGTCATCGTACTCAAGGGCTTCAGGAATTGTACTCAAAGGGTCAGCTCATCGTATGCAAGGGTTAGGTCATCGTACTCAACTGTTAAACTGTAGCAAAGGCCCACTAGTCTCAGCCGTAGTGAAATATTGTGTTTGTCAAGTATGTAGTCATAAATGCGTTACTCTTTTCATTCGATATATTATCATTTACAACTTTTGAAACCGAGTGACGATGTTACTCTCTCTCTCTCTCTCTCTCTCTCTCCTTCACTCACGGTAATCAGCAGAGTAGATTGTATGCGTCATCTGGCAGGCCACACAAGTTGGGCTTCTGAAAGGCTGTTTCCACCTCTGAGGACATTTACCCGTGTTATAAATTTCTCGTTACCACTAGCACAGTAAATCATCCTCTTCATTTATCCATTTATCTCTTCTGTGAGTATACAGCTGAGCGGAGATTTTATTAGAATATATTTAAGGATGCTGATATGGGAATATAATATCGATGTATTTATCCACGTCAACGATAAGGAGTAGCCAACACTGTAAACCCTTTTAGGCCTACTATTGTGTTACTCTTCCTCACCCCCACACACCTCTCTAGGCCTACCATACATTATACTGATGAGCAAAGATATACTAACAATTAACACAAGAACGATTGTATTGTATCAGGTGATGAAGGTGTTACTGAAGTTAGAAATTACGATTACATTATAACGCTCCTTTCCTTTAAATCATCTCTTAAAAAAAAACCCCTATTGTCTAAGTATTAATATTTTTGTAATACCTACTTTATATTCCAACTTTTATTGTACCACCAAAACCATTCTATCATAAATTGTCATGGACATAGGTAGAAATTACCATTGTAATAATTATATTTGCCGACAAGACATGATACTGATAGCTCTGTCCTCTTGTTCCACCTTAATACAACACATGTTGTACTGCTTCCCTCCCTTATCATATTTATGTATATCAATTCCACTGTAAAATATGTATATAGCTACTAATAATATAAACGTAAAAAAAAAAAATTAAATAATAACGAAGTGATAGTGGTGGTAACATTCTCATATGTATTTAATACCACCATGATACGTGTACTATTGTACTATTCCAGATGTCACTAAATGTTACATAATACTTCCTTGAGATAAATGTATAGTATATATCAGGTGCCTAAAAGAGAGCTCGGGTTCTCAACTGGCTCAGCCATGTTAATATTGTTGTTATTATCCACTCTGTATCTGTGTTTTTCTGGCTAAATAAACTGTTTCAATATCAAAACTATTTGTAAGATCAGGGGAAGAGAGAGAAGCTTTCCAAATGGGCCGAGGGAGAGGAGGGTGGATAGCCGGGCAGGTTGGTGGGTGGTAGTGTGGGACAAGACCTACTCCTCCTCCCTGCCTGAGTCCCTCCTGTACCACCTGTTATTTAGAGTAAAGCGGATATTTGATTATCTGATCCGACACATCCGTTGTCGTTTATCTCTCTTCCCATCCATGCCACCCACACACACACACACCCACACCCACACACACACACACACACACACAGCTCCCCTATGTTAGTGTTTACACACCAAGTTTTTGTTTACATACAAATTAGCAGCGGCGGTGCCTCTGTGGGATAGTCCCGCCAGCACCCTTCAACACACGTGTGCGCCTGCGGAAGTTTGGACTTGGGCGAGTGGGCGTGGGAGTGTGGGCATAGAATTGTGGGCGTGGGAGTGTGGGCGTGAGAATGTGAGTGTGGGAGTGTGGGCGTGATAATGTGGGCATGTGAGTGTGGGCATTGGAGAGTCTGCGTGGGAGTGTGGGAGTGTTGGCGTGGAAGTGTGGGCGTGGGAGTGTGGACGTGGGTGGGTAGGCGTGGGATTGTGGGCGTAGGAGTGTGGGTGTGGCAGTGTGGGCGTGTCAGTGTGGGCATGGGAGTGTGGGCGTTGGAGTATGAGCTTCAGAGTGTAGGCGTGGGTGTGGGAGTGTAGGAGTGTGGGTATAATAATAATAATAATAATTAACGTTTATTGAAAAAATTCTGCAGCCCGAAGGCTGAAAATATACATTGGACATAAATGACTTATTACATACATTGGTGGTTTAACAAAAGCCTTCATTAGAGAAAGGTAAAGGAACATACAGTGAACATAGAGATTAATGTAGGTGTTGAACAGCAAACTCGTAGTGTAGTAACTCCCTCCCAGATGGTGTTAAGAGGAACTCACGTGGTGTAGTAGTTCCCTCAGATGGTGTTAGGAGGGACCTGGCGAGGTGTAGTAATTCCCTCGCAGATGGTGTTACGAGGGGCCTCACGTGGTGTAGTAATTCCCTCACAGATGGTGTTATGAGGGACCTCACGTGGTGTAGTAATTACCTCACAGATGGTGTGATGAGAGACCTCACGTGGTGTAGTAATTACCTCACAGATGGTGTTATGAGGGACCTCACGTGGTGTAGTAACTCCCTCACAGATGGTGTTATGAGGGGCATCACGTGGTGTAGTAATTTCCTCACAGATGGTGTGATGAGGGACTTGACGTGGTGTAGTAATTCCCTCACATATGGTGTTATGAGGGACATGTGGTGTAGTAATTCCCTCACAGATGGTGTTATATGAGTGAGGTTTGGTTTTAGGCCTTCCTATCGTAGACGGATTAACACATCGCTGGTTGTTGTTGGGTCTCACGGGCCGTTATCACTGGGTACCTGGGACCTCACTGTGTGATGGTTAACTTGGGTACGACTGTTACTGTTGAGTTGTTCTCACTGACTTAAGCATTGTTCACCACTGTTCACCTCTGTTTAACACTGGTTCCGTTCCTTTCCTAAATGAAATTGGAACTTCTGGCGAGAACTTGTTGATATTCCGGTGGGGAGGAGGGTTCAGGGGAGGGGGTTGGTATGGGCCAACTTAACAGTTGACCTGGCTGCTCCGAGAGGAGCGCCAGGTACGTCTTGACCCTTCGGTGGTCAAGGATGTGGGTGTGGGAGTGTGGGCGTGGAAGTGTGAGAGTGTGGGTGTGGGAGTGTGGGTGTGGGTGTGTGGGCGTGGGAGTGTGGACGTGGAAGTGTGGGAGTGTGGGTGTGGAGTGTGGGAATGGGAGTATGAGCTTCAGAGTGTAGGCGTGGGTGTGGCAGTGTGGGCGTGTCAGTGTGGGTATGGGAGGGCGTGTGGGGCTGTGAAGTGTGGGCGGGGTTGTAAACGTGGGCGAGTGGGAGTGTGGGCGTGATATGAGCTTGAGTGTAGGCGTGGGTGGGTGTGGGCGTGCTGGGTATGGGAGGTAGGCGTAGGAGCATGGGTATGGAGTGTGGGTGTGGCAGTGTGGGCGTGGGAGTGGGGCGGGAATGTGTGAGTGGGAGTGTGGGCATGGGAGGGGGGGTGGGAGAGTGAGCTGAGTGGGGTGGGAGGTGGGTGGGCAGTGGGCGTGTCAGTGTGGGTATGGAGGGCGGGAGGATGGGTATGGGGAGGTGGTGAGTGTGGGCTTGGGGAGGTGGGGCTTAGAGTGTGAGAGTGTTGACGTGGGAGCGTGGGGTGGGATTGCAGGTGGAGGAGCGTGGTGGATTGCAGGCGGAGGAGCGTGGGCGTGGGAGTGTGGGCGTGGTGTGTTGGCTTGGGAGTGGGGCGTGTGGAAGTGTTGGTGAGAGGAACGTAGGAGGGCATGGGAGTGTGGGGAGGTGGGGCAGGAGAGTGTGAGTGGAGGTGGGCGTAGGGGGTGGGAGTGGGCGTGGAGTAGGGCGGGAGGTGGACGTGGGAGGCAGGTGGAAGTGTGGGTGGGAGTGGGCATGGGAGTTGGCGGGGAGTGTGGCTTGTGGGTGTGGGAAGGGCGGGAGGTGGGCGTGGGAGTGGGCGTGAGGTGGGCGTGGGAGTGGCGGGAAGTGGGCGTGGGAGCATGTGTTTGGGAGGTGGGCGGGGAGTGTGTGGGAGTGTTGGCTTTAGAGTGAGGGCGTGAGAGTGTGGGCGTCGGAGTGTGGGCGTAGGGAGTGTCTGCTTGGTATTAGGCGGGAGGTGGACGTGTTAGTGGGAGTGCAGGCGTAGGAGGTGGGGCGGAGTGTGAGCTCCAGAGTGTGGACGTGAGAGTGTGGGAGGGAAGTGTGGGTAGCAGTGAGAGCGTGGGAGGTGGGGGAGCGAGCCAAACTGTGGACGTGGGAGTGTGAGCTTCAAAGTGGACGTGGGAGGGTGGGAGGAGGCGTGGGAGTGTGAGCTAGAGGGGGGGGGGTGGGGAGCGTGGGAGTGTGGGGTGGGAACGTGGGAGGGGGGGTGGGAAGGGAATGTGGGAGTGGGAAGTGGGAGTGTGGGGAGGGGCAGGAGAGTGGAGGGAGTGTGGGCGTAGGGAGGTGGGCGGGAGTGTGGGTGGGAGTAGGGCGTGGGAGGGGATGGGAGGGGAGGGCGGGAGGTGGGGCGTGGGAGTATGAGCTTAGGTAGGCGTGGGAGTGTGGCGTAGGTGGGAAGTGGGAGTGTGGGGATGGGAGGTGGGAGTGTGGGCGGGAGGTGGCTTGTGGGTGTGGAAGTATGGGAGTGTGGGTGTGGCTGTGGGCGGGGAGTGTGGGGCGGGGAGGTGGCATGGAAGTGTGTGGGCGGGAGCATGTATGGGACTGTGGCGTGGGAGTGTGGGTGGGAGTGGGCTTAGAGGAGGGCGTGAGAGTGTGGGCGGGAGTGTGGGCGTAGAAATGTGGTGGGAGGTGGGCGGAAGTGTGGGTGGGAACGTGGGCGTGGGAGTGTGGGCGGAGAATGGGCGGGAGTGGGGCGGGAGTGTGAGCATCAAGAGTGTAGGCGTGTGAGTGTGGGCGTGGGTGTGTGGGCATGGGAGTATGGGCGTGAGAGGAGGAATGAGAAAGACAAGAACAGGGCGTAAATAGAGAGAATTCAGAATGTGGATAAAGACAGTTTCACTCCACGAAACACTGGCCGAGGTGTTATCTGACCAGAAGCAGGAGCAGCCCAGAAGCTAAGTTGCAGCCTGGTTGGGATGTCCTAAAAAAATGGCTACCCTAGCTGAGTTAGTTAAGCCGCAGGTCTATGTGGTATTCAGTGAGTGTTGCCTCATAGTCAGTGTTTGCAACTGTTGTTGGCTTTAGGCCAATTATCTTGTTCCCCTGAGGCAAAGTAATGCAGACCTAAGTAGAGAGAAGGACAGGCGACATCTCAACCAGGGTGTTATGTGATGGAGATTCTCACCATCCAATAGAAGGAGGGTCGGTTCCGTTGTGACGTCGTGGCATATTTCCTTCCACATTTTCGCTGTGCTGCTGCTGCTGATGATGATGATGATGATGATGATGATGATGATTTTTTTCATGACCTCCAGCCTTCCCCAATAGCCACACCTTCGCCGCCACTTTATTGCCTAAAAATTAAATGTCCTAAAACAATACTAGCTACCCCAGCTGTGTTAAGTGACTTACCTCATAGTCAATATCTGCAACTGTTGTTGGTTGGGGCCAAAGATCTCTTTCCCCTAAGGCAAAGGATTCCAGACTTAAGCAAAGGGAAGGGCAGTCGACATTTTAACCACGCTGCAACGTGGCTTCTGGGCTGTTGTTTGCTCAGATAACACCTACGCTAGTCTTGTGTAGAAGCGTCTTGCACTTGGTCCCATCCCGCCAGAGGTTGTGAACACCAAAGGAATGAAGCTGCCGTGATCCACATTCTGAATTCTCTGTGCATATGCCCTAATCTTGTTATTCTCGTTCCTCTTGTGTGCAACCTCAAGAGACAAGTTACGGTGAGAGGCGGCCATGAAAAATCCTTAGGTTAAAGAAAGCATACTGTCCCTGCATCGAGAATCCTCGAGCACTGACAGCCAAATGGGCTTCATTGGATGTATTGGAAGTCCTGTGACGGAGGTTCTCACCGTCCAATGGAAGGAGGGTCGGTTCCACCGTGACATCATGGCAGATTTCCTTCAGTAAATTTGCTGTGAGATCCCTTACTTCGTCATACCTCATGCATATGAAGCCCTCTTTCTTGCACACCATGGCGGTTCAGTGCCGTAGGATGAGCCACCCACGCTTTGGGAGGGCAAACCTTCTATTGGTCAATCATACCTTTGAGCAATGACATCTGTAACTTCCTGTTTATTAAAGTGGAAACCTTTCCCTTATCGGTAACGTTGTTCGCCAGTTAGAGGCGCCCACCTCCAGCGCTTATTGTACTTTTCTTTTCAAGTTCTCTGGCCATTACATCATCAGTTGCTGCAGTTATCACTTTGGGCGTGCTGTCGATCTGTCGTAATGGACCGTCGAATCTGTTTATTTCGTTGGTATCTACCTGACTTTTTGGATTCTGAGCTATTGTGTGCCCAGTGAGGACTGCCATGAGCTTGATTGAGTTCTGATGTTCGGTGGCAGCAAGCTCCCTGGATTAGTCAATCCCATTCTTTCTAGTCTCGGTGGTAGTGCAAAGAGTAACCTTTTTGTTGGGATTAAGTGAAAGTGTTTCACTAATGTCGGAATAAAAATGACGCTGATGGCTTCATCCAGAGGGCGGAGGTAATTCCAGCGATGGTTAACTCCATAAGTAAATGCCGTAAATGCCACACGTGGCTCCATTGTAGCAATATCAGACAGAGCTTAGATTTCCTCCACCCACTCATTTACCATTCCCGTTGCATACTCGGCCTTGAAATCGTTCGTGCCGATTACCGCACCTAGATGTCTTTAGCCGTCCTTTGTTATTTTGACCTCACTTCCGTTGAACACCTCTATGGCCAGGTCATGGTAGTCTGGCTTCACAATGAGGAAGGACTTGCTAACATTTGGGTGGTACTTTTATTTGTGGAGCACGTGATGTTACCAAGTCCCACCACTTTCTGATGCCACTTGCTTGACCTTAGATGTTTCAATTTATTGTATGTTGAGTACGGGTAGGCCTAGTGCACACATTGCCATGGCGACAGGGTCCCCCTGCGTTGTTCCCTCAGTTGACTGTATGGTGGTATCACCTCTTTGGGCCTTGAAGCTTATTATATAGAGGTCTGATGGGTTTCTACATATGCTTTTAACATACAGTCTGGACACTTGATGTTGTACAGTGGCCTTTGCGATTGATTATGTTGAATGCGTTGGAAGAGTCAACCAGGAGTACTGCCTCACAATCAAGCTGCTCAAATATCTTTCATGGCGTGAATGGCAGCTTCCCCTCCAGTCTGGTGGCTCGCACTTACTTGCAGGTTCCCTGCCGCCGCCCTAACATCATCCTTTACCACCTCCATTATGCATTTTTAATGATCTCTTCTCAGCACTTCCACCACCCTATAGGCCTACATCCTGTATATCCGGGATGAGGCGCGCCGTCAGAGCATGGAGGTGGTGGCAGCACGAGGTTGCTAGCTTGCAAGGGCGAGCGGTATTGCAGAGATCACCAAACCAAACTTGTTGTTCCACACAGGCCTGAAGGGCCAGTCCTTCCCTGTGTCTTCAGTGCTTTTTTTTTCCATACCATCCTTCCTGTTTTCGAACATGACAGAAAATGGAGGGTAGATAGGCACCCTGAAACCTGATGCCTTCCTCTGCACTCATTTATTTCGTGGGTAAAACGTGGCCTCCAGTCTCCCCTTATAGCCACACCCTCGCCACCATTGTATTACCTAAATATCCTAATTTAGAAGTAGCTACTCTAGTTTAGTTGGTTAAGCCGCAGATCTTTGAAGCATTTAGTGACTGTTGCCTCATGGTCAATATCTGGGAATGTTTGTGGTTTTGGGGCCAAGGATCTCGTTCTCCTGAGGTAAAGAAATGCAGACCTAAGAAGAGTAAAGGACAGTCGATATCTCAACCAGGCTGCAACGTAGCCGGGCTGCTTCTTCAGTACAGATAACACCTCGGCCAGTCTTGCGTAGAAGCATCTTGCATTTGGTCCCATCCCGCCATAGGCTGTGAACATCAGAGGAGTGAAGCTGCCCTGATCCACATTCTGAATTCTCTCTTGTCATTCTTGTGTCTCTTGTGCAGCCTCGAGAGACAGGTTACGGTGACATTTTTTTTTTTACGGGAACTAGCCCACCCGGGCACAGGTCGAACGACCCACAAAGGGGTCTAGGGGTCAAATATCCTGATATCAAAGGAGGCTCGCTGTTCCCGCATTCGGAATATTCGAGCAATTTCGGACACACGGCTGTTGGATGTTTGATGTCCTGTGATGGAAATTCTAACAGTCCAATGGAAGGATGGTTGGTTCCACTGTGGTGTCGTGGCAGATTTCCTTCAGCATATTCCATGAGATCCCTTACTTCGTCAGCCCTTATGCATACGAGCCCCTTTCTTGCACACCACTACTCCTACTAGTACCAACGCTATCTTCACCACCACTTTTACCACTCATCACCACAACCACCATCGCTAGAACTGGTAGTAGTAGTAGTAATAGTCTTGGTCACATCAACCCGCCCTTCCCATGTTCACCCTCTCATCCACTTCAATCATTCATTTAATTTTATTTCTAAACTTTACCTTTCCCTTGTTAACCCTTTTCATTTCATCTTCTTCCATCAACATGTTTCTCTTCTTCATTCCTCATTTTATTTTCCCACTTTTATTCCTATCCTCTGTTGCTCTCGCCTTCCCATCCCTGCCAACGGCCCTATCCTCCTTCCTTCCCTCCACTTTCTCTCCCTACCAACTCCAAGGAGATAAAGGGGAGAGGAGGGGAGGGGAGAGGGGAGGGAGAAGGGGAGGGAAGGAGGGAATTGTAACAAGAAGCTCATAAGTTTATAGATTACGTCTTGATTTTCATAGGATGATGATTAAGGTTGCTAAGTCCATCTGAGAGCGGAAGGAGAGGAAGGTGGAGAAGGGGGGTGGGAGGAGGGAGAAAGGGAAGGAAGGGTGAGGGATGGAGGAGGGGTGAGGGGTAGAGAGAGGGATGGGGAAGGTGAGGAAGGGTGAGGGGGAAAGGGAGAAAGGTATGGAAGAAGTGGAGGAAAGGTTGAAGAAGGGGAGGGATGGGAGGAGGTTGAGGAAGGATGAGATGATGAGAGGTGGAAGTAAAGGTGAGAAAGGTATGAGAATGTGGGATGGAGAGAGAGGATGGAAACTTTGTGGGGGGTGAGGAAGGAGGCAAGAAGGTAAGAAAAGAGGTAGAGAGAGAGAGAGATAAGAAGGGAGGCAGGAGAGGGGTGGAACTTTGTGGGGGGTGAGGAAGGGGAGCAAGAAGGTAAGAATAAGAGGTAGAGAGAGAGAGAGAAGGTGAGAGAGGTGGGGAGGGGCAGGGGAGAGAGGTGGAGAACTTTGTGTGGGGGGGTGAGGAAGGGGAGGCAAGAAGTGTAAGAATAAGAGGTAGAGAGAGAGAGAGATAAGAAGGGTGAGAGGGTGAGGGGCAGGGAGAGGGATGGAGAACTTTGTGTGGGGGGTGAGGAAGGGGAGACAAGAAGTGTAAGAAAAGAGGTAGAGAGAGAGAGAGATAAGAAGGGTGAGAGGGGTGAGGGCAGGGAGAGGGATGGAGAACTTTTTGTGTTTGTAGAAATTGGGATGAAAGAATGTTAGTGTACGAAGAGGAAAATACACACTGGAGAAGTTGAGAAATGGAATGAATAGATGGCAGTGAATAACGGACTCACTGCTATTCATTAATTAAGATGAGTACCTTTGGATAAGATAATATACACCTGTATTGGGGTAAATACATACTGGATATTATTTCTTTTTTACTATTTGTATGTATTTTGGTGATTCCAGAACGAGGTGGTTTGTTGAAGTGTCTTGGATGGTTGTCCTGGCTGGGGAGGAGAGAAGGAGGGGAGGGGTGAGAGGGGTAGGGAGGTGAGAGGGTCAGGAGAGGGTGGAGAGGGGTAGGGAGGTGAGAGGTCAGGGAGAGGGGTGAGAGGTCAGGGAGAGGTGAGAGGTCAGGAGAGGTAGATCGGGTGGAGAGTGACAGGAGGTAGATAGGGGAGAGAGTCAGGGAGAGGTGAGGAAGTGACAGGGAGAGGTAGATAGGGGAGAGGTCAGGAGAGGTAGATAGGGGAGAGTGAGAGGAGAGGTAGATAGGGGTGAGAGTGACAGAAGAGGAGAGGCTCAGGGAGAGGGTGAGAGGTCAGGAGAGGGTGAGGTCAGGAAAGGTAGATAGGTGGGGAGAGGTCAGGGAGAGGTAGATAGGTGAGAGTGACAGGAGAGGGGGGTGAGGAGGGCTGGGGAGAGGGGTGGAGAGGGCTGGGAGAGGTACAGGTGAGAGGGTCAGGGAGGGGTGAATGGGATGAGAGGGTGGGAGAGGTAGATAGGGTGAGAGGTCAGGAGGTAGATAGGGTGAGAGGGTCAGAGAGGTAGACAGGGTGAGAGGTCAGAAGAGGTAGATAGGTGAGAGGTCAGGGAGAGGTGGAGGTGAGACACAGGAGAGGTAGAGGGTGAGAGGGTGAGGGAGGTAGAGGGAGGGGTGAGAGGGCTGGGGAGAGAGGTAGATAGTGAGAGGGTCAGAGAGGTAGATAGGTGAGAGGTCAGGAGAGGTAGATAGGGGTGAGAGGGTCAGGGTGTAGATAGGGTGAGAGGGTCAGGAGAGGTAGATAGTGGAGAGGGGCTTGTGGTAGGTGGAGAGGGTCAGGGGGAGGTAGATAAGAGAGGTCAGGAGAGGTAGAGGGAGAGGAGGGAAGTGGGGGAGAGAGATAGGGGTGGGGAGAGGACAGGAGATGTAGATAGGGGAGAGGGTCAGGCAGAGGTAGATAGGGGGAGAGGCTGGGGAGAGGTAGATAGGTAGAGGCCGGGAGAGGAGGGTGAGAGGGTGGGGAGAGGAGGTCAGGAGAGTAGATAGGGTGAGAGGGTCAGGAGAGGTAGATTGGGTGAGAGACAGGGAGAGGTAGATAGGGTGAGAGGTCAGGAGAGTAGATAGGGTGAGAGGTCAGAGAGGTAGATAGGTGAGAGGGTCAGGGAGAGGTAGATAGGGGGAGGGACAGGGAGTGTAGATAGGGGAGGGGTCAGGAGGGGATAGGGTGGGGAGGTCAGGGGTGAGGTATAGGGTGAGAGGTAGGAGGTAGATAAGAGAGGTTAGGGAGAGATAGGTGAGAGGACAGGAGATGTAGATAGGGGGGTGAGAGGGTCAGGGAGAGGTAGATAGGTGAGAGGGTCAGGAGAGGTAGGGTGAGAGGTCAGGAGAGGTAGATCGGGTGAGAGGGGTCAGGAGGTAGATAGGTGAGAGGTCAGGAGAGAGATAGGGGGAGAGGTCAGGGAGAGGTAGATCAGGTGAGGGACAGGGAGATAGGTGAGAGTCAGAGAGGTAGATAGGTGAGGGCTGGGGAGGTAGATAGGGGGAGGGCAGGAGGTAGATAGGGAGGACAGGAGAGGATAGGTGAGAGGGCTGGAGGGGATAGGTGGGGTCAGGTGAGGTAGATAGGGTGAGAGGCAGGAGGAGGTAGATAGGGTGGGGAGAGGGTTAGGGGAGAGTTAAGGAGAGGTCAGGGAGAGGTAGATGGGGTGAGAGGACAGGAGAGATAGGGTGGGAGAGGTCAGGAGAGGAAGATAGGTGAGAGGGTAGAGGGGAAGAGGGAAGATAGGGTGGAGGGGTCAGGAGAGGTAGATAGGGTGAGAGGGTCAAGAGAGGTAGATCGGGTGAGAGGGTCAGGGAGAGGTAGATCGGGTGAGAGGGTCAGGGAGAGATGGGGTGAGAGGGTCAGGGGAGAGGAAGATAGGGGTGTGAGGGTCAGGGGAGAGGAAGATAGGGGTGAGAGGGACAGGGAGAGGTAGATAGGTGAGAGGGTCGGGAGAGGTAGATAGGGTGAGAGGGACAGGGAGAGGTAGATAGGGTGAGGGTCAGGGAGAGGTAGATAGGGTGAGAGGTCAGAGATAGATCGGGGAGAGGGGTCAGGGAGAGAGATCGGGTGAGAGGCTCAGGAAGAGGTAGTAGATCGGGGTGAGAGGGACAGGGAGAGGTAGATAGGGGTGAGAGGGTCAGGAGAGGTAGATAGGTGAGAGGTTAGGGAGAGGTCGATAGGTGAGAGGGTCAGGGAGAGGTAGATAGGGGTGAGAGGGTTAGGGAGAGGTCGATAGGGTGAGAGGGTCAGGGAGAGGTAGATAGGGTGAGAGGGACAGGGAGAGGTAGATAGGGTGAGAGGGTCAGGGAGAGGTAGATAGGTGTGATAGGGTCAGGGAGAAATGATAGGACTAATTTAATAAAAAAAAATAATGGAATTAAGTGACAATTAAAATTTCGAAATGTAATAACAATAATAATAATAATAATAATAATAATAATAATAATAATAATAATAATAATAATAATAATAATAATAATAATAATAATAATAATAATAATAATAATAATAATAATAATAATAATAATAATAAAAATAAGTGAAAAAGAGAAAAGTGAAAGTGTTCCGCAGACCTGATGTTCTGGTCAGGTTACAACACACAGTATAACTAAGTACTTGGTGCACAGAGGCAGTTAGGCCGGCACTGATCTCGACCGCCTTCACTTCCCCAGTTTTAAAGTTAGGTAACGATTTTATATCGTGGTGAATTTTGCGTGGCCAGAATACGGTCCAGTCAACTTTAGGACAGGAGTCGAATATTATATCCGCTCAGCCACTGTCCCTGTAAATATATTATTTGAACCATATTTCAGGTGTTAAGGTGTAAAAGTATAATTACGCAGATGAGACAAAAAAACAACTCACATGGTAGAGAACCGACCATCTAACTTTCTTAATTAAATAAAAATACATAGATTTTTGGTTGTTTTACAATAGTTCTCATTCTCCAAGATTAAATCTGAGTCTGTCTCTGGTCCACATCTTAACGTCAGGTGCTGTAGATTTCACGCTCCAGTTATTATTTTACTGATCAAAGCCAAAATAGAACAAAAGCTTCACTCACACAATACCACAACTAATTTATAGTCTTACCTAAATATTTCAGCCATTGTTAACTCGCGAGCTTCAGAAAAAAAACTGTTTTGAACTGTTCACCAAAGCATCCTACTCTACGGCTTCAGTAATGATAGGAGCGGGGGGCCAATTTCTTGATAGTGATCCTATGAGGAAATAGAGTGGTTTGGGCCGGAACGAATGACAAGCCTGGAGACCGTCGTGAGGCTTCGGCAATTTCCCGCAGTGTAAACGATACCGCTTCAGGGTTCCTGGGAGTCGGATAGCCTAACACAGCTGACTGACGCTGGGTCGATCGTGTTACTTGATTACTGCCGCCTGTGGGAACCAGCCTTTCTAATAGGATTTTTTTTCAAGTGGAATAATTTGATCTTACCTATTACATCAAAGTTGATTGCCAGCAGCGTGATCAGGGCTGTGTCCTCTTTGTTTACAAATCTATCAATCACTTGCTTGATAATAATTATTTCCAGTTCCGGAATAATCAGAGATACAATTTAAGGCACCCAGAGCTACTAAGGCCACCCCCCATGCGCTCCTCTCAGTCCTAGACCTCCATAAAATATCACGGTGTGAAGGTGTGGAACAACTTACCCCCACCCATCCGAGCAAAGACTACGCTCCCTTCCTTTAAATCATCTCTTAAAAAATATCTATTGTCTAAGTATTAATATTTCTCGTAATATCTACTATATATACAATACCTGCTTTTACTATACCATCAAAACCGTTTTATCGGAAATTATCATGTAAATAGATAAAAAATTACCATTGCAATAAATATATTTGCCAACTAGACATAATCCTGACAGCTCTGTTCTCTTGTTCAACCTTATTACTGCACAACCCATGTTGTACTGCTCCCCCATTATACTTGTGTTTTTCATTTCCACTGTAATTTATGTATATACTTATAATATAAATAAAAAATAAAATAATAAATAAATAAAATAAATAAATATTGAAGTGATAACTGTGGTAACATTCTGAGATGTTCTTATTACCACCATGCAATTGTACTATTCCAGATGATACTAATGTTACATAATACTTCCTTGAGATAAATGTGTAGTATATATCAGGTGCCTACTGGAGAGCTCAGGTTCTCAACTGGCTCAGCCATGTTACTATTGTTATTATTATTCACTCTGTATCTGTGTTTTTCTGGCTAAATAAACTGTTTCAATTCATTTCAATTCAATTTAGATCAAGTCTCAGCTTAAAACTGGTCAGCAACATTATGAGTAGATCAGAAGCTCGGCAGCAGACACAGAGAGTTAAGAAAAATAACTCATAACAAACGTCCATAATTTGGAGACAGAGTTTGTGACCTAAACCACAGAAGGCAGTATAATAAGACACGGTTTAGGCAGACTCGAGACGTTTGCCTCGCTCATCCTTCCCCGGCTAGCAAATAACATTCTAAAAATGAGTTGCAAACATTATTTCGTAAATTTTTTTGGCATTTAACAATGAAACTCACTCAACAGCGCATATAGAGCTTGGAAATTAAATTGTGGATTATGTACCATTTTAAGAATAGTGTCTCTCACAGAGAAGGAAGGTCACACAAAGCAGAAGAGACAAAACAAACAGAATTTCACTTCATGTTTTAGTTTTTACTGTGAGGCAAAACACCCCAAAGGTTGATGTAGCTCCTGGGCCTCGTGGAGGTTAACTCGACGCTGCTCAAGACGCCGTATCCTTAAATTTACTCCGTTTTTATGAAGGCTTTGCTTTAAGTGCAAACACGAGCTCATACTTCTGGGTAAGAAAATATATGTTTGTGAAGTCAATATTTCCGGCGTGTGGATGAAAGAAATTTCGTGGATATCACAACTATATAATTACCTTATATATATATGCTCCCACCACCAGTAGCACTACCCGAGTGCTAGACCGTACTCAAAAAAAAAAAAAGGATCAAAGTTCATCTTTTCGTATCAGTTCTCCGTCAACAAGTATGTACAGGTACGCTGCAGTTTGTAGTCAGCCCAACTTGTCGATATTGGCTGTGTTAGAGTCGCACTGTTTGGTGTAGGTAGTCAGTTCTCAAAACAGAGATGGAAAAATATAAGGAAGTTCACAAATTACGGGAACTTGTGTGATATCTTTCTCTCTCTCTTGATTTTACTGGATGTATTTACAATAAAGGCAAGAACTTTTAAATGTTTGAGGTAAATTTATTTTACGTTAATCTGTTTTTATATTTTTGCTGTTGAAATATTTTAATCCCAATAGCAGCTGTCAGGAGAGCGAGATCTTCGGCCCCAAAGCAAACAACGGTGGCAGACATGGACGATGAAGGAACAGACCGTGAATGCTTCATTAACTCACCTAGGGTAGCTACTTTTGTATTAGGATATTTAGGTAGTAAAATGGTGATGAAGGTGTGGCTATAAGGGGAGGTTGGAGGCCAGACAAAATTATTTTAGCATTAGATAAAAACACTCAACAAATTTCCACCCTCTTAGTTTACACATTATAACGGAAACATTCTATACAACCACACAATTGTGTTAAAAATAAACCAGGTTAAAATTGTAAAGAAATGATTACAGTGATAAGGTTAGTGAACAGCAAATACCTAACTGGCCATTATTGGTGTTAGATCTGTACAATAATAATTAATTTACAGTAACATAAAAAACGTCCTGATGTAACAAAACATAGATATATGGCTGCCAAGTACACAAGGGTTAATTAGAAAATATATATATATATATATATATATATATATATATATATATATATATATATATATATATATATATATATATATATATATATATATATATATATATATATATATATAATGAAAGTAACAACTCTTGTAAAATATAAAATCTATTAAGATTTGACAATATAAGTATACCAGGCAGTTAGTTTAAGATGCATCAACAAATTATTTTAAGGAACTGTAGCTTCACCTGCACTATTTACCTCTTGTTTTGCTACGTTAATGAAATATAATAGAAATAATCAATTACCCTCGCGCCCACCCTCCCTCCAACACGATACTGGGCGAGGCAGAACGATGTCACGCGATACTTTAATTTACTCCTCCACGTAGCGTCTATCCTCCGCCCACAACACCCCCCACCCCCTAAACAGCCCCCAGGAACCCACCCCATCTCTAAAATGACCCCCTACCGATCCCCCTACCCACCAACAACGGGAGAGTTGCCTGTTATATATTTTCCACTTCGTGTTTTCCTTTAGAGTTACCCGTTGGTTATTTTACACTCGTATTGCCAGTATCTTTGTTTCACTAGTTGTTTTGGTCGCTTGAGTTGCCCACTACATATTTCTAATCATTTCGCCCATAAGGTCGACAAGGAGAGTTAGTTCTTTGACGTGTATAAATTGGAGACGATAATAACAATATTTACAAGATACCAAATAACTTGTTTACGGTTTTTTCAATGTTTTCCTTTCGGTAAGTTCAGCCAATTCTTTTTCATAAATACGATTACAGTACTTCACACTGAGTATGATGAGTTAACACCTTGAGTATGATGACCTAGCACTTGAGTATGATGACCTAACACTTGAGTATGATGACCTAACACTGAACATGATGACTTAACACCTTAAGTATAATGACCTAACACTTTGAGTATGATGACCTAACACTGAATATGATGACTTAACACCTTAAGTATGATGACCTAACATCTTGAGTATGATGACCTAACATCATGAGTATGATGACATATCACCTTGAGTATGATGACCTAACATCTTGAGTATGATGACTTAACACCTTGAGTATGATGACCCAACACCTTGAGTATGATGACCCAACACCTTGAGTATGATGACCTAACACCTTGAGTATGATGACCTAACACCTTCAGTATGATGACCTAATACCTTGAATATGATGACCTAATATCTTGAGTATGATGACCGAACATCTTGAGTATGATGACCGAACATCTTGAGTATGATGACCTAACCCCTTGAGTATGATGACCTAACATCTTGAGTATGATGACCGAACATCTTGAGTATGATGACCTAACACCTTGAGTATGATGACCTAACATCTTGAGTATGATGACCGAACATCTTGAGTATGATGACCTAACCTTGAGTAGGATGACCGGAACATCTTGAGTAAGTGGGATGACTCAACCCTTGAGAGGATGACCTTAATGATTCTTGAGTAAGTGATGGGACCGAACATCTTGTGGAGTATGATGACGACCGAACACTTTGAGTATGATGACCTAACACCTTGAGTATGATGACCTAACATCTTGAGTATGATGACCTAATGATTCTATATGATGACCGAACATCTTGAGTATGATGACTCAATCCTTGAGTATGATGACCTAACACCTTGAGTATAGATGACCTAACATCTTGAGTATGATGACCTAACACCTTGAGTATGATGACCTAACATCTTGAGTATGATGATTCAACACCTTGGAGTATGATGACCCGTTATCTTGAGTATGATGACTAACATCTGAGAAGGATGACCTAACACCTTGTGTATGATGACCTAACACCTGAGTATGATGACCTAACACCTTGAGTATGATGACCAACATCTTGAGTATGATGACCTAACACCTTTGAGTATGAGATGACCAACATCTTGAGTATGATGACCTAACATCTTTGAGTATGATGACCTAACACCTTTGTGTATGATGACTTAACATCTTGAGAATGATGACCTAACCCCTTGAGTATGATGACCTAACACCTTGAGTATGATGACCTAACACCTTGAGTATGATGACCGAACATCTTGAGTATGATGACCTAACACCTTGAGTATGATGACCCAAGATCTTGAGTATGATGACCTAACATCTTGAGTATGATGACCGAACATCTTATATGATGACCTAACCCCTTGAGTATGATGACCTAACACCTTGAGTATGATGCCGACTTAACATCTTTGGAGTATGATGACCTAACACCTTGAGATGACCTAACATCTTGGAGTATGATGATCTAACACCTGAGTATGATGACCCAACATCTTGAGTATGATGATCTAACACCTTGAGTATGATGACCTAGCACTTGAGTGTGATGACCTAACACTTGAGTATGATGACCTAACACTGAATATGATGACTTAACACCTTAAGTATGATGACCTAACATCTTGAGTATGATAACCTAACATCTTGAATATGATGACTTAACATCTTGAGTATGATGATTTAACACTTTGAGTATGATAACCTAACATCTTGAATATGATGACTTAACATCTTGAGTATAATGACTAAACACCTTGAGTATGATGACCTAACATTGAATATGATGACTTAACACCTTAAGTATGATGACCTAACACCTTGAGTATGACGACCTAACACCTTGAGTATGATGACCTAACATCTTGAGTATGACTTAACACCTTGAGTATGATGACCTAACACCTTGAGTATGATGACCCAACACCTTGAGTATGATGACCCAACACCTTGAGTATGATGATTTAACACTTTGAGTATGATGACCTGACACTGAGTATAATGACTTAACACCTTGAGTATGATGACCTTACACTTTGAGTATGATGACTTAACACCTTGAGTATGATGACCTAAAAACCTTGAGTATGATGAACTAACACTTTGAGTATAATGACTAAACACCTTGAGTATGATGACCTAACATTGAATATGATGACTTAACACCTTAAGTATGATGACCTAACACCTTGAGTATGATGACCTAACCTTGAGTATGATGACCTAACATCTTGAGTATGATGACCTAACACCTTGAGTATGATGACCTACCACCTTGAGTATGATGACCCAACTCTGGAGTATGATGAACACCTTGAGTATGATGACCTAACATCTTGAGTATGATGATCTAACACCTTGAGTATGATGACCTAACATCTTGAGTATGATGACTTAACATCTTGAGTATGATGACCTAACACCTGTGTATGATGACCTAACACCTTGAGTATGATGACCTAACACCTTGAGTATGATGACCTAACCCCTTGGAGTATGATGACCTAACACCTTGAGTATGATGACCTAACACCTGAGTATGATGACCTAACACCTTGATGACCTAACATCTTGAGAGATGACCTAACACACCTTGTGTATGATAACTTAACATCTTGGAGAATGATGACCTAACACCTTGAGTATGATGACCTAACACCTGAGTATGATGACCTAACACCTTGAGTATGATGATCTAACACCTTGAGTATGATGACCTAACATCTTGAATATGATGACTTAACATCTTGAGTATGATGACCTAACACTGAGTATAATGACTTAACACCTTGAGTATGATGACCTAACACCTTGAGTATGATGACCTAACACTGAGTATAATGACTTAAGACCTTGAGTATGATGACCTAACACTGAGTATAATGACTTAACACCTTGAGTATGATGACCTAACACCTTGTGTATGATGACTTAACATCTTGAGAATGATGACCTAACATCTTGAGTCTGATGACCTAACACCTTGAGTATGATGACTCGACATCTTGATTATGATGACCTAACATCTTGAGTATGATGACCTAACATCTTGAGTATGATGACCTAACATCTTGAGTATGATGACTTAACACCTTGAGTATGATGACCTAACACCTTGAGTATGATGACCTAACATCTTGAGTATGATGACCTAACATCTTGAGTATGATGACCTAACATCTTGAGTATGATGACTTAACATCTTGAGTATGATGACCCAACACCTTGAGTATGATGACCTAACATCTTGAGTATGATGACCTAACACCTTGAGTATGATGACCATTGACCTAACACCTTGAGTATGATGACCTTACATCTTGAGTATGATGACCTAACACCTTGAGTATGATGGCCTAACGTCTTGAGTATGATGACCTAACACCCAGAGTATGATGACCTAACAATGAATATGACGACTTAACACCTGAGTATGATGTATTAACTACCCTGAGTATGATGACTTAACACTCTGAGTTAAGTTAATAAACTCCTCGGCTATGATAACATTACACATTGTACTACATAACGTTACACCTTCAGTATAACACCAAGCCTCGTCCGTGATCCAGGGTGTACTGTAGAGCACTGTAGACACAATATAGTTAATACAGTGAACAGTGTATTACTAGCTCTTGAAGGACCTAGAGAGATATAAGAGCGAAGTAAGGTTTGGGAGGGGCCTTGTCTCACCACGTGTTTGTAGTACTGTATGTGAAAGTGAAACTGGGTCTCATAAGCATGACGGCCCTTGAGGATAATAGGTACACTATTCTCTATACTAAGCCTTCGGTATTCAAGGAGTCAACGTAGCCAGCACCGCACTCTACTGCCTTTACTTCATGAACATAAAAAGTTAGGTACGCATTTTCAGTTGGGTGGGCTGTGATTGATTCAGTAACTTTTAGGACAAGTGACGGATACTGGCCTCTCGGCCACCGCACTTCCTGAAGTATGCAGTAAAGACTAAATATCGAAGTCGTTTGAAACAAAACATATAGACGAAATAATGATAATAATTAAAGTTGAGTAGTTGAAGGATAGAAATTTAAGAATTGATTTTCAAAGGAATGTATATGATAGAGAGAGAGAGAGAGAGAGAGAGGCATGGAGGACAGAAGATGTCAGCGTTACTGGGGGCTGCTAAAAGAGGAGTGTAGGATGGTAAATAGTGTGTAAATAATATAATGTACTACAACGCCTCAACAAATGATGCCTTTTAAACACAAAATCTAGGTTACTTCAGACAATTGTCATCAGCAATAAAAAAAATAAAAAATCATCAATGTCTAATTTTGTAAAATAATTTTAGATAAAACCTGAAAAGCAGAAGGCTTACAGCAAGGTGAGAAACTGTGTTAGGGTAAGAGATGAGTGAATGAGGATCTTGATAAGAAGATGAATGAAGTCTTCAGGGCAAATGGTAAGCTGTACCAGAGCGATAAATAGCAGTGGATGTAAGAAAAAGCCAAGTGATAAAGCTACTAGTCTAATGGATGGATGGCAGTCTGGTGATATAGTGTCATAAATAAAATTCTTATTGTTGAGAGAGAAATTATGGAGGAATAGATGCAGAACGTGATTGGGTATGAGAGGACTGGAGGAAGACTTTGAAATTTTCACACACACACACACACACACACACACACACACACACACACACACACACACACACACACACACATTTTAGGGTAGTAAGAACGGGTATTGGGATAATGATTGACTAAGAGTTTCCTGCAGGTGAGGACCAGGGAGGGTTTAGAAGAACAAGACGATGTGCTGCAGTAACGTGAAACTGAAAAAAAGAAAAATATGGGTAGTGATAGTTGTGTGTGGTAAGCTTCTGAGTCCTGCCCAAAGCTTTTGTAATGGAAGAAACACGAGTGTAAGATTTTCTGATGGTATGATAATGATGTTGAAACTGTGTGTGTGTGTGTGTGTTCAAACTTGTTTCTTGCTTTTCTTTAACCTTGTAGGTGCATTTCTCCCCCTTTATAAACAGTAAAATTCAACTGCCAAGGGATTAATTTTTTTAAATGAAAAGCATTGGCCTATTAAGAGAAATTTAGACATCCGTTCAAAGAAGGTTCATCTTCGTGTCTGAGGGTTGTCGACCACAGCAGACGACTCCAAACATTTTCGAGTTGCTTTGGTCAAACCTCCCACTTCGATTATCTCACCAGGGGTCAGTAGTATCACTATTTCTGAATTAGTGGGTATTGGTCGTGCAACGATGGACGTAATTTGTGGATAGGTTTGCTATAGGTCGTCTAGGTTGGCTGTTGGATACACTACTTACCACAGGGGGGATAGGAACACATTTCCGCAACTGTACCATAGTTTTTAGTTCTAGTAATCTGTGCCATTTTTTTTCTTCTGACCTTTCTATCTCTAACTTAAATGTCTACTACACAAACAGTAAAAGTATGAGAAATAAAATGGATGAAATCAGGACGGTGGCTTGTACAGAAAAAATAGCTACAATAGCCGAGCCTACCCGGGGTAATAATATACTAGATTAAGTTCTGTCAAACAGAGAAACCTCATTAGTAATGTCGGAGTCGGGAGCGAATTAGCTAACAGCGATCACAAAGAAGTGAGACTCAAAGTAGAACTTAATGTCACATTTCAGAAGGGCAATCTTTGATAGGTTGAAAAGGTTGCTGCAAGGAGGGGTATTACGTTTGGGGGTGAATTGCAAGATCTCGCGTGAGGTGACCTCCCACAATAGCCTCAAACATAGGTTGGATGCTTATATGAGCAATAGGGGTTGGGTGTAAACGGGACTGCCCAGTATGGGCCAATAGGCCCGCTGCAGTTTCCTCCATTCTTATGTTCTTATGTTCTTAATGTACCCACAGCTGGCGACCTCACTTTACCTGGTGACCTGACAACGATAGCCTCACAAAATATGACTGCTGAGGGTGACCTGACCACGAGATCTGAGGTTGACGAGTTCCACAACAATTTAAATAATGAGTTACTTAACGTACAAAGGCAGAATATACCATACAGAAGACTCAGATCAAATAACAATGACCCCAAATGGATAAATAATTATTTAAAGACTATTATTGGACAAACGATGGCTATATAGGTAAGAGACTAAATCGTGGTAAAGACGTGGTAGGGCGTGTAATTAAATCTGACCGGGACTGGGCAAAACTACAGAAAATTCTAAACAAATTTTTCACATGGTCTCAAAAATGGCATTTGTAAACAGAGAAACCAGATATCAGATGAACAACGTTGTTATAGCGAAATCCGACTGTGAGAGAGATTTAGGCGTGTTGATATGTAGGAATCTTAAACCAAGACAACAATGAGTATTTGCTTAAAACAAGGCTAATGAAGTTCTTCTTGGGTACATACAAAAGAATGTTAGTTACAAGACTAGCGAGGTTATCTTAAAACTATATATTGCGCTTCTGGAACCTCACTTGGATTACGCGACCCAGTTCTGGTCACCGTACTACAGAATGAGTGTAAAATCCTTAGAACGCATTCAGAGTAGGATGACAGGACTAGTCGCGGGCATTAGGAGCCTTGAGTACAAAGACAGGTTAAGGCATCTTAATTTGCACTCCCTCGAGAGACGTAGAGTGAAGGGCGATATGATCGAGGTGTATAAATGGAAGTCAGGGATAAACAAAGGTGATTTAACAAAGGTATTCAAACTATCCAAAGAGGAGCGAACTCGTAGCATTGGTTTTAAATTAGACAAATTTAGATTTAGGTGAGGGATAGGTAAAAAATCGTTTGGAAAGATAGTAGTGGAAGAGTGGAACAAGTTACCAAACATTATCATAAACTCGAACACGCTGGGTAGCTTGAAATATAGTTTGGACGAATATATGAACGATATGGGTTGGGTGTAAACAGGGCATAAGAACATAAGAAAATAAGGAGTCTGCAATAGGCCGGTTGGCCTGTGCATGGCAGCTCCTGTCGAGAGTTACTACCACCTTCTATCATCCATGAATCTATCTAACCTCCTTTTGAAACTTTCCAGAGTTCCCGCACTTACTACAAAGTTGCTAAGCTTGTTCCACTCGTCCACCACCCTATTTGTGAACCAGTTTCTTCCTATCTCCCTCCTAAACCTAAACTTATCCAACTTGAATCCGTTGCTCCGAGTCCTATCCTGCTCGGATATTATAAGAACTTTATCTATATCCCCTTTATTGATTCCTTTCACCCACTTAAATACTTCTATCATATCTCCCCGCACTCTTCGTCTTTCTAGGGAATGCAAGTTAAGTTTCTTTAACCTATCCTGATATGGAAGGTTTCTAAGTCCCGGAATCATTTTTGTCATTCTTCGCTGCACCGACTCTAGTGAATTTATATCCATTCTATAATAGGGGCGCCAGAACTGAACCGCATAATCGAGGTGCGGCCTGACTAGCGCAAGATATAGTTGCAATAAGACCACTGCACTCTTGTTACTTACACTTCTAGATATAAAACCCAATACTCTGTTTGCCTTATTTCGAACATTAACGCACTGTTTTCTAGGCCGTAGGTCCGGGCTTACAAGTGCCCCTAGGTCTCTTTCACAAGTCGACTTCTCTAGGTTGACGTTGTTAAGGCTGTATACATTATAAGTATTTGTTCTTTCAATATTAAGTACGCTGCACTTGCTGGTGTTGAATTTCATTTGCCATTTTTCAGACCACCCCTGCAGTTTATTTAGATCCTCCTGTAATGCATTTGCATCCTGCCCTGAATTAATTTGCCGCCCTATTTTGGTGTCATCCGCAAACTTGCTTATGTCACTGCTGATCCCAGTATCTTGATCGTTTATGTAGATTATGAACAAGAGTGGGCCTAGTATTGACCCCTGGGGAACCCCACTGGTTACACGGTCCCACTCAGATTTAACACCATCTACGCTGACCCTCTGCGTTCTATCGGTGAGCCATGATTTTATCCAATTTAAGACTTTCCCCTTGATACCATGAGCCTTAATTTTTCTCAGAAGCCTCTGATGCGGTACTCTGTCAAATGCTTTGCTAAAGTCTAAGTAAATAACATCGAAATTTTCGTCATTATCTACTACCTCGAAGACTTTCCTAAAAAACGTTAGCAGATTTGTTAGACAAGATTTTCCCTTTGTAAACCCATGTTGAGAGTCGTAGATTAATTTGCTTTTCTCTAGATGGGATCGGATGCAGCCTAGTATGGACCAATAGGCCCGTTGCAGTTTTCTCCATTATTATGTTCTTATGTTACTTATAACTTTTTTATGTATTTATAATTTTGCCCTCTTCCAAGATCAAGACAACGAGATTAGTATCAAGAAGAAACACAATCAAGATAATGAAAGTAAAAGACAATAATGAGATGAAAAAGAAAGAAGATATATATTAAAAAATTATATATCAGGAGAATAAATCCAAGAATAAAGAGGGAGAGCAAGGGGGAAAAACATTAAAATGAAGAATAATAAAAGCAAACAAGATGAAGAAGAAGGGAATATCATATGATGAAGGAGAAAAATCACACGTGAGAAAAGGAAAAAAGAAAAACATAGATAATAAAATCGATATATAGAAATGAAGAAACAACAAGTAACAATATAGACCAAGGAAGAAACATATGAAGAAAGTAAAGAGTAAAAGGAAGAACGTACAAAACACTAAAGACACAAGATAATAAAGGTAAGATTGACGAGTTAAGACGAGAGAGGCGTCAAGGTCGTAGATCAACAAACTCCTAAAAGTCATTCATTCAGGCCAGTTTTCCCATCCAGTGTAAACAGACCTCCTCCTTCCCCCTCTTTCTCTTCTCTACCTTCTCTGCTTCTTCTTCCACCTTACGTATTCCCTTCATCCTTCATGTCATGGTAAACAACCACTTCACTCCTCTCTATGCCTTCCACTCCATTTTAAATTCTTATCTCGTAATTATGCTGAACAGACTCTTCCACTTTATTCCTTTTATATCCTATTTTTAATCTTCCCATCTCCTCCTATGCCCCATCATCCTCTCTCTCTCTCTCTCTCTCTCTCTCTCTCTCTCTCTCTCTCTCTCTCTCTCTCTCTTCTCTCATTCTATTGACCTTTTGTTTATCTTTTCTTCTACTTTTATCATTGTCTTCCACTCATGCCGTTTATCCATAATTCACCTCCACACACAATCTTATCCCACACTCTCTTGTCTCCTCCTTATACCGCCCACCTTAACAAGAAACCCTTCCCCGTCCATCCCTTCCTTCCCCCCTTCCTCCTTCTCAACCTCACACCAACAGCCACCCTCTTTCCCCTCCCTCTCTCACACCCCCTCGTTCCCTCCCTCCAACCACCTCCGTTTCCCGGCTGGTACCGTGGGAACGCGTAGTTGGTCAGGTCATTCGGGAACACATGGCTGGGCCAGAAAAACTTGGGTCATAAGAGGCCAATTACCGCCAATGACCTGACACATGAGCTGTTAAGAGGAGGTCGGGCAGGAAGTGACGCGTCTGTATTGTCATAAACAGGAATTTTAAGAAGATTTAAAATTATTTGCTGTGTAGTTATGTTCGTATATTTATAGTTCGCCTTCCAAGGTAATTACAGTACTTGTAACGTGTGTAGTATATAATTTAGTAAATATTCCTCGGCTTCTACACGTATTCCGATAATGTCCCCTTTGTCAGGCGGGTCATCTAGTGTCTGAGTCAGTATAAGTGACCAATGATGTAACCACAGTGTTCTGAGTTCAACTGTGACGGATGTTATGTTATTTATTATAATAAATTTATTCCTGCGTATATCTTAGTTTAATGTTAAATTATGTTAGTAATTTGCTTACAATATACATTAAGAGTTAGGTAAGTCATTGTCGTTACTGGCAAAATTGATTGAAGTTGATTTTGTACAGACTGGACACATCTAATGGTTTGCGAGTAGGAGTAGACGGATGACCTGAAGATTAACCCCCCTAACACTAACCCCAGGTAGCGTTAGGGAGATTATTCTTCCGATGAAAATAAGCTGGGACACACCTGGCCCGGTGAGCTACAAGGCCAATATTGTCCCCACATTGATACATTTCACCAACTATGTAGAGTGAGTTTAACCTGGTGAGCCAAGAGACCAATATAAGCCCCTTGTGACCCCTGTGGTGAGGTGGTGTGGTTGGTGAATCACCACAACACTCCGGTGTGTCACCTGTTAGCACAACACTGTGACTAATCCTCCCTCACACCGCCTGCAGTTACACTCAGTATAAATTATAATATAAACTATTTCATATTCTTAAACCATTTCATCAACATAAACTATATTAAAACACATGTTATTGCTATTCTTTATCAATTAATTTATCAGTTTATTTTTAACACTTTATTTATTAAAATTTGTATCATTGTAGTAAACATCTTCATAACATTGTATAGTTAGAATAAACAGAGGGAACACAACCATGGGCACGACGAAGCTGTAGACAAGTGACCTACCGAGACCCAGCAGCTGGAGGCAGCGCTCTACTGTCCACTTCAGGAGTTACTCTATACAGTTCTGCCCTTCACGCCCCCGCTACTCACCCATGCATTACTCATCATCCAATATATCACCGTCATCCATCTAACCATATTCTATCTATCATGCCATGCAATGATCCATCCATCACCCATACATCATCCATCCATCACCTATAACTCATCCATCCATCCATCACCTATATATAATCCAGCCATCCATCACCTACACTGTATACCATCAAATCATCCATCACCTATATATCATCCAACCATCCATCACCTATATATCATCCAACCATCCATCACCTATACTGTATACCATCAAACCATCCATCACTTACTATATATCATCCAACCATCCATCACCTATATATCATCCAACCATCCATCACCTATATATCATCAACCATCCATCACCATATATCATCCAACCATCCATCCATCATCAACCATCCATCACCTATATCATCCAACCATCCATCACATATATCATCCAACCATCCAACCTATATACCATCAAACCATCCATCACCTATATATCATCCAACCATCACCTATATATCATCCAACTATCCATCACCTATATATCATCCAACCATCACCCATATATCATCCAACCATCCATCACCTATATATCATCCAACCATCCATCACCTATATATCATCCAACCATCCATCACCTATATATCATCCAACCATCCATAACCTATACTGTATACCATCAAACCATCCATCACCTATATATCATCCAACCATCACCTATATATCATCCAACTATCCATCACCTATATATCATCCAACCATCACCTATATATCATCCAACCATCCATCACCTATATATCATCCAACCATCCATCACCTATATATCATCCAACCATCACCTATATATCATCCAACTATCCATCACCTATATATCATCCAAATATCCATCACCTATATATCATCCATCCATCACCTATATATCATCCAACCATCCATCACCTATATATCATCCAACCATCCATCACCTATATATCATCCAGCCATCCATCACCTATACTGTATATCATCAAACCATCCATCACCTATATATCATCCAGCCATCCATCACCTTTATATCATCCTTCCATTCATCACCAATACATAAGCCAACCATCCATCACCAATATATCATCCATCCATCACCTATATATCATCCAACCATCCATCACCAATATATCATCCATCCATGCATCACCTATATATCGTCCATCCATCACCTATATATCATCCAGCCATCCATCACCTATATATCATCCATCCATCCATCACCTATATATCATCCATCCATCACCAATATATCATCCATCCATGCATCACCTATATATCGTCCATCCATCACCTATATATCATCCAGCCATCCATCACCTATATATCATCCATCCATCCATCACCTATATATCATCCAACCATCACCTATATATCATCCAGCCATCCATCACCTATATATCATCCATCCATCCATTACCTATATATCATCCAACCATCACCTATATATCATCCAGCCATCCATCAGCAGTGACATAAGCAAGGTTGCGGATGACACCAAAATAGGGCGGCAAATTAATTCAGGGCAGGATGCAAATGCATTACAGGAGGATCTAAATAAACTGCAGGGGTGGTCTGAAAAATGGCAAATGAAATTCAACACCAGCAAGTGCAGCGTACTTAATATTTAAAGAACAAATACTGATAATGTATACAGCCTTAACAACATCAACCTAGAGAAGTCGACTTGTGAAAGAGACCTAGGGGTACTTGTAAGCCCGGACCTACGGCTTAGAAAACAGTGCGTTAATGTTCGAAATAAGGCAAACAGAGTATTGGGTTTTATATCTAGAAGTGTAAGTAACAAGAGTGCAGAGGTCTTATTGCAACTATATCTTGCGCTAGTCAGGCCGCACCTCGATTATGCGGTTCAGTTCTGGTGCCCCTATTATAGAATGGATATAAATTCACTAGAGTCGGTGCAGCGAAGAATCAATAAAGGGGATATAGATAAAGTTCTTATAATATCCGAGCAGGATAGGACTCGGAGCAACGGATTTAAGTTGGATAAGTTTAGGTTTAGGAGGGAGATAGGAAGAAACTGGTTCACAAATAGGGTGGTGGACGAGTGGAACAAGCTTAGCAACTTTGTAGTAAGTGCGGGAACTCTGGAAAGTTTCAAAAGGAGGCTAGATAGATTCATGGATGATAGAGAGTGGTAGTAACTCTCGACAGGAGCCGCCATGCACAGACCAACCGGCCTATTGCAGACTCCTTATTTTCTTATGTTCTTATGTTCTTATATATCATCCATCCATCCATCACCTATATATCATCCAGCCAACCATCACCTATATATAATCCAACCATCCATCACCTATACTGTATATCATCAAACCATCCATCACCTATACTGTATATCATCAAACCATCCATCACCTATATATCATCCAGTCATCCATCACCTATATATCATCCAGTCATCCATCACCTATATATCATCCAGCCATCCATCACCTATATATCATCCATCCATCCATCACCTATATATCATCCAGTCATCCATCACCTATATATCATCCAGCCATCCATCACCTATATATCATCCATCCATCCATCACCTATATATCATCCAGCCATCCATCACCTATATATCATCCAGTCATCCATCACCTATATATCATCCAGCCAACCATCACCTATATATCATCCAGCCATCCATCACCTATACTGTATATCATCAAACCATCCATAAAAGGGATATAGATAAAGTTCTTATAATATCCGAGCAGGATAGGACTCGGACCAACGGATTCAAGTTGGATAAGTTTAGGTTTAGGAGGGAGATAGGAAGGAACTGGTTCACAAATAGGGTGGTGGACGAGTGGAACAAGCTTAGCAACTTTGTAGTAAGTGCTGGAACGCTGGAAAGTTTCAAAAGGAGGCTGGATAGATTCATGGATGATAGAGAGTGTAAGTAACTCTCGACAGGAGCTGCCATGCACAGGCCAACCGGCCAATTGCAGACTCCTTACTTTCTTATGTTCTTATAACAAAGGTACTCAAACTATCCAACCAGGAGCGAACTCGTATCAATGGTTTTAAATTAGACAAATTTAGATTTAGGCGCGAAATAGGTAAACATTGGTTTGGAAATAGAGTAGTGGTTGAATGGAACAAGTTATCAAACATCATTATTGACTCGATTACGATGGACAGCTTCAAACATAGGTTGGATGGATATATGAGCAATAGGGACTGGGTGTAAATGGGACAGCCCAGTATGGGCCAATAGGCCCGCTGCAGTTTCCTCCATTCTTCTGTTCTTAGGTTTGTAAGTTATTTGCTTATCTTTGTATGTTCTATTTTTCTTCCGAATTGTTAATTGTATTAATCTCTAGCAATTAATAATTTTATGTTTAATTGTTTAGTATTAAAAAATGCAAGACACTTAATGAACCCAGTGTTGTAATTATTTTTATTTGTCATATAGAGTTTTAAATATTAATGCTATTGTTTTATTTTTCATGTGTCAAGTCTGACGATAATGATGGTGATGATGATGATGATGATGATGTGATGATGATGATGATGACGAGACAAAATAGTTAATCTAAAAAGTTTGTGAAAATTATTTGATCTTAATGAATTGTGACACAAAAGTTATTCCTCATTTGACATGGAGTAAGTTGAGGAACATAGCACATCCCTGGCCCAACACAGGAGGCCACAGGGACCGCCCACGACACACTACCCGGGTGCTCCCACCGCACCAGTGTAATAATCTCCTTAATCAACCCTCGCCACAACCTCTACCCGGCCCTTTAACTCTCGCCTGAGAACTTACCTCCTGTTGTGAAAACACTGCCATACTCTTGGTCCACTGTTCTTCCTCGTCTATTGGTGGTATTTACTGTATATATACATGTATATACTTGAATAAACAGATAATGTAATAATATTTAGTACGGTTTCTCTTGGCTCTCTTTAGCCAAGATAGACTGTGAAGGGATTAATTTCAAGCATTTTCATGGGGACAGTATCCCGTAACTTAATACTGTGGTCGCACGATGGGCGGGTGGGGGCCGGCGGCCGAGTGCTGGGTGTAACCCGACCGCTGTAAACTCTTTAACACAAACTCTGAATGAAATATTAAATTAAACGTTTGCTGAAACAAGTATTTATATGTATTGTCATACCACTTTCTGTGATCAATATATTCGCAAAGAAATTGTCTGAGTTAACAGAAAACTGGAGAAAAAAACATTAATTTCCGCCATCGTCGTAATTTGATCACTTAGGCTAATCAGGGGAAGATTGGAACCCCGTGACGGTATCTCCGCACCCTATCTCTGTGATCTTGAACACTAAAGACCCACGGAAACCCTCCATTCATAGAACCGTAAATCATCTCAAGGGTTTTACTTGGCTTAACTTAATCCAGTCCAAGTGATGAATATTTTTTTTCGTCACAGTTCATTAAGATCAAGTGATTTTCACGAAGTTTTTAAATTAACTATTTTGGTTCATTGTGAATGGGGAAAGTTCTATAATGATTGGAGGTTCCAAATTTCCTATACATTTATAAAATTGTGTTGTCGAGTACAGATTCTTTATGAACGTTGAGGCCAAAGGAATATTTTTACAAGTTTATGATATTCATTAGTAGAATCGTAGAATATTGCCGTCTTTGAGGATCTTTGTATTGTATTTTAAACTGAACTTCTAAGATTTATACACAATAATTTCCTTTATGCTTGATCAGTGAACCATGTTTGAGTATATGTAATTGGTGTTGATAATTATATTAAAATTTCAGCTTGTAAGAATTTCAAACAAATAACTAAGCTTAATCAGTGAGATACGCCAGTTCGTTTTTATATATCCAATGAATCTAGGATAGAAAGATCGGATCCATGTGTCTCTACCATCACATGTGTATTGTTTTATGCCTACGGCACAGCAAAACCTGACCTACCGCAGCTCCGGGCTGTGTTGTGAGAGACTATGTGTTTTGACGAATTACTCTTCACCTAGTTGAGAATGTAGATGATGATTGCTCGAAAACAGAGGCGTCTAGAGCATCGTAGACGATCATAGGTCGAGAAGATAAATACCTGGATTATGATTGGTCTGGAGCGGAAACATCTATAGAGAGGATCAGATGTCGAGAGTGCAGTCACCGAGCTGGTGATTGGTCGGGGGTACTCGAGTACGTAGATAATGATTGATTTCTCGAGCACACATTTCCCGAGATGATGATGACTGACAAGTAGAGGACACAAAAACCTGATCAATGGTTGGTTGTGAAGGTAAGCTCCACCTAGACCATGACTGGCTGGGAAGGTAAACTGTACACCAAAGAGATGAGTGAATGAAGTCTATTCTAGTGACAAGAGCTGATACCATCCTTGTAAATTAGACACAAAAAGGCAACATACATCTCGGACAGCATTAATGAAGGTAGGATATGACTTATAATAAAATAATGTAAATAAATACATATTGAATTAAATTATATATATCGTGTGTATATTGCGGACAATTTATTTAAGGTTTCATAGGTTAGGTTAGGTTAGGTGGGGTGTTACAATATCTAGTGCTACTGGGGAACAGCTCTGTGCCTTGAAGGCTGAGCTAGAGAAGGCAAGGAGCAAAATTGTGTGGCTCAAGGAGGAGATTGCGAGGCTCAAGGAGGAAGCTGTGAGACGGGGAGAGTTTGTGTCCGGCTACAACACAGACCAGTGAAGAGAGGGGCGACAAGACTGGTCGCGAGGAAGGCCAATATAGAAGCAAGTGTCCTAACTCCTTTAGTCCTATGAAGGACGAAATGTACTGTAAGATAGTTAAGGATAAGGCTGACAAGGAAGGTAAGAAAACCCTAATTGTTGGTGATTCTCAGGTAAATCAGCTTGATCGAGCTTTTTGTAAGAAAGGCAGAAATAGGATGAGAGTGCCTTTGCCAGAAGCTGGGGTGGGTGATATTTTAGACAGAATAAGCAATATCATGTTTGGTAATGGGAACAAATCCATTAACTGCCTCACTGTAGGAGGGAAACATATTGGCTGGTGTAGGAGTGAGGAGCTCCTTGATAATTTCAAGGAAGCTATCAAACGTATTAGGATAAAGGGAGTGATCCCTACCCTGTGGAGTCCTGCCAAGAAGGAGAGTTGACAATGAATGGTTGTCAAGGGCAGTTGGTGTCAACGGCCGTCTTGACAGATATAGCAAGTCAATATCAGTCCCATTCAATGACAACTGGGACAACTTCTATGGCAGAAGGGACCTTTATGCTGGGAATGGGGTGGCAACCCTGGCTGGCTCTCTCGAGAAGGCAGCTCAAAAGATGTCAAAGTCCTTAAACTGCTGGAGGAAGGTACTGCAGTGGGTACAGGGACACACAATGAAAGGTTACAGAGAATTCGTGCTAGAAATAACGATAAAGCTAAATTAGTCAGAGAATTAAAACCAAAATGCGACAGAGAAAGGAGTCATGCAGTTCAAGACTAACTTAAATGTCTACAACGCGAACAGTAGAAGTATGAGAAATAAAATGGATGAAATCAGAGCCCTAGTATTTACCAAAAAAATCGATATAATAGCATTCACTGAAACATGGATAAACCTAGACTCACGTGAGTTATCTGTCGAATACCAAATTAAATGTCACAAATTATTTCATACTAATCGGCAGATTAGGAAAGGAGGCGAAGTAGCAATCTATGTCAGGGATAATTTGAAGTGTGAAATCAGTAAGGAAATATAAATTGAATTGAATACAGAAAAAACTTGGTTAAAATTAAACAATGGTTAGGAAAATTAATCATAGGTGTAATATATAGACCTCCTAACCTTGATAGGGTAGAAGGGCAACTTATTTGAGATGAAATCCGTAGGCCATCTAAACATGGCAAAGTCTGTATAGTTGACGACTTTAACTTTAGTCAAATAAATTGGACCGACCTTATGGGTAACTCAGAATCAGAGGATTTCCTTGGAACAGTTCAGGACTGTTTCCTAAGTCAACATACAGTATAGCCGAACCCACCTGGGGTAATAATATACTAGATTTAGTTCTGTCAAACAGAGAATACCTCATTAGTAATGTCGAGGTAGGGAAAGAATAGCGATCACAAAGAAGTGAGATTCAAATTAGAATTTAATGGCAATTGCAAGGGAAATTCCATTAACGTCCCAGATTTCAGAAGGGCAAACTTTGGTAGTTTGAAAAGGCAGCTGAGAGAAGGGGTATCACGTTTGGGGGTGAATTGCAGGACGTCAAGTGAGGCGACCTCACACAATGTACCCCCAGAGGGCGACCTCACCTTACCTGGATACCTGACAATGATAACCTCACAAAATATGACGGTTGAGGATGACCTGATCACGAGATCTGAGGTTGACGAGTTCCATAACAATTTAAATAATGAGTTACTTAATGCACAAAGGCAGAACATACCATACAGAAAACTCGGATCAAATTACAATGACCTCAAATGAATAAGTAATTAATTAAAGAATATTATTGGTCAAAGGAAGGCTATAGGTAGGAGAATAAATCGTGATGACGTTTGGCATTGGCCACTAGCGTTAAGACCGAGTTAAGAAAAGCAGAGAGAAATAATGAATTGAATGTAGCAAGGGAGGCGAAGTCAAATCCCAAGGGATTCTCTCAAATGTATCAAACTAAAACACGAGACAAGATTGGACCAATGCAGTCAAATACCGGCGAGCTAGCTGATAACGACGGAGAAATGAGCAAAAATCTGAACAGATATATTTCAACAGTTTTCACCACCGAAAACTTAGATATGGTACCCGAGGCACCGACTATGTACAGAGATAGTGAAGAAATAGATGAAGCGAGATAGAAGTGACTAGTAACGATGTTAGTAAGCAAATAGACAAGCTGAAACTCAATAAGTCACCAGGTCCCAATGAGTTATTTGCCAGAGTATTAAACGAATGCAAGGAAGAGCTTAGTATGCCCTTAGCAAATTTGTTTAATATATCCTTAATAACGGGTGTAGTGCCAGAATCTTGGAGGATAGCGAATTTGATCACGATTTTCATGAAGGGAGATAGATCACTATCCTCTAACTACCGTCCAATCAGTTTCACATCAACTGTAGGCAAATTGCTGGAAGCAATAATTTCAAACTTTATTCGAAATCACCTGGAGAAGCACAAGTTGATCAATGAGTCCCAATATGGCTTCACAAGTGAGCATTCATGTCTAACTAATCTATTAACATTCTTTTCGGATGTTTCGAATCAGTGGACGAGGGGCACGATTATGATGTGGTGTACTGTATGTTGACTTAGCAAAGCTTTCGACAGAGTCCCACACGAAAGACTAATACGAAAAGTGGAGGCTCTTGGCATTGGAGGAGATATTCTAAACTGGATGAGGGAGTGGTTACAGGACAGGAAACAGCGAGTAAGCATTAATGGCACTAACGTCACTAGTGGAGTACTCCGAGGCTCAGTACTTAGACCATTACTATTTATAATATACAGAAACGACATAGACGTAGACACAGACGTAGAGAGAGAGAGAGAGAGAGAGAGAGAGAGAGAGAGAGAGATATTAAAGGGAAGCAAATCTATGGGTGTCTAGGAAGAATTTTAACATTATAATAAAGGTGTGTACCATGGGTTCTGGTTACAAGAGGAGGCAAACATTACAGAAGTGATGTACTGTGGGTAATATGTATCATAAATAGTGTGCAGAAAATAAGAAATCCACATAACATGAAGAACAGAGGAAGTGAGAGAATTACTGGGCTGAGAATGTCTAAAGGTCTATTGAGGCAGTAAGGATGTAATGAGAGAATGGGAATTGAACTACTGGTAAAATTAGTGTATTATCTAAATACTGTATTTATATAGTAAGAAGGAAAGGGGAAAAGTAAGAAGAAATGAGAGGATGGGGGTGAATGATGCTGTATTAGCCCCTGTTTAATAGACAGTAGTATTATATAAATATAGGTTAATAGATCAGTTTTATATAATTCCATTACCCCAGTAATTTTCCATGAGCAGCGAGTGATTATCTATTGAACATCTGATCAGTATGTTTCCACTGACATGTCACGTCTCTAAGATGCAGCGGTTCCCAACCTCAGGTCGCGACCCAAATCTGGGTCGCGGGGTGTCCTCAGACAATTTAAAAAATATATTACTTATCATAAAATCAAACAAATTTTTGCTTAGCATTTAAGCTATATAATATATTATATGCCTGAGAGTCACGACACCACATTGTTGGAAAATTTAGGGTTGCAGCCAAAAAAGGTTGGGAACCACTATAAGCCGCTCCTAGCCAGTTATCACTCAACCCTCACAAAGTATAGACATGACTCAAGAGCTATCCCAAATAAGCTTACCGTCTATTCCCTGACACTCACAGCTTATGGTGTTAATTACGGTGATATCCTTGTTGCCTGGGCCGAGACTATTTTTATAAATAAATGGAGAAAAGAACATTTGGGTTTTGAAAACTTATCTCACAAACATATTTTTTATTGTAGCTAAGTTACCTGTCATCAGTCAAGCGCAGGTGACAGGAAATGGCTACATAAAGGTGGCAGCGGACCTACACACCCATGAATATGAAGAACCAGTGTTTGTGAACCGTTGTTTTTCTACCAGAACTGAAACCTTTTTTTTTGTCAAACTTTAACTTTCTCCATAACTTGCACCAGGATATATCCCGTCTTGACAGGCGTTACATTGAGTGATGCATATAATTGTTATCCCAGATTGATGCACAATTTTTTTTAATATCATAAAAACTAAGTGAGTTATTAATAATTCACGTCATTGTGGCAACACTGCTGCAGCTCCAAGCCCCCAACACCACACCCTGCTTACCATCTCCAGGGTGTGAATATGCACATTCTTCATCGCCCCAGGCGATGCAAGTCTCCTTTTGTGATTAATCATCAATCAACATCCTGTGAACATTCTTCTCTGCAAATTCTTCGCTCAACTCCAAGAAGACGTAATACTATTGGCAAACAGTTCTCCCTTAAGCAAGGCTCGATTGAGAAACACTCAGCCTTCAATGCAAATTGTTTTGACTAAGTGTTATCGCTGTTGGTCAATGCAGTGTGCTGTAAGTCCCTTGTTAAACCAGCAGGATCTTTATATACAGGGCAACCACTGACTTGTATCACCAGTCGACGAAAAGAGGTCTCCTGATAGGCAGTTTTGAGTAGCACCGGTGGTCATTGAACTCGTTGACTCACTCAGTGACCCCAAGAACCCGGGTTCGGCAGCCGGCGCTTCTACATTTGCTGTGCTTATCGGTTTTGGTACCCGTGGTAACGAAGACACCTTAGTGGACTTGTCTGACGCCATTTTTAATTAGCCATCTTGAAAAGTCACACCTGTTAAATAGGATTTACCCTGACCATGAATCTCTACCAGCTGAGTGTCAAGCATCCGCTGAAGTCTAAGGGATTCGAGACCAGATTTTCAAGACATTTTTAGAATTCTTCGAATCATCAATCAAGTCTACAGTAAATAGGTATGCCACAGAGATATACTATATTTTTACACACAGTGCCATAGTCTACAGCACACCATCACACCTTAGACGTCGTGATAGGCTAGTTTTTAATTTATAAGTGCCTTACTTTCACTATATATTTATGCTGAAGTATTAACAATATTTCTCACCTGTTCATTTATTGATACTTTAATTATTTTACTTATATTTTAAATCATATACTGAAAATGGATGGGAAAGGTTATTGTTTAGTCTAATTTGATTTTATTGCTTGGAATTTATGGATAACCCTTTTAATGCATCGCGTTCAGACATACGGAATTAGCCGAGCAGTATCTGAGTGACTCTGATCATTCTGACTCAGTCTTAGCACCTGGCACAACTACAGATTTGTAAAAAACACAGGGGTGTTTTCAGCAAGATATTTCCCTTGAGAATATTGAACAATTTATTGATCAATCACTTTGTTTTTTTTTGTTTTTTTTTTGGTGGGGAAAGGATGGAAGGCATGCTGGGGCTCAAGGCACAGCCAGACATGAGGGATAGAGAAGTCACAACATATAGTCGTGGGGGGAAAGGTTAGAAAAGAAGTTTAATGAGTTAAGCAGAGGGGGACGACACCCCTTGTTTTACATATTACAGAGTTTGTTGGCTAACTAAGCTAACCTAGGATTTAGAATGAGGTTGCACAATGGTTATTTTAGTAGACAATGACTAGATTGATTTTACAATTACAAGTTTATTAACATCTTATACAGTATTACGTTATGGACTCACTTGATTGTGACTTGTTAAATGTGAATTTATATCATCTAAGTTTTAATCTAAGGTGGATCACTGTGGCGGACATAGATGGGTCGCGGGTTGGGTTGTTGTAGTGCGGGCAGACTCCGGGGCCACCAGGCGTGGGGTCGCCCTCCGTTGATGTCTTCCCCGCGTAGGTGGTCTGGGCTGTGAGGGTCGTCCAGGAGCTTGTCCCAAACCTTCTTCCCTAGGCGATGGAACCTGAAGTTGAGGGCTTCTGTTTTATTTCTTAGGTGGATGGTTTCCACTGTCTCCTGGTAGGGTGGCGCTTGGCCACTGGCTGACCTCAAACACTTGTTTTGGAAGCTCTGTAGTTGTTGTAGTCTAGTCTTCCCGAGTGTGACGAGTGGTATAGATGGGTACTCCAACACAGGCCTCACCAGCGCCTTGTACAGGTGAACTTGTATCTTCTCGGGCATCAATTTAAAACGTTTTAATTTGGCTGCGGCGACTTTGGCTTTATTTAGTCTGTCCTTCACGTGGGGAATGATGCCCGTCCGAGAAATGATGAGGCCGAGCAACCTGCCTTGTTTAGCGCACTCAATCTCTTCGTCGTCGATCATCAGTGGGGCCGGCTTGAATTTGGCTATGGGTATGACCTCAAATTTCGTTTTGTTTGTTTTTATTTTCCATTTATTTTCATACTCCGAGATCTCCTCTATTGCCCGAGCAGTGAGTTGCGCCATCCTTGCTGTGGACCTTCCTGGGCAGGTGACGATCTGTGTTTCATCGTCGGCATACATGACGTACTCGCTGCCGACGATTGGGGGTGGCAGGTCAGCCGTGTAGAGTGTGTAAAGGGTTGGTGAGAGACAAGAGCCCTGAGGCACGCCGCTCGATAGTGAGAATTCTTCTCCAAAATGTTCTTGCATCTTGATTTTGGCTCTGCGGTCCATAATGAAGTTGCACAGCAGGCGCGTCAGATTTTCGGGTAACCCCAGTTGTATGATCTTATACTGTAGCCCTGCGTGCCAAACTTTGTCAAACGCCTTGCTGACGTCCCTCAGTACTATATTGCACTGCAGGCGGCCAGTCATGGCGTTGGCGATCTGCTCGTAGGCCTGAGCTATGGCGGTGGATGTGCCTCGGTACTGGCGGAAGCCGAACTGGCGGGGATTATGCACGTCTTCGTCCTCCAGATACATCCGCAATCGCTTGTTGACTATTTTTTCGAAGATTTTGGCAGGTACCTCTAGCAGCGATACTGGTCGAAAGTTTTCGACTTTGTTTGGAGGCTTCCCTGCTTTTGGTATGCGGTGAACATCAATCACTTGAAGAGTTAAGCCGTGGAACCCTTAGGTCTGATAGTGCGTTCGACACAACACCTTTTTATGATCCAGTTCCTTCTTATTCAACAGAGTTTCACAGTGTGTCAGAGAACCCTCCTTTACCTCCTGCATCAACTAATCCTTCAGTTAGGTCTCAGATGCCTGACAACTCACTAACCATGGCTACAGCTAGTTCTGGCATGTCATCTAACAATCTTAATGTTGTTCAAGTGTTGCCTCGCAGGAGCCGTGTTCGTAAGTTCACGGCGTTAGATAATTATCGCGTAACTACGTTTTTAAGGTCATGTGAGGATACAATGAAGAACGTTAAGATAACGGAGGAGGAAGACCGCAAGGCTTTTGTCCGTGGTCACATCAAAGAAGGTAGTTATGCCAGTGAACACTTAGATGCTAGTGGTCTGGTGCACCCTTCATATACTATGTTTAGAAGGACTTTAATTGTACCATTTGAATTGGGCGCACAACAGGGTCACTTAAATTGGATGTTTAGGTGGATTGACCGTCTTACTCATACGATTCGAGTAGAGGACACCTTGAAAAGTGTCTCCATAGCTGGAGATGTCTGTCAAGACAACTTGGCTAATTTGGTGGTTCACCCTGGTTGGAAGCTGACGGTAAAATGTCCGGAGACACTTTTGCAAAATTAATTGAATTTATTAGTTTTCTCTTGACGATCCGTGACCCTGCGTATAATCATGCAAAGACATATGATTATACCCCAACTGATTTCATTCTTGAGTATGCAGATAACATCGCAATTAAGACACCGCATAGTCACCTAGCGAGGACAGTAACACCTGTTGCCCCGATGCAACAACGAGTTCCTAAGAACTCTGGCACCAAAGTCAAGTTACCTTTAGTATGTACTCATTGCAAGAAGAAAGGTCATACAGTTGACTTTTGTTACCAGCTCCAGTGAGGTGGTGTCAAACCTAAAAACCAAACAACCCCTCCTACCAATCTGCGACAGCGACATGGATCACCCAAGACATATTCAGCAGCTACTCAGACCAAGTCTGCCGTCCATAACTCAGAAGAATGTCAGGTTCTTCAAAGATGTCGGGATATGGGATATGAGTTACCCCAGGTAACACAACAGCGGACATCGCCTCGCTATCACAAGAAGTCCGGGGGAAGACCAGCGACTGTCCCAGAACGACGTAGGATAGGTACATCAGTACCATCAAACATCAACACTTCTGTTGCAGCCTCATTAAAAGCAGCGCTCAACAAAGCGGAAGTATTATCTGTTCCGGCGAGGGTTGGGGAAGTCAAGCTTGCCTTAGACATTGATACGGGTGCATGTGCAATTATAATATCATTAGCGTCTTATCAAGGACTACAACGAAGATACCCTCACCGAGAATTTCTTGTTCGACTTACTAACACCGATTTCTCAGGTGTTTCCGGTGCCCAGCTGGATATTACAGGAATGGTAACATTACCATTACATTTTTCTAGACGTGGTAAACCATCTTCAGAAGATTTCTATATAGTCCAAGACTTTAATTTACCAGCTGATGGATTACTAGGTCTTTCATCTCTAAAACATAATATGACAGATGATCAGCCCAGCAGACATACTATAACTGTTAATGGTGTTTTCTACAGTGCCATGGATAAGTCTGTACCGTTGCTCTCCGCAAGGGTGAATGTGTTGTCCACTGTAGCTACTATATATGAGGAAGATGGATCCCGAGTCAAAGCGAGTCCAAGACCACACATACTCACTCCCCCAGCGTATTATAGTTGCAAAAGTTGGACGACCGTGCCTGCAAATTTAAGAACATAAGAACACAAGAATGGAGGAAACTGCAGCGGGCCTATTGACCCATAATGGGCAGTCCCATTTATACCCAACCCCTATTGCTCATACAAGCATCCAACCTCTGTTTGAAGCTATCCAGCGTATTCGAGTTAATGATGATATTTGGTAACTTGTTCCACTCATCCACTATTCTGTTTCCAAACCAGTGTTTACCTATTTCACGCCGAAATCTAAATTTGTCTAATTTAAAACCGTTGTTGCGAGTTCGCTCCTGGTTGGATAGTTTGAGTACCTTTGTAATGTCCCTTTTGTTTAGCCCTGACTTCCATTTATACACCTCTATCATGTCGCCCCTCACTCTATGTCTCTCGAGGGAGTGCAAATTAAGATGCTTTAACCTCTCTCTGTACTAAAGGTTCCTAATGCCCGGGATTAGTCTTGTCATTCTCCTCTGGATTCTTTCCAAGGATTCTATATCCATTCTGTAATACAGCGACCAGAACTGAACTGCGTAATCCAGGTCAGGTCTCACAAGCGCTAGATATAATTTTAAGATGACCTCGCTAGTCTTGTAACTAACACTCCTTTGTATGAACCCAAGTACTTTATTAGCCTTGTTATGAGCAAAAACACATTGTTTACTTGGCTTAAGATTCCTACTTATCATCACTCCTAAATCTCTCTCACAGTCGGATTCTAAGATGGCATTGTTGTTCATCTGGTAACTGGTTTCCCTGTTTACATCTCCTATACTGAGTACTTTACATTTGTCCACATTGAATTTCATCTGCCATTTTTCTGACCATTCGAAAAATTTGTTTAGATCTTCCTGTAGTTTTGCAGAGTCCTCGTCAGATTTAATTACACGTCCTATTTTAGTGTCATCAGCAAATTTACATATGTTGCTATCTATGCCGATATCTATGTCGTTTATGTATATAATAAATAATAATGGTCCAAGTACTGAGCCTTGGGGAACTCCACTAGAGACGTTGCTCCAATGCGATTTAGTGCAGTTTATGCTCACTCGCTGTTTCCTGTCCCGTAACCACGCCCTAATCCATTTAAGGATATTACCTTTGATGTCATATGCTTCTACCTTTCTAATTAGTCTTTCGTGGGGGACTCTGCCAAAGGCTTTGCTAAGGTCGAGATATATCACATCATAATTGTGCCCCTCGTCCACCGATTCGAAAACTGATGAAAAGAATGTTAATAGATTAGTTAGACATGAACGCCCGCTTGTGAAGCCATGTTGGGAATCATTGATCAACTTGTGCTTCTCCAGGTGGTTTCGAATTGAGTTTGAAATGATTGATGTTAGACTCATTGGGCGGTAGTTAGAAGATAGTGATCTATCCCCCTTCTTGAAACTCGGTATTACATTCGCTATCCTCCAGGATTCTGGTACTACACCTATTTTTAATGACATGTGAAACAACTTTGCTAAGGGCATACTAAGCTCTTCCTTACAATCCTTTATACTCTGGCAATTATCTCATTGGGACAAGGTGACTTAATAGGCTTCAGTTTGTCTATTTGCTTATTAACATCGTTACTGGTCACTACTATCTCGCTTAATTTGTTTTCTTCACTATCTTTGAATAGAGTCGGAGCCTTGGGTATCATGTTTAAATTTTCGGTGGTGAAAACTGTTGAAAAATATTTGTTCAGATTATTGCTCACTTCTCCATCGTTATCAGTTAGCTCGCCGGTATCTGACTTTATTGGTCCAATCTTATCTCGTGTTTTAGTTTGAAACATTTGGTAGAATCCTTTGGGGTTTGTCTTCGCCTCCCTTGCTATCTTCAGTTCATTATTGCTCTTTGCTTTTCTTATCTCGGTGTTAACCCTACTGGCCAATACCCTATAATACTAACGGAGGAAAATTTCTCCACGGTTTATCCTTCTACCTATAGCCTTCCTTTGGCCAATAATGTTCTTTAAATAATTATTTATCCATTTACTGTCATTGTTGTCTGTTCTGAGTTTTTTGTATGGTATGTTCTGCCTTTGTGCATTATGTAACTCATTATTTAAATTGTCATGGAACTTGACAATCTCAGATCTAGTTATCAGGTCGGTGTCGTCTGTCAGGTTCATGCCCAAGCGCGAAACCCCCTCTCTTAGCTGCCTTTTTAAGCTATCAAAGTTTGCCCTTCTGAAATCTGGGACTTCAATGGAATTTTCCTTGCGTCTGACCTGAAAATCTAACTGGAATCTAATTTCCTTGTGATCGCTGTTTGCAAGTTCGTTCCCTACCTCGACATTGCTAATGAGGTTTTCTCTGTTCGACAGAACTAAATCGAGTATATTATTACCCCGGGTGGGTTCGGTTATATGTTGACTTAGGAAACAGTCCTAGATCGTTTCGAGGAAATCCTCTGATACTGAGTTACCTGTAAAGTCAGTCAAATCTATTTGGCTTAGGTTAAAATCGCCTACTATACAGACTTTGTTGTGTATGGAAGTCCTGCGCATTTCATCCCAGATAAGTTGCTCGTTAACTCTATCAAGATTGGCAGGTCTATATATTACTCCAATGATAAATTTTTCCCTACTGTCGATTAATTCTATCCAAATTGCTTCTGTATTCCGCTCAGTTTTTATTTCCGTATTTATTTCACACTTCAGATTATCCCTGACATAGATTGCTACTCCACCTCCTTTCCTGGTCTGCCTATCGGTATGGAACAATTTGTAACCCGCAATTTGGTATTCGACTGGTAACTCACGTGAGTCTAGGTTGACCCATCTTTCAGTGAATGTTATCATATCGATTTTTTCGGTACATACCAAGGCCCTAATATCATCCATTTTGTTTCTCATACTTCTACTGTTCGCGTAGTAGACATTTAAGTTAGTCGTGTTCTGAGTCCTCCCTTTACCGCGTTTAGGTTTTAATTCCGTCTAATTTAGTTTTGTCATCAATACTATCACTATTTCCCTGTAATCTTTCACTTTGTTTACCCGCTCCCACTGCAGTCTCCTCCACCCCCGTGCCCATATGTTCCCCTAGCAGTTTAAAGGCTTCGATATCCTTTGAACTGCCCTCTCGAGAGACCCAGTTTGGGTTGCCACCCCATCCCTAGACAGGTGCACCCCATCCCTTTCATAAAGGTCCCTTCTGCCGTAGAAGTTGTCCCAGTTGTCAATGAATGGGACTGATATTGACTTGCAATATCTGTCAAGACGGTCTTTGACACCAACCGCCCTTGACAACCATTCACTGCCAACTCTCCTTCTAGGCAGGACACCACTTATAATAGGGATCCCTCCCCTAGTCCTAATACGATCTATAGCTGCCTTGAACTTATCAAGAAGCTCCTCGCTCCTACACCGGCCAATATCATTGCTTCCTGCACTGAGGCAGATAATGGGTTTGTTCCCATTACCAGACAAGATATTGTCCATCCTGTCAATTATTATATCCCCCACCCCAGCTCCTGGCAAACACACCCTCATCCTATTTTTGTTTTTACCACAAAAAGCCATGTCCAAGTACCGTACCTGTGAGTCACCAACATTTTAAGTTTTTATAACTTCCTTGTCAGCCCTGTCCCTGACTGTACTAACGTCCAATTCGTCTATCAAGGTACTGAACGAGTTGGTACACTTAGCTGTTGATGTCGTTGTTGACGTATCCTTGGTGTGTTTTCTCATCACCAGTTTGGTCTTCCCTCTCCTCACAACCTTCCACTCGTCTCAGTTATCGTCAGACACGGGATTTCCTTGTCTCGCCTCTTCCTTCAACGTCGCCATCTCTTCCTTTAATTTCAGGTTCTCCAACGTGACCATCTCCAGCCTGGCCAAAAAACTTGCACACCCCAGACCACACATAGCACTGGCCATATCTGATAATTATCCCATGGGAGCTAACCCTGCCATGACCTTTCCCCTAGTGAGGAAATCACCAGAGCCATTGTTAGCTTTCCTGATGTGTACTCGGGGACTGGCGTAGTCTGTCTTATGGAAACGTGCAAGGTTAAAGGCCTATCATGCGAATCTACACAGTCTTCAGCCTTCATAGGGTGATGACGTCGGTGCTGCCCACTCACACGGCCGTGGTCTCTTGACCATGGAGACAGCTGCCAGCCTGGTTTGTCGGGCCTTCTCTTTCCTCATCTCCTCCTTCCCATCTGGATTTATCAACATCCTCCCAGCAACAGGTCAGTGCAAAGATTGACGATCAACCCATAACTGATATACAATAGTAGCAGTTTCAACTCGAAACAAAGAAACAACTGTTAGAGTGACAATCGTGCTTAGTGGTCAAAGTTGACCTGACGCGGACCTGACACACCCTATCCGCCGTACACTCAACACCACCATCACGGGATGAGAAGCCAAGAAAGACTCCAGACTACATCAGGAGGGAAAGGAGGACTCCCTACTCCACCCAGGTGAGGAACTATGAATTTCTAACTACATCACATGAGGAACAAGAACCATCTCCAACACCCTGTGTGAGCTGAAGGACCTACCCGGACCTCATGGTGGCTGTCCTAAACATTTGCAGCTGTAGTGAGGTAACGGATTAGCACCCAGGTACAACGGCCATCCAGACACTTGGGTCCAACATCAGGTCACAAGAATGTCTACAAGACCAGCTTCCACAGGACCAGATATGGTTAATCTATATGTTGACTCCATGTTTCTTATATTTATGGAATTGAAAGCTTTTGTCAATCAAGTGACCCACTTCCCAATTTACGATATGTAACTTATCACCTCTGTTCATTGTATATTTTCAGCCTTTGGGCTGCCATGTTATCTTAAGAAACTGTTAATAATAATCATTATTATTATTATTTGAGTATGATTCATCCTGGTGGGTTAACAGATGTCCTAGTTCTCAACAAAACAGGCGCTCTTAAAATATTGAAAGAGGGATGTTATTTGTGTGATTTTCTAGTTTATCATAAAAATGTTGCACAACAGCCTACGCAATTCCCAATTGGTAGTGTTTCACCTTCAATTAAACACACACGACAGGAGAGGATAGATCAAATATCACCACATGTTAAGGTAAGTGATCACTCTCAAGGCAAGACTAGGCTCCTAGAGTTGCTTGCCGACTACGTAAACATTGTAGCTTATCAGTGGAACAGCTAGGTCACACAAGTTTGACTTCGCATCACATATCTTTAAAACCGGAAACAAACCTGATTTACATACCAGCTTACCGACTACCACATAGCCAGCACGCTGTAGTGCAGGACATGGTTCAAGATATGTTAGAGCAGAAAGTGATAATACATTTAAAGTCTCCTTTTAATAGTTAATTGATTTTAGTCCCTAAGAAGGATGGAGGTTGGCGCCCAGTTATTGATTTTATGCGCGTCAACGAAAATCATATCCCGGATAGGTATCCAATACCTGTCCTGAGTGATATATTGCAATCTTTAGGCAAAAAAACGCTGTATTTAGCAACCTTAATCTGCTTAGCGGATATTGGCAAATTCCTCATGACGAGAAGTCTCGAGAGATTACTACTTTTAGTACTCCTTTGGCCCATTTTGAATTTCTGAGGATGCCATTCGGTCTCAGAAGCACCCCATTGACTTTTCTAAGGATGATCACCACCTTGTTTGCCGGTTTATCTGGATATTATCTTTCTTTTATTAGAGGCTATGCGACATTAGCTTCACCCTTGACTAAGCTACTTAGGAAGGATGCAACTTTTGTATGGAATGCTGAACAAAGAGGATAGGTTTTATTGCATTGAAGACAACACTGACCAATGCCCCTGTTTTAGCAATTCCTGACTACTCTCAACCATTTACTCTGTGTACCCACTCCTCAGGACAGGGAATCGGTGCTGTACTTGTGCAGCTGGACACTTAGGAAAATTTAGAGTACTTGCTTTCGCCAGTCGTAAGCTTAATGATGTCGAAACACGTTATTCAGTCACACATTTAGAAAAATTAGCTGTTGTTTGGGCACTGAAGAAGTTTAGAGACACTAGTTTTTGGTTATGAATGACTTCAGATTTGATTCTTATGTATCTGGCTCCTAATATGACCTTTAGTGAACTCAATATAGTATCAGATAAATTGAAATTTATTTCTTATTTGAAGGAATCACATTTTGCTAATTTAGAAGATAATCTGCCATTTTATTTTTCACGGGGATTTGCCATACTAAGTTTAACTATTCCCAGTGTCTACACAAATATGTATGTAACATGGATAGGTATATATATAGGGTTTTTCTGAGAGGTTAGTTAATCCTCGTGGAGCTCGGAAGGTGGTGGCCAAGCATTATATTAGCCCCTGTCTAATAGACAGTAGTATTTATATAAATATGGGTTAGTGCATCAGTTTTATATAATTCCATCACTCACGTAAATTTCCATGAGCAGTGAGTGATCATCTATTGAACATGTGATCAGTATATTTCCACTGACGAGTCGCGTCTCTATGATGCTAGAATAAGCAGTTAAGTAAGCCGCTCCTGGTTAATTATCACTCAGCCCTCACAAAGCATAGACGTGACTCAAGAGCTATCCCAGATAAGCTTACGGTCTATTCCCTGACACTCACAGCTTATGGTGTTAACTACGGTGATATCCTTGTTGCCTGGGCCGAGACTATTTTTATAAATAAATGGAGAAAAGAACATTTGGGTTTTGAAAACTTATCCCACAAACATTTTTTGGATTGTAGCTAAATCAACTGTCATCAGTCAAGCTCAGGTGACCGGAAATGGCCACAATCCATTAGCAAAGAAGAGGAATGGACACACAGGATGTATCGGTTGTGTGAATGGGTGAATTGGGTGAAGAGGGTGGTGGGTAAAGTTGGTTTGTGTGGAGCGGCAGGGTTATACCAGATTTAAGGCCTTGACTTGGAAAGGGAATTACCAGTATAGAACACATTGAATGACAGGGACAGCGGGCAAATGGGAAACTTGTTTATGTATGTGATTTTGGGTGCGGTCATTCTTCATCAAACTGTATGGTGTTTATGTAATGCGAATGAGAGCAAGTGAGTGAACCACTGTGTTGCGTGAATGAGGGTGTGCACGAGTACTGTCCTCTAGTGGCGTGATTGACGTGTGCATGAGTGCTGCTACGTAGTGGTGTGACTGAAAGTTGGTTGTTGGTTGAATGTCTGATTAGTTACATGACATGGCACGGGGTTTCGTGAGTCTTGTATGTTACCCTGTAAAGGAGATTGTACTCTGTTGCACCACTGTACGGACCTCTCCCAGCAAATTGCATCTGTGAAGCCTGTGTTTCTTTGAGCTGTCGGCACCGAGTAACATTTGAACACAATAAAAGTGGATTTAAAAGAAAAAAAAATAATTGTTTATATCAAGTGAACTACCGAAGTAAAATGAAGCTTAAATGTATTCTCTCTGTGAAACAAGAACAAACCCTAACCTGTCCAATACACACATGGGAACGCTGTCTTACACGTAGTGATATCACCAAAGACATTCATTCATCTTAACCGTGCTGGGCAGAAACAATATCTGATATTATGTTATATCTTCATTTTTTTTTACATAATAGGGACACATCTTCTCTGCCTTGTGGATGGGTCTAGAGTGATCTAATGCTGGGAATATCGTCTATGATTGTGGATGAAAAATATTGATCCATAATATTTTCCTGTTTTTGTTCAGACCATAAAGATAAAATTAATATTAATCATCATTTATTATTATAAAATTAAATTCTCACACTTCATCCCCATGAAATATTTTACGAGCAAAAACTTGTGTTCGTGGAGAGGAGCCAGGGTGATGTTACTGACACTAGTAGTCCTCCCCCTCTCCTAAAGATGCTTACCACCCCACCTCCCAACAGACGTGTATCATGTTAGTACTTTTCATAGCAGGTCCAATCTCCGTCTTGTGAAATCCTGCATGAGTCAACTGTTCCACCTATTAGTGTATGTCTCGGGTGGGACATAAACATACGGGTGAGGGGGGGGGGGGGGCCAATGACCTGAAATCGTGGACAATTATGAAAACGACATAATGGGACTTCTTCCTTAACTTCGGTATATACAAATGTGGAGACAAATCTTATTTTGTTATCCACAAATAAAATTAACTACAAGCACAAGTACAAATATCTTACCCAGACAACAGTCATGACCCAAACTGTATGACATCACATTATACATACACTGGGTGAAGGACAGACCACGTTATTCACACACAGGATGAAGGACACACCACGTTATTTACACACGGGGTGAAGAACACACCACGTTATACACACACGGGTGAAGGACACACCACGTTATACACACACGGGTGAAGGACACACCACGTTATACACACACGGGGTGAAGGAAGCCATTCATTGCTTTCACCGTGTAAAGGCTCACATGACTTTGTTATGATCCAAGTAGTGTCTCTGATCCACTTTGATTTTTATTGTAAAATAAAACGGAAATTATGATTCTGTACTTGCTACAATAATTCTATAAAGTGAAAATGTTTTGGCTTATAGAATATATAACAGTGACAAAATTTAGATAAGAAAATGTGTTGTGAAGTCAACCAACCACAAACGGAGATTCGCAAGATATAATGACAACTTATCAAGTTTGATACAACAATCATATAATTAAATATCCATGAAACATGAACGTTAAGGTTTCAACGGTTGGTAGGGTGTACTTTTGACTTACAAAACTCGAATTACAGATAAAGAAAGATATGATAAGTATCGCTGAACACCAATGCTAGCACAGAATAAGACAGAACCGCCTGAAAATGTCAGCAAGTACGGCCCCCGTTTTTTGTACGCACCAATTAGGAACATCCGGGCAGCCAGTGGGCATAAAATGGGCACCATATGGCAGGACGCACTTGGCCTGATTCACTGTCCCCAGGGATACACCGTGGGTGTTGCAAGCACTTCCTGCACTCTTGCTCAGGGGCTTAGGTTACTCGCCACCATCTTGATGCACTCAAGATAATATCCCCTGGCGAGGCTTCGCGCGTTCTTCACTTCTTTTGAGGTTTTGTTAAGAGAACATAAGATTAAGGCGATGGTGAGACATTGTCTTATCTGGAGTGAGGCTACGAGGGGCGTGAAACAAGACACGCACATGAGATATTATATTGTTTATGGCTTTGCTGACAAGAGAAGAATGTCGTCGATGCTCTCTTGTTTTGTTTCTAGACATAATATTGACATAATCGATAAATTATAGACTCACCCCTATATTGTTTATAGTTTATATTGAGTTTGTAGGTTGACATTGTACCAAGGTTCTGTCGTCATCATGTAAACATTAGATTACAAGTGCGATGTTCTGTTGTTTTTGTCTGTGTTTACACAACGAGGGGATGCGGCAGTCGAATGGATACAGAATTTGTCTCCTTTTCTAAGGGACGCTGGTTCACGGTCAGGACACCCTCAGTCGGCTCAGCTGCAAATGAGTATACGGCTTTAGTTTGGGCGGGGAGGAGGGAGGGGGATGGGTGAAGGCGGTCAATTGTACTAGAGATGACACACCTTCCCTGTGTATCCTGGCTCGTGTTGCTCCTAACGGACTGTTAAGCCACTTTCAATCTTTACACATAAAGAGTGCGTTTAATGGAAAACTTTATACTCGGTTCCTTAGAAGTTATTGATATGAAAAAGAAAATCCGCCTGTGAAGCATGGTGTTTGTGTATCCGTTTATATTTCAGTGTTTAATCCTTTTTATAAGACTTTGACTTTTAAAACACTTTGCATCACACTACTGACTGATTCTCATCCTTCACACACGCCTCTGTTGAAAGTTGACAGATACACGACAGATCTCCATGTTGAGGGTAACGTAAATATCACCTTGGAATTTTAGCCTTCAGTGGTGGGGTCGGTACAATATCCCAGTGGCTTACATCTTAGTTCAAGAGACGTAACAGTGAAAATAGTATACCAACTCTCTCTCTCCCACCAACACTCCCTAACTCTCCCAATTCTACCGCCCTCCCTCCCTCCCTCCCTCCCTTCCTTCCTTCATACCCCACTTCCTGTCTGCTATCCCCCCTTCCTCCCACCTCCTTACTTCTCATCTTCCCTTCGCCTCGCACTTTCTTCTTCCCATCCTCCCTGCTTGCAATACTCCTGTCCTATCCTCCCCCCCTCTCTTCCTGGAGATATGTGTCAGGTTATTAATATTTATGCTATTTTTGGCCTTTTGAAGAGATTTACTTGTGGAGACAGACTTTGTGCACGTAAGAATGAGAAGAGAGAGAAAGAACCTTATTTTCTCCACACCTGGCCGTCCATGGACAAGAGAGAGAGAGAGAGAGAGAGAGAGAGAGAGAGAGAGAGAGAGAGAGAGATAACTCTAGTGTCGGTCTCTCAGGAATGTATGACATCCACTTTGTCACTCCGTTTAAAAAGTCAGACAAAACAGCGGCGGAGAAATTAGTAAACCATCCTAGTAAGGGTGACTTAGCTCTTCTGTCCTATTTCATCCACTAGACAAAATATAGCAGCGAAGACCCACTATATCAGTTTTCTCGGGGTTAGACTTTCAAAAATGTTAATTGACGAGTGAAATTGAGAATTGCTTAAGGATTTGTAGAGTATTTTGAATGTTGTCCAGACAAAACAACACACAAATAAGGGTTTGGTTGTTTTCATAGCGTTAAGTGGTAAGGCTATCTCAGAGGCTAGTTTTTGGTTAATAGTCAATTTGTCGTGGCTAAAAACTCCAATAGACTAAATAAGGAAAAAAAAAGACAACTGTATGACTAATTTGGGAAAGTATCTAAAACTGTGAAAAGTATTTGATTTTGATATTTTTGGTATTTCACTCGTTTTTTTTATTTCCTCCAGTGTTTTATTATTTCCCCTTAATCATTAGTGTTTGGAGATGAGAATTAGGCCACGACGTGATAAACTTATATTTCAAATTAATCACTTGAGACAAATTAAGTATATTAGATTGACTTAACTTGAGGTAAAGAGGAGTGGTGGTCGACTAGGTACAGAACTCACCTCCTGTCTTAAGGGTTGCTTGTGACACTGTCAAAGACTTCAGGCCACCTGACTTATTGTATCTTGAACTTTGTAATTACTACATTGAATCGGGGGTGCTTAACATTCTTGCTGTTTATCCCAAATTTGCTAGCCCACACTGATTAGTCATAATTAGAATATGACTCCAATGTATGTGAACCACTGACCTATATATACTGCTAATGAATATGATGTATTTCTTTCTTTGTGTACGAACCTTTGTCCTGCATGGCAGTGAACAGAGACATTACCCACATGGACCTGACCTATATATAGCTGTTAATGAATATGATGTACTTCTTTGTGTATGAACCTCTGTCCTGCGTGGCAGTGAGAAGTGATACCACCCTCAGTGTCAAGACCTGACTGAATTACTCAGTATAGGCAAACTGTACTCCAAGCTTTGTCAATAAATTTGTTAAACTAAAAACTTGTTAGAGCCCAGTGCACCTCTCATCTATGTGGCTGTGAATGGAAATATAGTAGTTGATGAGTGGAACAAGTTACCAAACATCATCATTCACTCGAATACGATGGGTAGCTTCAAACATAGGTTGGATGGATGTATGAGCGAAAGGGGTTGGGTGTAAACGGGACTGCCCAGTACAGGCCAATAGGCCCGCTGCAGTTTCCCCCATTCTTATGTTCTTATGAATGGTTAGTTACTTTTTCAGTTGGAGAAGTGAAGGTTGTCGAGTGCAGTATCAGCGAACTGCCTCGCTGTCTACTGTGTGTCGTATCTATAACTCTTCTAACGGATCACCGAGTCTTATAGGATCCGCTTACAGAACCCAAGACAACAGCTCAGATTCACTTGTTGCCTCCAGGATTAAATAATTCATTATTCATAGTGTACCAGTGAATACACGGGTTGTGACGGTGACGCCCAGATGATGTCAGGAATATACTGTATCATAGAGAAGTGTACCATGAACTGAGACCACAAGACGGTATTACAAAACAACTTCTCGGTGTGTGTTGTGGATGTATGAAACAGGTTACTTCAGTGGATGATCCTGTTTCCATATGTGCTGATGACTGAGAGACGACTGGAGAAACATCGGGTAGACCAAGATGTATACAAATCCCGAGGCTTAATGCAGTATATTTAACAGCGTCACTAACCCTCCCGAATCAGTAAAAATTTTGGCCCGCTTGAAGATGAAGATCTCTGGACACACAGGCCTGAGGACTTCGTCGTAAATACATGTAAGTCACGTGAATACTGAACACGAGTATATACAACGCTCGTTTCCTGTCCTAGGGGTCTGTGGATCGATCTCAGGGCACTCTCAGTCCACCCAGCTGTGAACGAGTATCTAACTTTATACATTTCGGAAAGTGAGAGCGGTCAGGTGCAGTGTCAGCCACGTTGCCTTGTTGTCTACTGAAGGGTTAGTATACAGTGTGCTCTATCCACATTATCCCTAACGCACTTTCATTTTTTTCACATGAAAATAGGTCCAGTAGGCTTGGCAACCCATTCGGGCCAGTGTGGATACAGCACACTGAATACAAAGGCTTCATTACTCAAGGAGGTGGTAAGGCCGACGCTCCACTCAACTAATTTCACTTCTCTATAAAATTAGGTAACCATTAACAGCTGGGTGGAGTGAGGGAACCCAGTTGTGAAACATAATATGACCCTTCGGAACAAGAGGCGAACGCGGTACCCACTCAGCTGCCGCACTATTAAAATTGACATAACTAAGTTAACTTTTATATAGCTAGATCCAAAAACTAGTTCACTAATACATAATGTGCACTTTAAAATCGTCCACCTCTCCATAAAGGTCAAAACATCAAATCAAATTACAATTGATGTAACCCTCGACGAGTACTGGTCAGTTGTTGGGAGGCGTTGACCGGTGTTGAGTTACGTCAGCTGAGTTTGTTTGCTATTTGGTGTCACTCTGGCGTTAGTCGTCGCTTCAACTGGTATTACTTCCAGGCGTCACTTACTGGGGTAGTAGCGTTGCTCTGGTAATGCTTGGTTTTGGTGGTGCCCCTCAGGTGTTGCAGAATTGTTCAGATGCTTTGGCCGGTAGAGGCCTGAGGTATACAACTCCTCCAGACAACACGTTCCTCCCTCACTCCCCTGGCTCCTGTCTCACACTCGCTCCACACATACACTGATCCCATCCATATATTGGACAAGGCGGCCCTTGTCCAATCACGTCTACCCTCACGTGTGAGTCAGAAAAACACAACCTGTTGATGGGCATGAAGATGATTGTTTACCCCCCTCCCCTTACCCCAGTGCAGAAATTCTGCTGGGACCATTACCCTTGGTCAAGAATAAACCGGAGTCGTGATGCGGGCCACAGAAAGTGTTTACAAAACATTTTTGACTTAATCGGTTTATGCAAAGTTTACAGCATATCCTGAATCATAACACATGTAGGAGTAATGGGTTTAGGTTAGGTTAGGTTAGATTAGGTTAAGTTAGGTTAGGTTGTTTCTTGTGGGGAACCTCATCCTCCCTGCTCTCTTTTCTGTCTCTATCAACTTTTTTTCTCTCTCAGAAAAAATAGTAATATTAGCGTGGCGAAGTTAATTTTACCATCTTGAAAAGCTAAATATATTTTCAGTGTGTGTGTGTGTGTGTGTGTGTGTGTGTGTGTGTGTGTGTGTGTGCTTGTGTGTGTGTATTTGTGTGTGTGTGTTTGTATGTTCTATATACAGTAACTTGATTGAACTTTACCTTCACGTCTTTGGTCTCTGCACATCACCGGTCAAATGCTTTCTTAATATTAGTATTGGTTTCTAAATATTACAATTGGCTTATGAACATTGCTAATGGTCCGTAAGTACTTTTATTTGTCTTTAAGGTCCGTTCTTTGGTTTATAAACATTCTAAATTATCTCCAAGAAGTAACATTGCTCTCTAAACATTCTCATCGGTCTCTAAATATCCTGATTAGTCTCTAAACATTACAGTGAGTCTCTAAACATTGCCATTGCTCTCTAAAAACCTAATTATGATCTAGAAACTTTGCCAGTGTTTCTTTTACGATTCTACACCGACATTATATCCCAGTTTCATTATATAGTTCTAAATTGTCTCATTTACCCTTTGAGTACGATGACTTATGCCCTTTGAGTACGATAATTTGACCCAGTGAGACGATGAGCATGGTGACTTAAGGGGAGTAAGTCATCGTAATCAAAGGAACAAGCTATCATATTCAAAAGGCATAAATCGTACTCAAAGTGCACAAGTTATCGTACTCAAAGTGCATAAATATTCGTACTCAGTGGGCATAAATGAAGGACTTTACGACCCAAGCGGATATATAGAGAAAGATGAATAAATACGAAGATTAATTATCAGGGGTTAAAAATCTTCATGTTTATTCTATTTTTTGTTGGTCCGTGTTTTCAATGTATGAATGAAGGAAATACGCGATGAGTGAAGTCAATTACTGAACTCAAATATAAAATGAATGAAACGAGTGGCTTAGTGAATCATGTGATGAATGGATTATGTAATGAATAAACCAAATGAATCTTAATCTGAATCATAAAGAGAAGAATTTATTATTAAAGGAATGAATGAAGGTACACTTGAACGATGAGATAAGATATGCAACGAATGAATGAATGAATGAAGGAAGGAAGGAAGCACGTGATCAATAAGGGGCGTTGGAGGATTAGCGACGTAGAAACTTGATCTTGAGTTAGAATACATTGTTAACACCCACTAACAATGCTGTCAGTGATCGAGGGAACCTGAGAGGGAGTGAGGGTGGATGGAGGGAACCTGTGAGGGAGTGAGGGTGGATGGAGGGAACCTGTGAGGGAGTGAGGGTGGATGAAGGGAACCCGAGGAGTGAGGGTGAATGAGGGAACCCAGAGGGAGTGGGATGGAGGGAACTCCGTGAGGGAGTGAGGAGGGTGATGGAGGGAACCCAGAGGGGTGGATGAGGAACCCGTGAGGGAGTGAGGTGGATGGAGAACCTGAGAGGAGTGCGAGGGGTGGATGGAGGAACCTGTGAGGGAGTGAGGGTGGATGAAGGAACCTGTGAGGAGTGAGGGTGGATGAGGAACCTGAGAAGGAGTGAGGGTGGATGGAGGGAACCTTGAGGAGTGAGGGTGATGGAAGGAACCCAGAGGAATGAGGTGATAGAGGAACCTGAAAGGAGTGAGGGATGGAGGGAACCTGTGAGGGAGGAGGGTGGATGAGGAACTTGGAGAGGGAGTGAGGGTGGATGGAGGGAACCTGTGAGGGAGCCGAGTGTGGATGGAGGAACCTGAGAGGGATGGAGGAACCTGAGAGAGAGTGAGGGTGGATGGAGGGAACCTGTGAGGGAGGAGAGTGGATGGAGGGACCTGTGAGGGAGGAGAGTGGATGGAGGAAACCCTGTGAGGGGAGTGAGGGTGGATGGAGGGAACCTGAGAGGGAGGAGGTGGATGGAGGAACCTGTGAGGTGCAAGAGTTAAGTGGAGGGAACCTGAGAGGGAGTGAGGGTGGATGGAGGAAACCTGAGAGGGAGTGAGGGTGGATGGAGGGAACCTGTGAGGGAGTGAGGGTGGGATGGAGGGAACTGTGAGGAGTGAGGGTGGATGGAGGAACCTGTGAGGGAGTGAGGGTGGCTGGAGGGAACCTGTGAGGGAGTGATGGTGGATGGAGGGAACCTGAGAGGGAGTGAGGGTGGATGAGGAAACCTTAGAGGGAGTGAGGGTGGGTGGAGAAACCCTGAAAGGAGGGTGGATGGAGGGAACCTGTGAGGAGTGAGGGGTGGATGGAGGGAACCTGTGAGGGAGTGAGGGTGATGGAGGAACCTGAGAGGGATGAAGGGAACCTGTGAGGGAGTGAGGGTGAATGGAGGGAAGCTGTGGAGAGTGTGGTGATGAGGGAACCTGTGAGGAGTGAGGGTGATGGAGGGAACCCAGAGGAGTGAGGGTGGATGAGGGAACCTGAGAGGGAGTGGAGAGGGTGTGATGGAGGGAACCTGTGAGGGAGTGAGGGATGAACCTGTGAGGGAGTGAGGGTGGATGGAGGGAACCTGAGAAGGAGTGAGGGTGATGAGTGAACCTGTGAGGGAGTGAGGGTGATGGAGTGGAACCTGTGAGGAGTGAGGGTGGATAGAGGGAACCTGAAAGGGAGTGAGGGTGGATGGAGGGAACCCCAGAGGGAGTGAGGGTGGATGGAGGGAACCTGAGAGGGAGTGAGGGATGGAGGGAACCTGTGAGGAGTGAGGGTGGATGGAGGAACCTGAGAGGAGTGAGGGTGATGGAGGAACCTGTGAGGGAGCTGAGTGTGATGGAGGAACCTGAGAGGATGGAGGGAACCTGAGAGGGAGTGAGGGTGGATGGAGGGAACCTGTGAGGGAGTGAGAGGATGGAGGGAACCTGTGAGGAGTGAGAGTGGATGGAGGGCACCTGTGAGGGAGTGAGGGTGGATGGAGGGAACCTGAGAGGGAGTGAGGGTGGATGGAGGGAACCTGTGAGGGTGTGAGGGGTGATGAGGAACTCCTGAGAGGAGTGAGGGTGGATGGAGGGAACCTGAGGAGTGAGGTGATGGAGGGAACCTGTGAGGGAGTGAGGGTGGATGAGGGAACCCAGAGGGAGTGAGGGTGGATGAGAACCTGTGAGGGAGTGAGGTGGATGAGTGAACCTGTGAGGGAGCAGATGGTGGATGGAGGAACCTGAGAGGAGTGAGGGTGGATGGAGGAAACCTGAGAGGGAGTGAGGGTGGGTGAGGGAACCTCAGAGGGAGTGAGGGTGATGGAGGGAACCTGTGAGGGAGTGAGGTGGATGGAGGGAACTTGTGAGGGAGTGAGGGTGGATGGAGGGAACCTGAGAGGGATGGAGGAACCTGAGAGGAGTGAGGGTGGATGGAGGGAACCTGAGAGGAGTGAGGTGGATGGAGGGAACCCAGAGGGAGTGAGGGTGGATGGAGGGAACCTGAGAGGAGAGGGATGGAGTGGAACCCAGAGGGAGTGAGGGTGGATGGAGGGAACCTGAGAGGAAGGAGGGTGATGGAGGGAACCTTGAGACGGAGGAGGTGATGAAGGGAACCTGATAGGAAAGGAGGTGGATGGAGGGAACCTGAGAGGGAAGGGTGAGGTGATTGAGGGAACCTGAGAGGGGAAGGAGGTGGATGGAGGGAACTTGAGAGGGAGGTGGTGGATGGAGGGAACCTGTGAGGAAAGCGAAGTAGATGGAAGAAACCTGAGAGGAAGGAGGTGGATGTGGGAACCTGGAGAGGGAAGGAGGTGGATGAAGGAACCTGAGAGGGAATAGAGGTAGATGGAGGGAAACCTAGAGGGAAGGAGGTGATGGAGGGAACCTGAGAGGAAAGGAGGTGGTGGAGGAATAGAGATATGTGCAGTGAATTTATAAGGTAGTAAGTCAAAGGTGAGGTTGGTTATGGAGGTTGGGTATGGAGGTTGGGTGGATGGAGGTTAAGGTGGCGGTTGCGGGTGGAGGTTGTGATGGAGGTTGGTTGGGTGGCGGTTGTAGAGATGGCTGGGTGGAGGTTGGGTGGGTGGAGGTTGGGTGGTTGGAGGTTGGGTGGATGGAGGTTGTTGGGTGGCGGTTGGGTGGGTGGCGGTTGGGTGGGGTGGGAGATGGCTGTGAGGTTGTGGAGGTTGGGTGACTGGAGGTTGGGTGGATGGAGGTTAGGTGGTTGGAGGTTGTGGTTGGAGGTTGGCTGGTTGGAGGTTGGCTGCTGGAGGTTGGTTGCTGAGGTTGGGTGGTTGGAGGCTGTGTGGGTGAAGGCTGTGTGGTTGAGGTTGGCTGGTTGGCATGGTGGTAAGGGAGGTTGGTTGGTTGAGGTTATGGTTGGAGGTTGGCTGGTTGAGGTTGGCTGGTTGGAGGTTGATGGTTGAGGTTGTGTGGGTGAAGGTTGTGTGGTTGAGGTTGGCTATTGAAGATGGGTGGTATGGAGGTTGGTTGGTTGAGGTTGCGGTTGAGGTTGGCTGGTTGGAGGTTGGCTGGTTGGAGGTTGATGGTTGGAGGTTGTGGGGTGAAGGTGTGGTTGGAGGTTGGCTGGTTGGAAGATGGGTGGTATGGAGGTTGTTGGTTGGAGGTTGCGGTTGGAGGTTGGTTGTTGAGGTTGGCTGGTTGAGGTTGGATGGTTGGAGGTTGTGTGGTGGAGGTTGGCTGGTTGGAGGTTGGCTGGTTGAGGTTGGATGGATGGAGGTTGGCTGGTTGGAGGTTGGCTGGCTGAGGTTGGCTGGCTGGAGGTTAGCTGTTGAAGGTTGGGTGGTTGAGGTTGGGTGGTTGGAGGTTGAAGTTGGTTGAGGCTGGGCTGGTTGGAGGTTGGGTGGTTGAGGTTGGCTGAGGCTGGCTGGTTGGAGGTTGGCTGGCTGGAGGTTGGCTGTTGGAGGTTGGCTGGTTGCAGGTTGGCTGGTTGCAGGTTGCGGTTGGAGGTTGCGGTTGGAGGTTGCGGTTGGAGGTTGCGGTTGGAGGCTGCGGTTGAGGTTGCGGTTGAGGTTAAGAGGTTGGGTGGGTTGAGGTTGGGTGGTTGGAGGTTGGCTGGTTGAGGTTGGGTGGTTGGAGGTTGGGTGGTTGGAGAGGTTGCGGTTGGAGGTTGCGGTTGGAGGTTGGCTGGCTGGAGGTTGGCTGGTTGAGGTTGGCTGGTTGGAGGTTGGGTGGTTGGAGGTTGGGTGGTTGGAGGTTGCGGTTGGAGGTTGCGGCTGGAGGTTGGGTGGTTGGAAGGTTGATGGAGGTTGGCTGGTTGGAGGTTGGAGGTTGTGGTTGGAGGTTGGGTGGTTGGAGGTTGGCTGGTTGGAGGTTGGCTGGTTGGAGGTTGCGGTTGGAGGTTGGCTGGTTGGAGGCTGGCTGGTTGAGGTTGCGGTTGGAGGTTGCGGTTGGAGGTTGCGGTTGAAGCGTTGGCTGGTTGGAGGTTGCGGTTGGAGGTTGCTGCTGAAGTGTTGCGGTTGGAGGTTGGGTGGTTGGAGGCTGGCTGGCTGAGGTTGGGTGGTTGGAGGTTGGCTGGTTGGAGGTTGGGTGGTTGGAGGTTGGGTGGTTGGAGGTTGGGTGGTTGGAGGTTGGGTGGTTGGAGGTTGGCTGGTTGAAGGTTGGCTGGGTGGAGGTTGTATCACCAATGAAGCGACTCATCATAATAACATTTGGTGTGTGACTCACTGGAGGAGACCTAGACGAGGTGGTGAGTCATTGTTGGGACTCATATGACCACAAACAACTGAGTTACCAAGTGAATGAAACCGGTTAAGTACTATAGTACATTTACCGGCAGTTACTCATATAAGAACATAAGAACATAAGAATGGAGGAAACTGCAGCGGGCCTATTGACCCATACTGGGCAGTCCCGTTTATACCCAACCCCTATTGCTCATATAAGCATCCAACCTGTGTTTGAAGCTATCCAGCGTATTCGAGTTAATCATGATATTTGGTAACTTGTTCCATTCACCCACTACTCTGTTTCCAAACCAGTGTTTATCTATGTCACGCCGAAATCTAAATTTGTCTAATTTAAAACCATTGTTACGAGTTCGCTCCTGGTTGGATAGTTTGAGTACCTTTGTAATGTCCCCTTTGATTAATCCTGACTTCCATTTATACACCTCTATCATGTCGCCCCTCACTCTACGTCTCTCGAGGGAGTGCAAATTAAGATGCTTTAACCTGTCTCTGTACTCAAGGTTCCTAATGCCCGGGATTAGTCTTGTCATTCTCCTCTGAATTCTTTCCAAGGATTCTATATCCATTCTGTAATACGGTGACCAGAACTGAACTGAGTAATCCAGGTGAGGTCTCACAAGCGCTAGATATAATTTTAAGATGACCTCGCTAGTCTTGTAACTAACACTCCTTTGTATGAACCCAAGTACTTTATTGGCCTTGTTACGAGCAAAAATACATTGTTTACTTGGCTTAAGATTCCTACTTATCATTACTCCTAAATCTCTCTCGCAGTCGGATTCCACAATGGCATCGTTGTTCATTTGATAACTGGTTTCCCTGTTTACATCTCCTATACTGAGTACATTACATTTGTCCACATTGAATTTCATCTGCCATTTTTCTGACCATTCGAAAAATTTGTTTAGATCTTCCTGTAGTTTTGCAGAGTCCTCGTCAGATTTAATCACACGTCCTATTTTAGTATCATCAGCAAATTTACTTATGTTGCTGTCTATGCCGATATCTATGTCGTTTATGTATAAAATAAATAATAATGGTCCAAGTACTGAGTCTTGGGGAACTCCACTATTGACATTGCTCCAATGTGATTTAGTGCCATCTATGCTCACTCGCTGTTTCCTGTCCCGTAACCACGCCCTAATCCATTTAAGGATATTACCTTTGATGCCATGCGCTTCTACCTTTCTAATTAGTCTTTCGTGGGGGACTCTGTCGAAGGCTTTGCTAAAGTCGAGATATACCACATCATATTCGTGCCCCTCGTCCACCGATTGGAAAACTGATGAAAAGAATGTTAATAGATTAGTTAAACATGAACGCCCGCTTGTGAAGCCATGTTGGGAATCATTGATCAACTTGTGCTTCTCCAGGTGGTTTCGAATAGAGTTTGAAATGATTAATTCTAGTAATTTGCCTACTATTGATGTTAGACTGATTGGGCGGTAGTTAGAGGATAATGATCTATCCCCCTTCTTGAAAATCGGTATTACATTCGCTATCCTCCAGGATTCTGGTACTACACCTGTTTTTAATGACATGTTAAACAACTTTGCTAAGGGCATACTAAGCTCTTCCTTACATTCCTTTAATACTCTGGCAAATATCTCATTGGGACCAGGTGACTTATTAGGCTTCAGTTTGTCTATTTGCTTATTAACATTGTTACTAGTCACTACTATCTCGCTTAATATGTTTTCTTCACTATCTCTGAATAGAGTCGGTGCCTTGGGTACCATGTTTAAATTTTCGGTGGTGAAAACTGTTGAAAAATATTTGTTCAGATTATTGCTCATTTCTCTGTCGTTATCAGTTAGCTCGCTGGTATCTGAACGTATTGGTCCAATCTTATCTCGTGTTTTAGTTTGATACATTTGGTAGAATCCTTTGAGGTTTGTCTTTGCCTCCCTTGCTATCTTCAGTTCATTATTCCTCTTTGCTTTTCTTATCTCGGTCTTAACCCTACCGGCCAATACCTTATAATACTCCAGGAGGTAAATTTCGCCACGGTTTATCCTTCTACCTATAGCCTTCCATTGGCCAATAATGTTCTTTACATAATTATTTATCTATTTAGGGTCATTGTTGTCTGATCTGAGTTTTTTGTACGGTATGTTCTGCCTTTCTGCATTAAGCAACTCATTATTTAAATTGTCGTGGAACTCGACAATCTCAGATCTCGTTATCAGGTCGGTGTCATCTGTCAGATTCACGCCCATGCGCGATACCCCCTCTCTCAGCTGCCTCTTTAAACTATCAAAGTTTGCCCTTCTGAAATCTGGGACTTTAATGGAATTTTCCTTACGTCTGACCTGAAAATCTAACTGGAATCTAATTTCTTTGTGATCGCTGTTTGCAAGTTGGTTCCCTACCTCGACATTGCTAATGAGGTTTTCTCTGTTCGACAGAACTAAATCGAGTATATTACTACCCCGGGTGGGTTCGGTTATATGTTGACTTAGGAAACAGTCCTGGATCGTTTCGAGGAAATCCTCTGATACTGAGTTACCTGTAAGGTCAGTCCAATCTATTTGGCCAAGGTTAAAATCGCCTACCATACAGACTTTGTTGTGTATGGAAGCCCTGCGCACTTCATCCCAGATAAGTTGCTCATTAACTCTATGAAGGTTGGGAGTTCTATATATTACTCCTATGATTAATTTTTCCCTACCGTCGATTAATTCTATCCAAATTGTTTCTATATTCTGCTCAGTTTTTATTTCCTTATTTAATTCACACTTCAGATTATCCGTCATAGATTGCTACTCCGCCTCCTTTCCTGATCTGCCTATCGGTATGGAACAATTTGTCACCCGCAATTTGGTATTCGACCGGTAATTCACGTGAGTCTAGGTTGATCCATGTTTCAGTGAATGCTATTATATCGATTTTTTCGGTACATACCAAGGCCCTAATATCATCCATTTTGTTTCTCATACTTCTACTGTTTGCATAGTAGACATTTAAGTTAGTTGTGTTCTGAGTCCTCTCTTTACCGAGTTTAGGTTTTAACTCCCTGTCTAATTTTGTTTTGTCATCATTCCTATCACTATTTCCCTGTAATCTTTTACTTTGTTTACCCACTCCCACTGCAGTCTCCTCCACCCCCGTGCCCATATGTTCCCCTAGCAGTTTAAAGGCTTCGATATCATTTGAACTGCCCTCTCAAGAGACCCAGCCAGGGTTGCCACCCCATCCCTAGACAGGTGCACCCCATCCCTAGCATAAAGGTCCCTTCTGCTGTAGAGTTGTCCCAGTTGTCAATGAATGGGACTGATATTGACTTGCAATATCTGTCAAGATGGTCGTTGACACCAACCTCCCTTGACAACCATTCACTGCCAACTCTCCTTCTAGGCAGGACACCGCATATGATAGGGATCCCTCCCCTAGTCCTAATACGATCTATAGCTGCCTTGAACTTATCAAGAAGCTCCTCGCTCCTACACCGGCCAATATCATTGCCTCTTGCACTGAGGCAGATAATGGGTTTGTTCCCATTACCAGAAAAGATATTGTCCATCCTGTCAACTATATCCCCCACCCCAGCTCCTGGCAAACACACCCTCATCCTATTTTTGTTTTTACCACAAAAAGCCATGTCCAAGTACCATACCTGTGAGTCACCAACAATTAAAGTTTTTATACCTTCCTTGTCAGTCCTGTCCCTGACTGTACTAACATCCAATTCGTCTATCCCTGTACTAACGTCCAATTCGTCTATCAAGGGACTGAACGAGTTGGTACACTTAGCTGTTGATGTCGTTGTTGACGTATCCTTGTTGTGTTTTTTCATCACCAGTTTATTCTTCCCTCTCCTCACATCCTTCCACTCGTCTGAGTTATCGCCAGACACGGGCTTTCCTTGTCTCGCCTCTTCCTTCAACCTCGCCATCTCTTCCTTTAATTTCAGGTTCTCCAACGTGGCCCTCTCTAATTCTTCCTTGACCCTCTCCAACAAACTCGCACACCCCAGACCACACATAGCACTGGCCATATCTGATAATTATCCCTCGGGAGCTAACCCTGCCGTGACCTTTCCCCAAATGTAACCTTACTTAACCTGTCCTAGCTTAGCTTAATTAACCTAACCGAAACAATCCAAATCAACTCCTATCTAATCAAACCTAAATCAACTTAACTAACTTAACCCAACCCAACCAAACTAAAAGCCCAACCAATCCAAATCTAAACCCACCTAACCAAACCTAATTCAACATAACTAAACCTTACCCAACCAAACCAAATCTAACCTAACCAAAACAAAAACAGCATCACTTGGAGGTTGAAGACAATACCTATACGTAACATTAATATATCAGCTCAGGTAACAGAATGTGGTAAGTGCGAGGTTATCTATGACCAGGCATAGGGCAACTGTCTTAACTTATCTATAGACTGACCAGGGAAGGGGGAGACGAAGGGTAGGGCAGAGACAGGGAGGTGAGAGTGGTGAGAGAGGGTGGCAAATGAGAGGTGAGGGTTCGGGGTGGAGGCGACTAATGTGGGAAAAAGGCCGAGATAGGATGAAGAGAACTCGGGTCAAGATGAAAGAGGAGAATGGATAGGAAAGAGCAGGTAGAAAATAGTAAATGGTGTAGAAAAGAATAATGAATAACAACAGTAATCGGGTGTTATAAATAGATAAAGAGGGCAAGAGACACAGAGAATAGCATGAAAAGAAATGGGAAGAACGAATGAGGAAAGAGATTAGAAAAACTAGTAAAGGTAAAATAAGTAGACTCTCTAGGTTAACAACAGAAGAATGTCTACTGTTAGACAGATATGCTAAAAGTCACTTGGCAGCGGTGGGATTCGAACCCACGCCTCCGAAGAGACTGGTGCCTTAAACCAGCGCCTTAGACCGCTCGGCCACGCTACCTGTGTAATGCGTATATATTTTGTTGTCATGACACATAAGTATGTCTGATAGTCTGTGATGAATCAATTAATCAGAGCATCATCTTTAAATATGTTGGTTGGCAGCCACAGTCCTCCACTCTAAACCTTCTCGGGGTGTTTTTACCAATCCTTAGTAGGCAGCTAACAACAAGGGAGGTACTACCGTCTGGGAAGACTATTGGAAGCATAATGTATTGTCTAATGGTAGACCCTGCTGCCATATGGCATCACGAAAATTGTGACCAAGTCCCAGGTTGCTGATCTGACTTTCTGCCTCATTTACACACAATTGCAGGGTCTCAATTGCTTCTCTTACTTTGTCAACACAACATACATACTGTTTGTTGCTTCTCACTATTGATTTTAATATTTTAAATTTTTGTATTCTTTATGGTTCTTTATTATTACAGTGTTGTTATTGCAATTATTAGCATTTTTATTTTATTATATAATTTAATATTTTTGTATTTTAATTATAAATTTTATTTACTGCGAATTAATATTATTATTATTATTATTATTATTGTTTTTGTTTTTGTTTTTGTTATTATTGTTATTATTATTATTATTATTATTATTATTATTATTATTATTATTATTATTATTATTATTATTATCATTATTATTATTATTATTATTACATTTTCGCCCCTCAGGCCCCGATGTGGGTCAGTGACTTGTGCCCGGGTGGACTAATCTCCGTAAAAAAAAAAATATTTATACTATATGGGGTGGCTCTTCTTCTGTCCAACTGTTAGATTGCATGGAATCAAAGGCATTTCGTCTTATTAACTCTCCTCCTTTAGTTGATAATCTTTCTTTCCTCTCTCTTCGCCGCAATGTTGTTTCACTGTCTCTCTTTTACAGGTACTTTAACGGGCAATGTTCGGTGGATTTGGAATCCTGTGTGCCGCCGGCAAGGCCAGGGGCTAGTAATACTTGTCTTGCCCGCGGTGCCAACCGTTTCTCTGTGGATGTCGGTCACACTAGAATAACTCGTTATAGTACATCCTTCTTTCCTCACACAGCCAAACTCATGGGCGTATCCAGGGGGGTTTCCTGGTTGCCCGGAAACCCCCTTCGAAGCCCACGCTGCTCGTCTGAAGTGTCTTTGATCTGCCGTCATCTCCCTCCCACACCTGTCATATTTAATCTAAATACGGTCAAACACAAGCGGCTTGATTATAAGACATACTTGGATGCGGAATTTTGGGTCATATCAGGTCATAAGGTCAGCTTATGACCAGATATGACCCTCAGGACCACTGGTGTTTTCAGATAAATGACCAAGTTGTGAACCAGGAGTCAGTCACGAGCCCCTGTTTCAGCTGTGAACAACACCTGCGTACTCTTACATTATCGTGTTATTCCCGTGCGTGTATAGTGTGTTTGTTTTGTTTCAGGTCCACTATGGATATTCGCAATTTTATGCGCCCAACTGGCGAACAGTCAAATCCGTCAAGCCCTACCAGAGACGTCGCCAAGGAGACTCTGGGTACATCATCATCCACCAACACTGACTCTAGTGCAACTGCTAGCATCCCAGTGAAACGTAAGCTACAGTGTGACGATGTAAATATCCCTTCTGCATCGAAATGCCCACGACGTAAGTACAAATATCTATTAATTATGTGTAAGTCAGACTGTCTAGCCTCAGACTCCTCTACATACACAGAGACATTTCAGTGGAAGTCAATGACATCATTGACATCTTTGCGCGGCGAAATCCAAGGAAAATGGAACTTGTTGACATTATTGCAGATGATCATGAATAACTGCAATGAAGCGATTGCTTAAACAATACAAAATAAAATGTTAATGAACTCAAAATGTGGTAGTGATAGCATATAGATAAGTTAATCTTGATGTGTAATAAAAATAAAACATGATTTATACGTTGAACTTGCCTTGTACTTTTTCCTTTTCAAGTGTCTGTTATGACATTGAATGTTTACGCTCACTCTAAATTACCCCTTGATTAGCTTTTCAAATAACCTAATAGCCGTCGCATATGGTCTCAAAAAGTCCCTGAATTTGATCAAATTTCAGCTGTATGGGCTCACTGTGCTCGCCCTGTTTGTATTTACACTCGGGCAATCTGGGAAGCCCCCCATAACAGAATCCTGGGCACGTCCCTGAAACTGTGGAATACTTTGCCTTCTTGTGTTTCCATACTCTTACAATCTGTCTCACTTCAAAAAGCTTGTAGCTACTTCCGGTTACCTGAGCCTTGCTAATGAGAGGTAACTTAACAGTCACATTTTATAAAAAGTTTATGGGTTAAGTTTGCAAACCCAAATGGTCTTTTCTCCATTTATTTATAACAAAATAAACTATGCACAGTAAACTAGGATAACACCGTAATTAACACTATGAGCTGTGAGTGTTAGTGATGGATGGAGCTTATCAAGAATAGCTTTATGTCTACGTCTATCCGTTCTGAGAGCTGAGTGAATACTGGGGTAGAGCCGGCTTTTAACAGCTCACTCTAGCATCTTAGAGACGCGACTTGCCAGTGGAAAATACCTATCACATGGTCTGTGCATGATAACTCACGGCTCATGGAAAATAATGTGGGTGATGTATTTATATATACCTAATGTATATAACCCATATTTATATAAGTATTACTGTCTGTTAGACAGGGGCTAATACAAGCTGGTTTTCCGGCATCTTCGTGGTGTAGATTAATATAGTGTTTTTCTCTTCTATTTTTATTTCAAATTTTTTTAACTCTTTATTTTTTTGCCTCCAAGGCCCCGTTGTGGGTCGATGACCTGTGCCCGGGTGGGCTATTCCCCATAATAAAAAAAATAATACATAAATAAAAAAGTCGAAGGATTCGTATCTCTGTGGGACTTAGTTTTTAATTTCAATCACCCATCTCAGTCTCTGCCTTCCCCTGGCCTCAGACTCTGCCTTCCCCTGGCCTCAGTCTCTGCCTTCCCCTGGCCTCAGTCTCTGCCTTCCCCTGGCCTCAGTCTCTGCCTTCCCCTGGCCTCAGACTCTGCCTTCCCCTGGCCTCAGACTCTGCCTTCCCCTGGCCTCAGTCTCTGCCTCCCCTGGCCTCAGTCTCTGCCTCCCCTGGCCTCAGACTCTGCCCTGGCCTCAGACTCTGCTTCCCCTGGCCTCAGACTCTGCCTTCCCCTGGCCTCAGACTCTGCCTTCCCTGGCCTCAGCCTTCCCCTGGCCTCAGCTTCCCCTGGCCTCAGTCTCTGCCTTCCCCTGGCCTCAGTCTCTGCCTTCCCCTGGCCTCAGACTCTGCCTTCCCCTGGCCTCAGACTCTGCCTTCCCCTGGCCTCAGACTCTGCCTTCCCCTGGCCTCCTACCTTCAACTTTGCCCATAAATATTTCTTTTATTATCTCTTCATTCCTAATTATGGACCAAAGTATCTCATTTTTATTAATCTGTTATTCTTAGTACTTCTTCATTTGTTTTCCTGTCAGTGTAGCTTATTCTAAGCGTTCGTCTATAACACCACATTTAAATGGCCTCCAACCTCTTTCTGGTTTCTGCTGAAAGTGTCCACACTTCTGACCCATACATCAGGCCTTCCCATATAAAGCCTTTCAGCAGCCTTTTTCTCAAATTAAAGTTAATGTCCCTATTCATTAAGTCTTTTAGATTGTTACGACCCTCCTTTCACCGCTTACCCAGCTTCCACCACTGATTACCAGCGGCTAGGCTCGTATGTACAGAAGCAGTAAATATCTCACAAGTGTCGTCGAATTACCACTGGCTGTCCCGCCAGTCTCTGGTAATTTCCCAACGATCGGTAGCAGTGTACAGACCAACAACAGGCAGGTAGATTTCCATCAGGTCAAAGAAGCACACGTGTGCACTGTAAGTCTTCTTAGTCACTAATTTTTCACATCACTGTTCACAGGGTCTTCACAGCTGGACTTCTCACTTCGAATATATAGTCAGCACACTACCAGTGTACAATTCCTTAGTCTTTTCACTTTATATTGATCACAACAATTCCAAAATACTTACACAACAATTATGTTCAGTTGTCCTACTCGGCTTGATCTTGACACTCTGAGTGGAAACGATCGACTTACTCCTTGCCTGCTCGCGGAGTTTATATAGGTCTCGCCAGACGCCTCCAGCACCACCCAGACACGCCCGGGTGGTTCTAGAACGTTCTACTCTGATCGAGGCTTACAATAAGAAGTAAATCATAACAAAAATGATGCAATACATTCTAGAATATGCTTACATAAGTAATACATCAATATATACAAGAAAATCTGCCTAAATTTGCCCAAATAACTGCAGCTGGAGACAGAAAACAATCAAAACATCTAGTTTACAAACATCATAACACCAAATTAAGCCTCTACATAACAAGATTATTAAATGCTGCTTTTGTTTGGCCTATTTTTGTTTTGATGTCTACCATCACTATAATATTACTTCCAAAATGCAAAAAAAATAATCCACTTATTTAAGTTCCCTGTTGCCGAGCATAACTTTTATTTTAGGATTTATTTCCAATTTAGAAACAGCCATTACTGAAGCCATTTAGAGAGCAAGGTAGGATGTCGTTTGTTATATGCTAGTTCTGATTTGCCTGTTATTCCAAACGCCTATGAAGATGTAGCTTATTTAATAAACAAAATGGAAAACCCTATGACTGTCATGCCTAGAATTGAGTGGCACCTCTTAAATCAAAGACTTTACCACAGTTAAAAGTATCAGCAATTTTTATTGGTAGCAATCTTGCTAGCTGTCTGGAAACTACCCTAAGTCGTGTCATATGTAATGGGTCACTACACTAATAAACCCAATATAACCTTTCTACGAAATCGGGTGGCTGAAATCCACAAGGAGTTGCCATACCTAAAATTGCATTACGTGAGTATGAGAGAAAACCCAGAGTAATAAATGTGAATAAACACCATGGACCGGCATGATTGAGAGATGAAAGCTACGTCAGATCCACCACCTACTGTATGTAGTTGCTCGTATGCACTTACTAATGTGCGGGAAGTCGGGAACCTCTCTTTAGCTGTGAGGATTACTTCACCTTAGCATATTATTGAGAGTAACAGAGTAATTGAAGTGGTGAACAAATTGAGACCAGCCACTTCCATTAAAGTTAACTCTCTTGGTTACTGAATTAAAGCAGTGGAATACAATAGTGCAGCAGATAGGTGTGGTGCAATATTTGGATGAGATGTGCGTTTGACGATTAAAACATGAAATTTGGCACACAATTAGAGAGGACCCAACTAAAAAAAATTAGCCATAGGGACATCTCTGATTTGATCAGTGAGAGCAATGGCGGCCATTTTCCAAAATGGCCTCAACTGGCTGCTGTGTTGCCTTTTGTCTATTAGGTTGACTCCATTTGATGGGCAAAACAATTAATTTTTTGTAATGTACAGCTGATCTGAATGTGTTTTTTTTTATAAATAACATTGAATGCGCTCATTTTCTTACAGGTGTGGTCATCATGTGATTAGTCACGAGTTGGTTCATTAGGGTGGTGGTCTTCCTTCATGGTGGTGGCATTTTTGTTACAATGGCCAGAATTGTTAAGGTGGTAGATCCCTTGCAGTCTAAGGCCTCTACACAATGTGCTGTCACAACAGATTGAAGCAAGTGTGTTCTGTGCCAAGAAGATCCTTCGGGGGTTCTTTGATGTCCAGCCCAGTCACAGGGAACAGGATACAAGAGAAATGCTGAACTGTTGATGGGTTTTGATAGGATTGGCTGTTTGCCAAGATCAATAGCACCCTGTCGACTTAATGATGGTGATGGGATTGGGATAACTTTGCAGAATCATAAAGCTAGATGGCATGACTAGGGCAGACTTCACTACAACAAGACTCAGCTACAGAGAGCAGAGAAAAGGAAGATGCCTCCAGATGACAGCATAGAAATTTCAAAAAAATTCACCAGACAAAGTGCCGGAGAGAGATCTTTTAAGTCCATCAAAACATACTTCTTTTGTGATAAACCTGCACCGCCTGAAGGGTCTCTGAGCAAGGCGTCCACATTCGGACTTGATGCCCGAGTCCGGCGATGCGCTCTCAAGCGGCAGGACAAAACCCTGGCGGCCAAACTAAGTGCAGGAGACATGATTGCGCAAGAGGCAGTACCATGCCCAGTGTCTGGTGTCCCCTGTACAATAGAACCACAGACACAAAAGCATCCCTCATGAGTTTGATGCCGACGTGGTGAACATGGAAGCTCACAAAGAAGGCCGAAATATTGTCCTCATGTTCAGGGAAGTCATTGGTTCAGCACTGCTAAAAGCATGTGCGCATGATGCAGACAATGATTGTGTCCACATAGATTGGGCTGCAAACATAGAAAGGAGAGATATGTTCAAGATGGAAAACCAGTTCAGTGGCTCATTTGAACGCAAGTGCCAGGAAGACTCTGTTCCAGTTACTCTTCTAGCACGGGTTGCTATGATGCTGAATGGACCAAACATCGAAGTACAGTCAATTTGTTCAACCGTGCCTCAGCTTGTTCCCTTGCTAGCACGAATTTCTGTCAAAATTGAAACTGATAAGCAGGTCATCACTACGTACAACGCTGATGTTCTTTGCTCCAGCAGTCGGGTTGACGTCTTAGGTCTCGCTCCTTGCACGCATGACAAGGCAGACACATGCATACTACAACACCTGGAAGATACTGTGAAAGGAGGCCACAACAAGGTGTTGATTCGCACAGTAGACAAAGATGTGGTTCTGGCTGTGACAGCTGCCCAGCGTCTCAACATCGGTGACTTTTGGGTTGTCTTCGAGGTTGCTGTACATGAAATATCAAGAGCACTGACGCCTGATCGGTGTGCTGCCTTGCCGATGTTTCATGCCTTTACTGAGTGCGGCACTGTTTCCTTCTTTGGAGGTAGAGGCAAGAGGACTGCATGGGAAACTTGGAATGCCTACGGAGATGTCACTGCAGCATTCCATGCATTAGCTGCTAGGCCAAGCCCCGAGTCAATACAAGAGCACATGGGGCAATTGGAGTACTTTGTTGTACTCCTACATGATCGCACCAGTGATCAGAAGTGCGTGTACCAAACCGGGATGCAGCTGTTCACCCAGACAGGCAGGCCTCTCAAGTGCCCAAATTGTGGAAAGATACATCACGCTTGGAAC